>NC_061514.1:109812503-109825765 GCF_022539505.1 Lolium rigidum
TAGGCGGAAGGGCGAGTCGGGGGCCGGACGAGGGGCCACACCATAGGGTGGCGCGGGCCCCCCTCGGGCCGCGCCGCCTTGTGGTGTCGCCACCTCGTGGCCCCACTTCGTATGTTCTTCGGTCTTCTGGAAGCTCCGTGGAAAAATAGGCCCCCGGGTCTTCGTTTCGTCCAATTCCGAGAATATTTCGTTACTAGGATTTCTGAAACCAAAAACAGCAGTAAAACGTGAACCGGCACTTCGGCATCTTGTTAATAGGTTAGTTCCGTAAAATGCACGAATATGACATAAAGTGTGCATAAAACATGTAGGTATCATCAATAATATGGCATAGAACATAAGAAATTATCGATACGTCGGAGACGTATCAAGCATCCCCAAGCTTAGTTCTCGCTTCGTCCCGAGCGTGTAAAACGATAACAAAGATAATTTCTGAAGTGATATGCCATCATAACCTTGATCATACTATTTGTAAACATATGTAGTGAATGCAGCGATCAAAACAATGGTAATGACATGAGTAAACAAGTGAATCATAAAGCAAAGACTTTTCATGAATAGCACTTCAAGACAAGTATTAATAAGTCTTGCATAAGAGTTAACTCATAAAGCAATAAATCAAAGTAAAGGTATTGAAGCAACACAAAGGAAGATTAAGTTTCAGCGGTTGCTTTCAACTTATAACATGTATATCTCATGGATAATTGTCAACATAGAGCAATATAACAAGTACAATATGCAAGTATGTAGGAATCAATGCACGATTCACACAAGTGTTTGCTTCTTGAGGTGGAGAGAGATAGGTGAACTGACTCAACATAAAAGTAAAGAGAATGGTCCTTCAAAGAGGAAAGCATCGATTGCTATATTTGTGCTAGAGCTTTTATTTTGAAAACATGAAACAATTTTGTCAACGGTAGTAATAAAGCATATGAGTTATGTACATTATATCTTACAAGTTGCAAGTCTCATGCATAGTATACTAATAGTGCCCGCACCTTGTCCTAATTAACTTGGACTACCGGATCTTTGCAATGCACATGTTTTGACCAAGTGTCACAATGGGGTACCTCCATGCCGCCTGTACAAAGGTCTAAGGAGAAAGCTCGCATTTTGGATTTCTCGCTTTTGATTATTCTCAACTTAGACATCCATACCGGGACAACATGGACAACGTGATAATGGACTCCTCTTTAATGCATAAGCATGTGGCAACAATTATTATTCTCATATGAGATTGAGGATATATGTCCAAACTGAAACTTCCACCATGATTCATGGCTTTAGTTAGCGGCCCAAAGTTCTTCTCTAACAATATGCATGCTCCAACCATGAAGGTGGTAGATCTCTTGCTTCGGACAAGACGGACATGCATAGCAACTCACATGATATCCAACAAAGAATAGTTGATGGCGTCCCCGTAAACATGGTTATCGCACAACAAGCAACTTAATAAGAGATAAAGTGCATAAGTACATATTCAATACCACAATAGTTTTTAAGCTATTTGTCCCATGAGCTATATATTGCAAAGGTGAATGATGGAATTTTAAAGGTAGCACTCAAGCAATTTACTTTGGAATGGCGGATAAATACCATGTAGTAGGTAGGTATGGTGGACACAAATGGCATAGTGGTTGGCTCAAGGATTTTGGATGCATGAGAAGTATTCCCTCTCGATACAAGGTTTAGGCTAGCAAGGTTATTTGAAACAAACACAAGGATGAACGGTACAAGCAAAACTCACATAAAAGACATATGGTAAACATTATAAGACTCCATACCGTCTTCCTTGTTGTTCAAAACTCAATACTAGATGTTATCTAGACTCTAGAGAAACCAAATATGCAAACCAAATTAGCAAGCTCTAAGTATTTCTTCATTAATGGGTGCAAAGTATATGATGCAAGAGCTTAAACATGAGCACAACAATTGCCAAGTATCAAATTATCCAAGACATTTTAGAGTTACTACATGTAGCATTTTCCAATTCCAACCATATAACAATTTAACGAAGAAGAAACTTCGCCATGAATACTATGAGTAGAGCCTAAGGACATATTTGTCCATATGCTACAGCGGAGCGTGTCTCTCTTCCACAAAGTGAATGCTAGGATCCATTTTATTCAAACAAAACAAAAACAAAAACAAACCTACGCTCCAAGCAAAGTGCATAAGATGTGACGGAATAAAAATATAGTTTCGGGGAGGAACCTCGATAATGTTGTCGATGAAGAAGGGGATGCCTTGGGCATCCCCAAGCTTAGACGCTTGAGTCTTCTTAGAATATGCAGGGGTGAACCACCGGGGCATCCCCAAGCTTAGAGCTTTCACTCTCCTTGATCATATTGCATCATACTCCTCTCTTGATCCTTGAAAACTTCCTCCACACCAAACTCGAAACAACTCATTAGAGGGTTAGTGCATAATAAAAATTCACATGTTCAGAGGTGACACAATCATTCTTAACACTTCTGGACATTGCATAAAGCTACTGGACATTAGTGGATCAAAGAAATTCATCCAACATAGCAAAAGAGGCAATGCGAAATAAAAGACAGAATCTGTCAAAACAGAACAGTCCGTAAAGATGGATTTTATTAGGCCACCAGACTTGCTCAAACGAAAATGCTCAAATTGAATGAAAGTTGCGTACATATCTGAGGATCATGCTCGTAAATTGGCTTAATTTTCTGAGCTACCTACTGGGAGATAGACCCAGATTCGTGACAGCAAAGAAATCTGGAACTGCGCAGTAATCCAAATCTAGTACTTACTTTTCTATCAAAGACTTTACTTGGCACAACAAAACATAAAACTAAGATAAGGAGAGGTTGCTACAGTAGTAAACAACTTCCAAGACACAAATATAAAATAAAGTACTGTAGTAAAAACATGGGTTGTCTTCCATAAGCGCTTTTCTTTAACGCCTTTCAGCTAGGCGCAGAAAGTGTATATCAAGTATTATCAAGAGATGGTGTGTCAATCTTACCTTGGGCTTTACCCTTACCTTTCTTATTGTTTTTCTTTCCCTTTGGTTTAGGAAATATATGATTTCCCCCTGTATAGAGGTGAATTTCAGAGTGCCTTCTCCCACATCAATGATCGCTCCCAATAGTTTCAACAGGGATCTCCCGAGTATGATTTTTCCCTGTTTCAATAACAAGATAATCAATGGATATTGTTCTTCCAAGAATGGTTGTATGCACACCTGCGGCTATTCCCTTAGGAATTATAATAGAGTTATCGATGAGAGTTATTTCTTCTCCTCCTTCATCGACTCCCCAAAGTTTCAAAGATTTATAAATGCTTTCAGGCATAAGGCAAAATTCATACATAATATCACAGTAGGCATGAAGAGTTCGATCACCGATAACAATTTTAACAGTAGGATCCCACAATGAAAGTTTAGAATTCACTAAAACTTGTTCAAGACGATTACGAACGTGGCAATAGTTATCATCCAGGCGAGATGTACTTATCTCGAGATTGTTTAATCTACTATATATGCTAGTGAGGGCTGAATCAAAGTTATTAGCCGAATCATGTGATGCAACCAACTTCTTTATGGCATTAAAAGCTTGATCCCCATTGCAATGGAGGAAATCTCCTCCCACTAAAGTATCCAAAGCATATCTATAGCGAACCATAAGACCAAAATAAAAATTACTAAGGAGCAAACTTAGAGTCATTTGAGGTTCGGCTTTACGATAAGAAGTAAAAATTCTAGACCAAGCATCCTTAAAACTCTCCTCATCCCCTTGTTTAAAAGTGAAGACTAATTCTTCAGGCGAAGAAGTAACAGGTTCAGAGCTAGACATGGTAACAAAAGTAACTAAATATATTTTTTTGTATTTTTAATATAGAGTGCAAGACAATAAGTAAAGCAAACTAAATAAACTAAATGCAAGTAACTAATTTTTTTGTGTTTTTGATATAGCAAACAAGACAGCAAATAAAGTAAAGCTAGCAACTAATTTTTTTGTGTTTTTGATATAAGTGCAGCAAACAAAGTAGTAAATAAAATAAAGCAAGACAAAAACAAAGTAAAGAGATTGAGAAGTGGAGACTCCCTTGCGAGCCGTGTCTTGATCTCCCCGGCAACGGCGCCGTAAAATATGCTTGATGGCGTGTATTTCACACGTTCGTTGGGCAACCCCAAGAGGAAGGTATGATGCGCACAGCAGCAAGTTTTCCCTCGTAAAGAAACCAAGGTTTATCGAACCAGGAGGAGCCAAGAAGCACGTTGAAGGTTGATGGCGGCGGGATGTAGTGCGGCGCAACACCAGGGATTCCGGCGCCAACGTGGAACCCGCACAACACAACCAAAGTACTTTGCCCCAACGAAACAAAGTGAGGTTGTCAATCTCACCGGCTTGCTGTAACAAAGGATTAACCGTATTGTGTGGAAGATGATTGTTTGCGAGAGAAAACAGTAAAAACAAGTATTGCAGCAGATTTGTATTTCAAGTATTAAAAGAATGGACCGGGGTCCACAGCTCACTAGAGGTGTCTCTCCCATAAGATAAAAGCATGTTGGGTGAACAAATTACAGTCGGGCAATTGACAAATAGAGAGGGCATAACAATGCACATACATGACATGATAAGTATAGTGAGATTTAATTGGGCATTACGACAAAGTACATAGACCGCCATCCAACCGCATCTATGCCTAAAAAGTCCACCTTCAGAGTTATCATCCGAACCCCTCCAGTATTAAGTTGCTAAGCAACAGACAATTGCATTAAGTATGGTGCGTAATGTAATCAACAACTACATCCTCGGACATAGCGCCAATGTTTTATCCCTAGTGGCAACAAGCACAACACAACCTTAGAACTTTCCGTCACTCGTCCCGTGTGTCAATGCGGGCATGAACCCACTATCGAGCATAAATACTCCCTCTTGGAGTTAAAAGTAAAAACTTGGCCGAGCCTCTACTAGTAACGGAGAGCATGCAAGATCATAAACAACACATATGTAATAACTTGATAATTAACATGACATGGTATTCTCTATCCATCGGATCCCGACAAACACAACATAGAGTATTACGGATAGATGATCTTGATCATGTTAGGCAGCTCACAAGATCCAACAATGAAGCACAATGAGGAGAAGACAACCATCTAGCTACCGCTATGGACCCATAGTCCAGGGGTGAACTACTCACTCATCACTCCGGAGGCGACCATGGCGGTGTAGAGTCCTCCGGAGATGAATCCCTCTCCGGCAGGGTGCCGGAGGAGATCTCCGTAATCCCCCGAGATGGGATCGGCGGCGGCGGCGTCTCGCAAGGTTTTCCGTATCGTGGTTTTTCGTATCGGGGTTTCGCGACGGAGGCTTTAAGTAGGCGGAAGGGGCGAGTCGGGGGCCGGACGAGGGGCCACACCATAGGGCGGCGCGGGCCCCCCGGGCCGCGCCGCCTTGTGGTGTCGCCACCTCGTGGCCCCACTTCATATGTTCTTCGGTCTTCCGGAAGCTCCGTGGAAAAATAGGCCCCCGGGTCTTCGTTTCGTCCAATTCCGAGAATATTTCGTTACTAGGATTTCCGAAACCAAAAACAGCAGAAAACGAGGAACCGGCACTTCGGCATCTTGTTAATAGGTTAGTTCCAGAAAATGCACGAATATGACATAAAGTGTGCATAAAACATGTAGGTATCATCAATAATATGGCATAGAACATAAGAAATTATCGATACGTCGGAGACGTATCAGCCTCCATCATCCCCCCGGGCACGTTTGGTGCCGGGGTCCGCCGTCACCGTGGCTAGCGCCGACGGTAGCTGTGGAGGGAGAGAGGACGTGGGGGTACAAGGTGGTCTTCTTCGACTACTCATGTTGCGGGGTTGTTGGCACATGCCCTTAGCACCCACAGTGCAGGAGGAGGCTCGACGGGGGTGTGGGGGGTGATGAGTGAAGTTGGCCTAGTACTTAATAGTCATACTGATCGAGTGCTAGTGCCTTAGAGCGTCACTAGCAGTGCCCTCATACTTGCAACCCTCAAAACCAGTTTGAGGGTCGAGAAACTGTGATTTTGAAGGCCCAAAACAGCTGGCGCAAATCAGTGCCCTCAAACCAACCCTCAAAACAGAATATTATGTCTTGAGGTTTGGTTTGAGGGCACTGATCTACGCCCCGACCTTCAAACCCTCTAAACAGGATCCGACGGGAGGCGGCGCGGAGGCGGGGCGAGCACAGCGACGGGCGGGGCCGGCCACCGGCGGCGGGCTGCTGTGGGCCATGGGCGGGCTGCTACGAACGGAGGAGGCGGTGGCGGATCCGTGCGTGGGGGAGGCGGCCGACGGCGCGAAAGAGGAGGGGAGGCGAGGTGAGCTCCGCGGCGGCGCGGAGGCGGGGCGAGCACAATGATGGGCGGGGGCCGGCCACCGGCGGCGGTCTGCTGTTGGCCGTGGGCGGGCTACTGCGAATGGAGGAGGCGGTGGCGGTGGCGGATCCGTGCGTGGGGGAGGCGGCCGGCGGCGTGAAAGAGGAGGGGAGGCGGGGCGAGCTCCGCGACGGCACAGAGGCGGGGCGAGCACAGCGATGGGCGGGGCCGGCCACCGGCGGCGGCCTGCTGTGGGCCGTGGGCGGGCTTCCGTGAGCGGAGGAGGCGGCGGTGGTGGCGGATCCGTGTGTGGGGGAGGCGGCCGACGGTGCGGAAGACGAGGGGAGGCGGGGCGAGCTCCGCGGCGGCCGAAATGGGTGGCGGCGGCGCGCGGCCATGAGGACGAGGAAGCGAGGAAGATGCAAGTTGCTGAAAATTCACTCCCGCGAGCGAGCGTTGACCGAAAATAAAAGGCCCTTCAATTTTGCCTCCCAACCTTCAATATTGATGTCGAGTGGGGATTTGAGGGTTTGGCCTTCAAAAAATTTTAAGGGTTCAAGGGTCTGAGGGTTCTGTTCCGCGCCTCATTTCGGCCTCAATCCTCAAAAAAATAGTTATTTTGAGGGTTTGGTCAATTTGAGGGTACTAGTGATGCTCTTAGGTGGCTTATGGTACTGCTTACCTAAATATTTGAGGGTTTGGTCAATTTAAGTACCGTTCTTGTTGTTGGCGTACCTAAATATTTTTGTTACTTCCTAGGTACTGCTAGATTAACTAGCTACCATCAGCTATTCTTGTTGTCATTGCTTTGATAACCCCACCACTCCCGAGAAAAGGTTACCACAAGGACTAGTGCTATAGACAATCAAATGCACACCCTAGGGAGTAGGGAGCACTAGCCTTGAGCTGAGCATGTCTATGCCAGCCACCAAACGGTTGCACCCACTATCTGTCGAAGGCCACAAATAGATTCACCTAGGCAACTAAACGAAGTACAGAACATGTCATGTCCTAGAAAACAAAAAGATTCAGTTAAACTCAACTCCTGACACTCTGACGCGAAGAGATATGCAGATGCCCAGATGATACCATTACCATGAGACGACGGTACTATTTACGTGGATAGAACGAAACCTTTTGATTCTTCCCAAGCAATACAACAATTAATCGGCAAGCCCATCAATACCGTACAAACGAACGAACAAACCAAGAAACGAGAGAGAGAAAGAAGTATGGAGAGCGGTTACATGGATTCTTCCTCCATCGAGCCAGAATTATCTACACCTCCTACAACCAAGCGCACATTTAATTAGCGAGGACACCGATCGCCCAAATCAGGCCAGCGCGGCGAGCCCGCCGCCGCGCATCATCTGGCGGAACTCGTGGAAGTCGACGCGGCCGTCGCCGTCGCGGTCGACCTGGCCGATCATGCGGCGGCACTCCTCGGCGGTGCGGCCCTGCTTCAGCCCCAGCGACGACAGCACCACGCTCAGCTCGTCAACGGTGATGTACCCGTCGCCGTTGGCGTCGAACACCCGGAACGCCTCCCGCATGTCCTCCTCGTCCTCCTCCGCCGCCGGAGCCTCCTCGCTGCCGGTCGACGTGATGGCGCGGTAGAGCTCCGCGAACTCCTCAGCGTCCACGCACCCGTCGCCGTCGGCGTCGATGCGCGCGATCATGGCCGCCAGCTCGTCGCCAGGCACGGCCATGCCCAGCTTGCCCAGCGAGTCCTCCAGCTCCTCCCGCGTGATGCGCCCGTCGCCGTTCCGGTCGAACAGCTCGAACACGCGCGCCAGCTCCGCGCCGTCCGCCTGCTTCTGCGTCTGTCCCGACGGCGACATCTTGCTCGGGGACGCTGCCGGACTCGACGGCGGCGAGGAGGTCGGTTCGGACGGTGGAGGCGACGGCGGGGAGGAGGAGGCCACGTCGACGCGGCCGCGGACGGGGAGGATGGAGGAGAGGCTGGTGGGGATGTAGGAGAGGAGGCCGGAGGGTGGCATGAGGGAGGGTATTAGTGCCGCTGCGGTGGCCTGGCAACGCATTCGATGATCTCTTCTCTTTGGTTGAGTTGAGTTGGTGCAAAGCTTCTGCCGTGGACCATGGTTCTATTTATACTGCGTTTTCGCATTCTTTTTCTTGTGAAATGGAGAAAGTGTTGTACTTGTATGTCAAAAGAGTTCAGTGGATGGAGAATCGGAGAGGATCTTGTTTTCCCTTTCTACATCATGCTTTTACTGCTTCCTCCGATTTATTTTACTTGACGCTAATATAGATGTATCTCGACATGTTTTAGTTATAGATACATTTATTTTAGTATCAAATAATATGTATCGGAGGGAGTAGATTATTGTCTTGTTTAATTTCACTCGTTTTTTTATGGATGTTGTATTGTATCCCAATAAAATATGTGTCATAATATGGCTATAGTGAATTGTAGGAGGCATGTATTTACATCCTCTCTCAAAGGAACAAAAGGAGAGAACCAACCTGTGGTTGAATGGTTAACATGACAGGGGCACCCTAGCTCATCAGAGTTCAAATTCTAGATTTGACACTTTATTAGTGTCTCATTGAAAAGCGGAATATTCTTTAGTGGGGGCAACGTTCCCGTCGGCAGCGAGACGTTCGTGGTGACTTCATCAATCTTAAGACCCGTTGGAAGGAATACTCTTCAGTGGCAGGTGATGTTTCACATGCGTGTGTTCATAGGGATGAGTGTATGTACGTATGTGTGAGCGTCTGCATTTGTCTGTGTTTCACAAAAAAAAGGAACATAATAACACGAATTTCCATGAAGGCACGTATAATTACTAAATTTTTCTTTTTTAAAAACAAGTTACAATGAAGATAGACAGTATGTTTTGTCGCGAAAGCATAAGGCTTTACCGTGCACACTTCAAATAATAGTCATTTTTTTTGCGGAGAATTCTTCATTCTGTCTCAGACTTGTTGCCACGTTGATATCCATGGGAACCAAGCACCCACGAACTAATACAAGGACGAAAACAATGCCTATTAGAATTCAGTTTTTAAATAAAATCTGATCAGGCTCTGTCTCTTACTAAAAGACTTGCTCTCACGTACTCAACATACATACATACACCAAAAAAAAATGTGAAAGTGGAAGCCCGCGGAATATCTGGACGAGCTACTTTGCCTTTTGTCGTTAAAATGCACTGGCAAAAAGATAGTACTCCGTACTAGCATCATATATTTAACAAAAATGAACACCATGTCACGTCTGAACGTCCAACGCTCCAGAACAAGAGGATATCCTGCCGTTGGTACTTTGGTGTATGTTTTCGTTCGGAGGCGACGAGAGGCGCCTTTTAAAAGTGGGTGAGAAGCGAGAGCAACCAAAACGATACCGACGAAAATGGTGGCCGGCCATTATCATGTCGCATGCAAACGCGTTTTGGCAGGTAGTTGGTCTGCACTCACTCCTCTTTAAAATTCCAAGTTAAGCTACAGAGAGACAACATAGAAAGAAAAAGGCAAAGAAAACTATAGGTCAACCGGAACCGCGTGGAGCCGTGGAGCATCATCGACAATTGAGCACGTCCCCGGCCGTCGGAGGCGGATCTCGGTCGTCTACTCGACCGTCGCCGGCGAGCTCGCCGTCGGATCGGACATCGACCGCGCTCCGCGCGACAGGTGTGCGTGTGGGCGCACGTGGGCCCGAGCGGGCCGCACGTGCCGACAGGCCGATACACTTCTCCAGGCCCATATACATACTGCCATATATTGCAGCTATCACTGGTCCACACTGGATTGCAGCTCATCTTTGGCACAGTATGATGGGGCCGCGAATTGAAAAGGGAGGCATTCATAACTGGAACTGACCTGTGAGGCTGTGATTCGTGATGCGCGTGTACTGGATTTGGTAGATTAATCCCTGTGTTAAGCATCGTTTGGACATCCTTTGTTAGCTTAATAGTGATAGGAGGAGACTCGGGAGAGGGCGATGGATTCCTTCTTCAATGGCACTCCATGTGCGGCTCGCGGTACATGGCGCGAATTTCCAGCCGGCAGGCGAGCAGTGCGCATAAAGAAGAGCTATAGAATGGTCCGAGCAGTGACAGACGGACGGACAGTAGCTTATATCAAAATCAGGGTGGTGTTCAGTTTGACAAAGAGCTCAAACAGAAGTGACAGCAGGCAACGAGCAGCATCACGACGACACCGGCCTCTCATGCTCGGTTGGTACTTAGTACAGTGATGAAAACGCTGACAGAAAACGGAAGCAAGTGGTGCACTGTGCAAACTCCAGATCAGATACAGCCACACAGATACAGGGAAACACGGAGCCTCATGCATTCAACCTCGACGATGATATATTGATAAGTACCGTAGGTAGCATTAGCAAGACTACACTGACTTGTTTTCTCCAAGCTCACCTAGTTGCAAAAATATCTGAACTATGATCGTAAACTATCTGAACTATGCACAAGACTGTCCTGTACAAGAATTAGAAGCGGAAAATGGAATGGGCAAAACTGGGTGAACCGGGTTGCACAGCCGTTCAGCTATCAACAAAAACAGTGTGCACTCTTCCACCTTAATGATCACATTGCAGCATCTGCTCTCTACATCTACCTAATCACAGGTCCACAAATGGCAGCTGCGATTGCATTTCAGCAGCTATCCATCAATTTGCATCAAAGCCACCATGCATATCTTCAAAAAAAGGCTTACACCAAACCAGCAATCAACCACCGTCTTAGATTGATCCCACCCTACATAATCTTGGTCCATGGAAGGACAACCAAGATTGCCACCAATTACCTTGCCGCATCTACTTACTGTAGCAGGCATGAATCAGTTTGGTGTATCAGTTTGAACAGGCAACAATGTTTCCACCTGGAAATTCGCACAGAATAAAATCAGTGACCACAAAATAACTGAAGTTACTCCCACAGTAGGAAAGACTGTACTCAAGAAAGGTAATACTGTAGATAAAATCTGACACTTTAAATCCCTTTGCTTTGGCAGAACAAACCTGAAAAATTGTCACTAGGGACCAGCTGCCGATCAGCTCCAGATTGTAGGATTTTTGAATTGCAAAGATATTGCATCAGATAGAAACTTTACAATGTCTTCTCTTTTAACTTCTTTCTCCCTTTTTGCATCAAGATGTCGAACCTGAATCAAAAGCACATAATTGTGGGTGAGAGCTGGAGTGAGGGGCCTTGGTAGGTTACTTCCGGAAAATTTTGCAACGATACTTGATATAGCATTATGTCCATGCATGATTTGCTTCAAAAAGAACAAGAACTTTCAGAACTGGATATAACACTTATCAAATATAGGGCGCAAGTTGGTGGAGTAAAAGCCTGAGTGGCGAATGATAAAAGGGGGGGGGGGGGGGGCATGAATTGGATAAAACGCTTCTCAAATAAAAGGACAGCAGAAAAAAATGATGTGACACATTTTTTTTCAGATCGAAGCAGCAACCCCATCATTATCCATACAAAGAAAACAAATCCAGTGTTACTGAAAGATGTGAAGTTGTTCATATAAATTCAAGACACTTGAGAAGTGTTCATAGCAGAAACATACAATTAGAAACATGCAGTGCACCTATAAATTAGATTTTGAAATTTTCAACAATGATTTGTATTCAAAATGGAAACACCTGCTCCAAGTGCAAATCAATGCATATTATTAACTAATTTCTTTTGCGGCTTATTTTTTATTTTGTGAGGAAGATATGATACGCTTTAACAGTGTATGAGCACGACAAGATAACATGGCCTCAACATATTTACCTTCACAAGATCTGTTTGCGAAAGTCCTTCAGTGATAAATACAAGGCATTTGATGTCATGATCACTGGCGTACTCATATTGTTCTTGAAGACTTGGGTCTTCCTGAGGTACAAATTGAGCCTGATAATAGTAAAAATCAATAAGTACCGTTGGAAAAGGAATCACACTACCCACTGACCCTTGTAGCATGACTTCTGTATAACAAACCTTTATGTTAGCTTCCCACAGTTCTTCAACAAGTTCCATACGCTCGTTTAGGAGTCCACCGCCGCCCTTTGAACAGACAAGTACACTGATGCTATGTTCAATCCTGAAGTCCAGACAAAGTAATAGCGTCCAAGGAAATCCCATCGATCCATTAGAAGGGGAAATGAAATGCATGAATAATTTTTTTCTTGACCAAGATGTATATGAAGAATTGTGTAACCTTGGCAATCCAACGTCAGATGCAGGATTATTAGGAAGGAATTTCTCAAGTGCAATGCTCACACCAACAGCACCGGGGGGTTTGGTTTTCTGTGAAATTAACAATACAAGTTTGAACACTGAAATCAGTTGAGTCTTTCATTTCGATCATCTGAAAGGGGGCAATCTTTTCCAGCCTCGTTCTCCTATTGTAGAAAATTGCAGTCATTGAATATCTATGGATCATGCTGGGTGTCTGCTCAGGATTTCCTAAGTCGGATCATATTGTTTTTGTGTGGCGTGTAAAGCTCCCTTTCAAAAGGAACAATCTGTTCCAGAGGATGGCTACGGTACAAATAAGTCGGATCATATTGTTTTTGTGTGTCCTTTCATACTTTCAACGTCCCCTCAAGCATACAGTAAGACACAAGTACAACTTACATATGTTTTATCCCAAGCTTGTTCCATCAACATATCATATCGTCCTCCAACAGCCATCAACTTTTCATGGGAACTTGTCACAGGATTACCTTCCTTTGAGTAGATCTATGAGAATACACGATTAATAGCATGTACCACAGTAATGATTAATAAGATATATGTTGAGTTTCAGTTAATATAATAACACATTAACACTAAAGTATGCTTTGCACATATTAATATACCATCTTTTAAATCATATATGACTATATAGCTGAGCTTAAGATTGAGAAGAAAAATGCAGGTGCTTTACCTTTTGTCACGTCTACCATATTTT
>NC_061514.1:109825865-109915289 GCF_022539505.1 Lolium rigidum
TTCTGTCACGTGTGGGGCCGCGTCTTGTGGGGCGAGTCGTGTGGGCCGCGTCGCGTGGGGGAGGTGAGGTAGGGACCGCGTGGGACGGACGAGAAGCGTTTGGCGGTTGCACGTGAGCGAGGCTGGAGTTACGTCTCTCTCGGCCCCAAGTGGCATCCCTATTCGTGCACCTTTTCCCCTCTTTCTCTACGCTCTTTTCACCCAATTAGTATAAAATCTAGAAAGCTTGCATTTCTGACTTTCTTCAATTATTTGTGCCTTTTTGGCCCTCGTTGTTTACCCAATATGGCGGTAAATCTAGTACTCCCTGCGGTTCATATGTATGTAGTTAAATCTAGAAGCAAATCTTGGATAATGTACGATAAATTCCGGTCATAGTAAATCAAAGCTTAAAAATGCGGCCAACAAAATATAGTAGACTAAGGATAGATAATCCTAGATAATATGGATGGGTATGGAAACACTGGCGGCCAACACTAATGCTGTGAGGTTCTTCACGAGCACCATCATACTAACATAACAACAAGGGATCCCTAGCTAACAACAAAGGGATCCCAACAACAAACTAGGAGGCGGCAACGTGGCCAGCCTGCGTCAGAACTCCCGCCTACCCATCTGGCTCTCCACTCTACTTGTTGCTCTTGCTCCCCTTGGGAGCACTTGGGCTGGCGGAGGCATGCGCCCGGCGGAGATCTCCACCCGCTGCAAGGTTTGCGGAGGTGCATGCCGAGCGCCACAGTAGCAGCGCGGAAGGAGTGGGCCGTTCCACCGTCGTGCCAACCTTGGGGAAGGTGTGTGATGTTCTCGGCATGCGTGACGAAGGCGGTTGAAGTCCGATGAGCGCCGAGTCCTCTGGTGCGGAACGGGCTTTTGTACACCTCGCTTGGCGAAGGCAGGAGATGTGCGGCGCCTTGCGTCCCGGCATCGCTGGCGAGTCTTGGCGATCCTCTGCTCTTCGTCGTGCCGGCGCGGCATGCCCGGACATCGATCCATATCAAGCGGCTTTGATTGAATGAGTTGCAACGATGACTAACGTACATGTTGACAAAGTTAAGAAAAACGAGTGTCAGCCTCGGTTAGGTGGATACGATGATATCTACGGGGAGAGGTGTGAAGCGAACTCGAAATGCTTCATCTGGCGATTTGTGCACCGCGACGATGGTTCATTTGAGTCCTACTCGCGTAAAAACGTGTGCAACCGATCATCCTGAGGCAGAAACGATTCTAGATTCTGAATAGATCTGATCTTGAACGACATTCGAGATTGTTTACAAAATTAAGCGGTTGATATCTTTTGATTAGTGCATAAAGCCTTATGATTGAGATCCCCGCGTTACTTGCATAAATTAAGCGGTGGGAATCCAATATTACTTGCATAAATTAACCCAGAAACGGCTTGAACCCCAAATCTTAAGCGAGAATCAAGAAGTGATCAAAACAAAATGGAATAAGAGTTCGGCGCAAATATTGGCCCAATACTCATCGTCTACGAGATCCATCTACACCAGCAAAAATAGGGTTCAAAGGAGATGGGGAAGCAAAAAGGAAGCAAGCCGTAGTTACCTACGTTCCATAGGTCCTCCGAAGTGTCGTCGGGGTTAGGCGGGAGCGTACGGCACGGGGTGGCGGGGGTGTCCGCAGGGATCGGCCCGCCACCGGCGGCGGCAGCCTCGATGCAGCGGCCGACGGCGGCGTGCGGCGGCGGGGAGTCGTCCGCTCGAGGGGATCGAGGAGCGACCAGCGAAGGCGTCGCGCTTGGGCCAACCTCGACGATGGGATTGGCACCCTCACTTGTCCATCTCTAGGGCGGAGGAAGAGGAAGAGGGAGAGGGAGGGTTTTGCTTTGGAGAAGATGATGGGACGATGGGAGAGGAGGTTGAGCGATGCGTGAGCGAGTGAGAGTGACGGAGACGAGTGCGGAGGCGCATCTATGAAGCGAGGGGTGGTTAATGCGACCCGCGTCGCGTCTGCGCGTGCACGGCCTGCGTACTGCGCGTCTTGGACCCACGCAACGCGGCACGCGTCCGGTCACGTCTCCGACCGCATCCCACGCGATCCCGCGTCCTCATCAACAGTGCGCGTGTCCTCGAGTCCTAACCACGAAGTTAGATATGCTCAGGTATACCCTTCGGGAATACTAGCATTTTTTTTGTGTAGCTCAATTTTCCCCTCGAGTCACCCTATACGGCTGGTCGCAATATCGCCGGTTTTGCCCTCGAAGTGGCTGGTCAGCGAGAGAGTCAACAAATGGGATTAACTAGTTAAATGAGTCATTTAATGTGCAAAAAAATCACTAAAAGAGTGGCGCCTACTGTAGGTCTTTACCACAGTACGTCACTTTACTTCAAATCGTCGATAAATCTTAGATAAATCAAGTTTTACCACAATTGCGCATATCAAATCACTGACAGAAACATGAGAAGGTGCATGGTTGTCCACAATAAGCCCTTTCCCAAAACGGCTTCCCAAAAAATCATGCTTTGTCTAAATGAGTACAATTCTGGCCTTTGATGTATATTGGTATTGCCAAACTGGTTGAGGTGGGCACAGATGGGTTTCATGTGCACACAAGATACGCATTTCCCATTTTTTAAATCTCATATTTGAATCCTTAGTCTATTTACTACTGGTGCCCTTGGTTTCTTGATAGTACTGAAGTTTTGCCCTCTCTTCACAAATTCTCCGCGGCACGTGCATCATCGCTCTGATTGGTCTAGCCCATGTCACGCGGATCGTGCTCCACCGACCGTTGATCGTATGATATAGGAACGGGCGGGATAACCTCTCTCACGTTGGCGGTTAATTAGCTTCCACCCTCAGTATGTCAAGGCGGTTTTCGTATTATTTTGCGCGCTAAAATTATAGACTGTTTTGGCGTTATTTTCACGCAAAAAATGATAAACCATCACCAATTTGTTGTACCATTACTTTTCACGCAAAAAATGATAAACCATCACCGATTTGTTGTTGCCATTACTTTTCACGCAAAATGATAAACCATCAACAATTTGTTGTAGCCATTACTTTTCAACGCAAAAAATGATAAACCATCACCGATTTGTTGTTGCCATTGCTTTTCACGCAAAACATGATAAACCATCAACAATTTGTTGTAGCCATTGCTTTCACGCAAAAAATGATAAACCATCAACATTTGTTGTTGCCATTACTTTTCACGCTAAAAATATGATAAACCATCACCAATTTGTTGTTGCCATTACTTTCCACGCAAAAAATGATAAACCATCAACAATTTGTTGTAGCCATTACTTTTTCACGCAAAATGATAAACCATCAACAATTTGTTGTAGCCATTACTTTTCACGCAAAAAATGATAAACCATCACCGATTTAGTTATAGCCATTACTTTTCATCACAAAATGATAAACCATCAACAATTTGTTGTAGCCATTACTTTTCACGCGAGAAAAAATGCCTAATTTGTTACAAAAGCTGGTTTTCAAGGTGAGACCTAACCAAGTTTGGTATACATGATGGCAGTACGAGCCACGTTGACGACCTGTGTGGTCATCTGACCACACAGCTTTGTGCCAAGTTCTCGTATTTTCGTATTAATCTTGTAAAGGGTGTTTAAAATGATTGCTACAGTACATGATCTTGTCTTCGAGGTATTCCGACGACGAACACATGCTATTGGGTTCGTTCCGCTAACTGCATGATGGCATACCTATAACAACAAGGAATATTTGAAAGGGAAAGTTTCAGAAAATTTAGGGTGAAAATGATGCCATACATGATGCTGTTTTTCGAGGTTTTGACCTGAAAATCAATTGGGTATTGTAAAGGGAAATAAAAAGTTCGAAAAATGTAAAAACGAAACAATCTATCTATCTATGTATAGAAGATCAGCTGTATGAAATTTGAGGTTATTTAGAGAAGGTAGAAAAAATCACCTTGTTAGAAAAGCTGGTTTCAGCGAGACGAAACGGCATGCGCTTAAGCTAAGTGATTTTTCGAACATCTCCAAATGACCCCAAATTTTCCATACATGATGCCATACGTGTAACAACAAGGAACCCTATCTAAAAAGTGTCAAAAAAGTTTGCCCAACCGTATAGCTCTATCAAAAAGAACCTCACCATGGCGCTAGTATAATTTTGGGATAGTTACAAACTTTCGTTACCTAACCTTCAACATGAAACTTGTTTCAAATTCATTTTGGCCTACAAGAAACAAATCCCAACTTGATTCGAGCACCACAGCCTCCAAACGATGCCGATGCCGATATCGGCATGGTCAGAACGGCTATGCTCGCCGCCACTGCTAGGTCAACGTCGGGATGCACCCTCAATCCCGTCCCCTCATTCGATCACTGACACACCAGAGATACCGCCGAGGCCAATGCCGAACGTACATGCTGATGCCAATGTCGATCATGCATGCACGCCGTTGTGGGCACGGCCACGCCGACCCGCTATGCTGGACGCCACAGACCGCCGCGAGGTCTTTCCCTTCGCCACCACACTCTCCTAGCACCCACCTATACACGCCAGAAAGGAGAGACACTAGTTTTCTCTACATTGCTCGCGTTCGTGTCCGACACGGTCGGTCAAAGTTTTGAGGTGGTCGTCGATGTCGTCGACCATTTCTTCTCTTCTTTGCATGGTTAAACGCGTCTAGTTCATATCTATCTAATGCGTCCGGTCTCGCCTCATGCAGTTCTTTGTGGACGTCGATCTCATCTCGGCACCCCGCATGCCACCTCCTCCGTGCCATCGCTCGTAGAGCTCCGTTTAAAAATCTAATCCTACCCGTGTATTGCCCCTTGTATCAGCGTTATGGCCCCACTTGTCATTTGATATACCGAAGCCCCACTCGTTCGCGTTTTGGTCAGGGATACAACGATGCTTACGGTCAAACAAAGATGGATGGTCTGACGTGTCTTTGCAGGCTCTACGTGGCCCCACTAGTCAGAAGATAACGGTCAACCGTCGGGCAACCGGCCGTTACATCACGTGTGATGGTTTCAGACAAACGCTTGGGTAAAACTGAGGAAAAACTAAGGAGCTGGGGAAAACTGAGCACAACTAAGGACCCGAGGGCACGAAAATAGAAATCCCAAAAAGTTTTGAGTGTGCTTCGAGGGACGCGCTCTAAGAGCTATGTCTATCCATCGAAGTCGGGCTGTGCTGTTTGCTGCCAGGTCTGGTCTCGCAGCCCGCCCGCGCCTGTGCGTGCACCAAGCCGCCCACGTAGGCCACGTCGCCGATCGTGCGCTCACGGCCGGACCGGCCGCGGCATTGACACGGCATGCACACCAATCGGACTGGGAGATTGTCCTAAAAACAAATCGGATCGCAATGCCCGGCGTGCGCGCGAAAGAGACAGTCGATCACGCGCGCGGCGTGCCATGCCGCGAGAGGTCAGCCATCCCATCCCTCACACGCTCACCGCCCACGCCACGCTCCGTGCGTGCGTGCACGAGGATGATACGGCCGTTGGCGGCGCCGCGGGCGTGGTGGCGGTGATTGCATGGGCTGTTGGGGCGGCCGGCGCGTACGTCGATTCGATCGTGGTCGAGCGGACGTGGCTATGGTCGGTGGCGCGCGCTCAGACAACCCTGGGCACGAGCGAGCCAGGGTGCCGTCACTGGCCAAAACGCGGCCGTTTCCTGGCCACGACTGCGCGATCGCGACTGGTACAAAGCCAACGCTTGTAAACGGAATCCATTGAAGATTTGAAGTCGTCGGATGACCTAACGTTCCAGTGACTGAATGCATTTCAACCTCTCTCTCTCTCTCTCTCTCTCTCTCTCTCTCTCTCTCTCTCTCTCTCTCTCTCTCTCTCTCTCTCTCTCTCTCTCTCTCTCTCTCTCTCTCTCTCTCTCTCTCTCTCTCTCTCTCTCCCTCTCCTCTCTCTCCCTCTCTCTCTCTCTCTCTCCCTCTCTCTCTCTCTCTCTCTCTCTCTCTCTCTCTCTCCCGTTTGACAGTCGAATACTCGAATGTATGGATTCGAAGCATCCCGGTTTACCTGTTCAGGGTCAACCTTTCGTTCCTCGAACGACAAAGCCAGATGCAGAGCTTACGAACAATCCCTACGACGACGACAGAGATGCAGTCACGCGGAGACGGGTTTGCTTGCTTGGTGTCATATCCTGTGCCGCCGCCGGCCGGTTGTCTTGTCTAGACTGTCTAGTTCAAGTGTTCAACGCCCCTCCGCAACTAGTCGCTCGGGAGTACGCTAAAGAGTGCACGGCAGGTAACGCAGGGGTGGCCAACAAGTTAAACCCACCTGCATGATTGCTCACCAAGTGTCAAAGTCCCCTGCTGGTGCATAGCGCGTCAACAACATACCAGTAAAATAGTGATGGCGGGCCGTGAAAGCGCGCGTGTCAAACTCAACATGGGTATCGTCCCTTAATTTCTTATTATACGAAGTACTAGTAGATCATTTTGTTTCTCCTCAGGATTTTGCATCCCAATCTGCTGGATCAGAGATCCTGCCCCCTCGCGAGTCGTACTGAAAATGATATTTTGTCAGCCGTTATAAAGAGAGGATGGTAAAATTGAGTTTCACACAAGAACTTCTTAATCATACCATATTATTCTCTTCAAATGGATGATCTTGATGCCAAAACTTAAGGTATATTTTTATCTTTATGTCATCCACACTTGAATCCAATACATGTACACCACTACAAGAATTACCTATGACATATTCCTTCTAAACTAAAATATTAGTCCATAAAACACAGCGGAAACCACCAGGAGGCAGTGCAATAACTTTCATTTTCCCCCTCGACCCGACCTCTCGCGAACCCCCTTTCCTCTCGCGACCCGCGCCGCCCCCCGCGGCGGCCGGGCCGCGCCCTCTCTCCGACCTCCTCTAGCCCTCTCTCAGGCTCTCCCCTGCCGCCGCCGCTGGCCTGAGCCGCCGGGCCTTGCCTGTGCGGTGCCGGCGGTGGCGGGGGTGTCTCTACCCGCGGCGCAGCAGGGATGCGGGGATCTCGGGCTCGTGGCGGTGTTCTTCGGCGGGCGCTGGTCCGGCGCGGCGGCGTGATTTCCGTGCGTCGGGTGGGAGGAGGCGCGGCGGCGCGGCCCTTGGTGGCGGAGCGAGGCCGGCGGCCGGGATGCAGGGCCTGCTAGGCCCAGATCTGGACCCAGGCGAGGCCCGGAGGGGCTGGGCGGGCTGCCGCGTCTGGCTCGCCAGCGGAGCTCCACTGGAGGCGGAGAAGTCGCGGTGGTGGTAGGCCGGGTGTCGGCGGTGCTCCGGCCGGCCTCGCTGCAGCTCGGCAGTGGGGACTTTACGGGCCTATTTGGGCCCGGCCGGGCCAGCTGGGCCTGGTTTGACCTCGCTGCCATGTACGGTCGGCTACCGCGAAGGCGGTGGAGGTAGTTCCCTCCCGCGCGGCTGAGGTGCTGGGACCTCCGGCCCGGCTACTGCTATTCTCTACTTCCAGGCCCTGCTCCGGTGACCACAACAAGATGGCGATGATGGCTTCAAGGCCGCGGTGGCGTGTGCTGGTGGGCGGAAGTTAGGTGGAGCACATCGAAGCTTTCGGGGGTGTGGGTTTGGTGGGCGGGAGAAATCCTTGTTGGCATGCCCGACACCGACGCGGAGACACCTGCGGGTGTCGCCCTGCCTTCTTGAAGGGCGTCGGGTGTACCTCCTCCCTAATCCCTTCCACGTATCGGGGGAAACCCTAGGACTAGTCCGGGCAGCAGCGGTGTCGTCGTCGCTTTCCTTGTTGAAGGTGTTGTTTGATACGCGGGGCTTCGGTAGGCTAGGTGTGTGGTGGAACTACTCGGAGGGCGCAAAGGTTGCGAGTCATCTTCGTTCTTGTCGAGCTGCCAGCGTCGACATTGTTTTCTCTTTTCTTTCTTTTATGTTTCTTTGGACTTGGTTGTGCTGCGGTCCTAGCGTGCATGTTGTATCGGTTGGTTGCTATATTAATATAGCGGGCCGAATGCCTGTTTCGAGGAGAAGCTACAGAACCCATCTAGGGTTCCGTCCTCCTCGCCGGAGATATCGCTGGTTCGCTCCACCTAAGGTGGCCTTGGTACCTTGGAGGTGTGGTGGATCACGGTCCCTCGCCAGCGGGGAGTTTTCGTTCTTAATTTAGTTTGCTTTTCAATCTCTTTTTTGGGATGGTGATGCAGCGACTACATCTTGAAGTCAGAATAAGGTCCTCCCCGCCGTATCCTCGCTCCGGTGGTGCAACTAGCGTTGACGGAGGGCGCGTGGAGTTGTGTGCCCATCGGATCTCCTGGGATCTGGTAGGTTTTCGTGTTAGTTGGTGTGGTTTCATGTCAGTCTCTTCTGATCTATGATTGTCATCATTGGCGATGGTTACTACTCTGGTGTGCTGGTCCTTTGGGACCTTAGCATGACGACTTTTCGTCTGTCTACTACAACAAGATCTACTACAACAAGCTTTGCCTGACTCCGGCGATGGAGGGGCGAGGACAGCGGCGCGCCTTCGGCTCGTGCTAGTGTCTGTAGTCGTCGCTAGGTGGTCCGAGAACCAATTTGTAATTTCTTTTCTTACTTTTTGGGCTATTTGTACTACTGTTGGTGATTATTAATAGATCGGCGGATTTCTCGCAAAAAAAAAAAACAATACCACACATAAAGGCAATGTACCCTTACACCATGCTCCTCCCGCGGACCATGACCACCAAGACTCCACCGGCATAATGCGATATGCCATGTACGATAATTACAAACCCCAAAACTACTCCTATCTACTCCAACGCCTTTCCTATCGCAACTCCGGTCAGCTATTCCAGCGGAAAGGGCATCGAATTGGCCTAGCCGGTGGTGGAGGCATCTTAAGCTAGGGGGATGTGATATTGAGGTAGGTCTTTGAGGGAAGTAAAAGCCCCGGATTTCCTATACACCGACCAGGTCGGCGCGTACCGCGCGCCGCGCACCCCCGCGCGTGGTACATGCCGGCCCAGTTCGGGTGTTGGGCCAGTTGGCCGTTTTCTTTGTTGTGTTTTTTTCTGTTCTGTATTTTTCATTTCTGTTTTTTTTCTTTTCTGTTTTTTATTATAGGATTTAAAAATGTTAAAATTCAAACAAATGATAAAAATATAATTTCAAATTTTTTAATTTAAAAAATGTTTAAACTGAAAATTGTTCAAATCCAAAAATTGTTCAAATTTGAAAATTGTACAAATCTAAAAATTGTTCATATCTAGTTTTTTTTTCAAATTTTAAAATTGTTCAAGTCGAAAAAATGTTCAAATTTGAAATTTGAGTTGTTTAATAAAAATATTCAGCTTTAAAAACTGTTTAAATTTTTTTTGAATTATTCATATTTTGAAAATCGTTCAAATTTTAAAACTTTTCAGATCTAAAAATTATTTAAGTTTTAAAACTGTTCATATTTCGAAAAAATCTCGAAATTTATTTTTCTAAAAAATGTTAGATTATGAAAAAGAAAATATTAGTAACAAAAAAGAAACAGAAAAAAATGAAAAAAAATGAAAAAAAAGAAAAAAATCGTATCTGAGGCTAATGGGCCGAGGCCCAGCCTACCCGACCTGGTCGCTGGGGTGTGCGCCGCCCCCGCACCAGCCGACCAGGTCGACATATAGCAGTCCCTAAAAGCCCTCTCGTTTTCTGTATGAGGTGCTCCAAGCCTCCAAGCCCAGCGCACCTGGAAGCCTCATATGAACCAGCCCATTTTGTTCTTTTGAGCATTCGAACCAGCCCATGTTATTTCTCAAGTCTCACATGGATTAACCAGCCCAGTCAGTTCCCCCACTCCATCTCGCGCACGCCGCAACGCTCACTTCTCGCCGGCCCACGGAATCGAGCCGCCGTCCCCGCAGGATACGCACGCTGCGCGCGGTGCCGGTGCCCACTCGCCACGCCAGTCTGCCTGTGCCGGCACGGCGGCGCCTAGGCTACCGCGCGCGCCACTCCGGCTGCCTCGTCGGCTCTCCACCTGAGCCGGCGTGCGCCACTACTGAACAACACACCCAAGCATAGACACGCGCTCCCGCACGTGCTCTCTCGAACTCTCGCTGTACCGCACGGCGCGGCCATGGCCAGCCGTCTCCTCTCGCTCCGGCGGGCCACACGGAGGTGGCTCCTGCAGCCATCACCGCATCCGGAGTCTTTCCCCTCGACTGCGGCGTCGCCTTCTCACGAAATGCTGAAGCTGCCCGCACCATATTCACCGAGCTCACCGCCGTAAGAAACAAACCTGTCGACCATTTCTTCCTACTCGATTCTTATTCTAAGTGGTGTAGTAACTAGTGAGCGCATGTAGGGAGGTTTTTTCTGATCTGGGCTTGTGCTTTGTACTATCGATGCGGTAGTTCTGCTCCTAAACAATAGTGAGCGTTAAGTGTTCGATGAAATGCCAAAGTCACAAGTTCACTACTTTCAGTTATACTATGTTTTCTGCATTCGTGGTTTTGTGTATATTGTGGTTTAGTTTGTTTGTGTGCGCACGCTCAGCTTCTTTGGGGCGTTTTATCCTGAGGTAGGTACAGTAATCTACATTTTTGTTATGTCGGAGTTCTGATGCTGTTGTAGTTATACTTCCCACAAGGTTTCCTATGCCGGGTTCTTCAGTTGGCCGCCAAGTCATAGCCTTCAAACATGCCGTTGCGTCCATACAAGTCAACCTGTGAATAGCCAAAATCAAGATATGGCGATGGGTCCACAAAATCCTGGAGCCGTGGTACCGGTTGATGATTCTGGCAAACCAAAAGAGAAGAGGAAAAAACTTAAAGGAAAGAGGGCCGTAACAAGGTTTTTGAAATCCTTGAGATGGAAAAAGAAAAAGGAATTTCAGAGAATGACTGCTGAGGAGAAGATTTTATACAAACTGAAGCTAGTAAGTTGTTATAGACTTTATTAATGTTTGAATTTTATCTATTAATTTGTGAATATTTCTTAAAGCATAAAATAATGAAGTTTGCTCGACTTTCACTTGATATAGCATGGTCTTCTAATACTGCTAGTCCGTACTGTCATGTAAGGTAGCTGAACTTTCATTATTGCTTGCTCTAGTTATCATGCTTCATGTGTCCAAAGCATGAATCATTGTAATAGTTGTGAGGGCTGAGAGCTGGATCTCTTATTAGATTTTTAAATGTCTTTTTTGTGTTGCACAGACTGCAAAGAAGTACCCATTCCCATTCTGCCACTGCTCACACATTACAATGAATTTAGGTGTTTCTTTTTATACGCACTGTTGTGAAATTTTCACTCGTACAAATATTGTTGTACAGGATGATTTATTCTTGTATGTTTTGCACTATTTTTTAATGTTCTCTTACAGGCTCGAAAGAAGGAAGAACGGCTTCTTGCAGCTTTGAAGAAAATTGAACCAAATGAACCATCAGAACCTACACATGATCCTGAAGTTCTTACGCCTGAAGAACACTTCTACTTCCTCAAGATGGGCCAAAAAAGTAAAAACTATGTGCCTGTTGGAAGGCGTGGAATTTACCAGGGAGTGATCCTGAACATGCATTTGCACTGGAAAAAACATCAGACCTTACAGGTAATTGTGAAGACATTCACACCGGAGGAGGTTAAGGAAATTGCCTCAGAGTTAGCTATTCTAAGTGGTGGTATTGTACTCAGTATTGAAGAAGGAAATACAATTATTATGTACAGAGGAAAAAACTATGCACAACCACCACCAGAGATAATGTCTCCAAAGATTGCTCTTCCTAGAAAGAAGGTATGTTCTCTCTCTCTGCTATCACGATCCAAGAATAAATATATCAACATCTTGTATTATATGTATCAGAAACTAGTAACTGTGTGGTTTATTGATTTCCAAGCAAGACAAGCTCAGTAAGATCCTCCTAATTTGTGCAGAGACCTCTCTGAGATATCAGTTTATCGATCAGAACTTGAGTTTAGATCATAACAACAAAAGACATAGTCAGCCAATTATTTTCATTTGGGAGGGTGTTCAATGTTCTACTCAGGATCAAATAATATATTACTCCAATATAGAAAAATATGCAGAATGCGAAGGAAAACTATAATAAAAAATTATCCTCTTGTACTCCCTCTGCCCTGAATTAGATGTCACAGGTTTGTCTAGATTTGCATGTCCCTATACACTAAAACACATCTAGATACGTATCTAGAAAAATCTGCGACAAGTAATTCATGACAGAGGGAGTACCTTTTAGTGTTGATGCCTTGCTATCTAAATTTAACATTTCTAATCAGGCACTGGATAAATCAAAACATAGAGATAACCTTCGAGCTCTTCGGCGGTACATACCCAGGCTTGAGCAAGAGCTTGAAGATCTTCATGCCCAGATGAAGTTAGCTGGAGGGCATAGAGGACAAAGTGTGGTGAAAGACGTTGCTTTTGTTTCAGATTGTGCAGACACTATCTCTGTGAAAAAGGATTCTTCTAACTCAATTCACACGAGAAGTGTATCTGAACTTCTATCAGAAAGCATAGAAAGGTCTGAGAAGCTGGACGGTGAAAACTCTGAGGTTGATGATGATTCAACTTCAGAGTCTATCCCATATTCAGAATCGGAGGATCTCTCTGACATGTTTGAGACGGATTCAGAGGAGCAAGTAGAAGATAGCAAGGAGCGTCCTCTGTACCTAGATAGGCTGGATAAGTTTCCCACAGAAAACAATGATAATGAACCCGATGACTTTGAGGAGCATCTGCGGAAGATTGCTTCACTTTCTGATAGGACAGATTCACCTGCAAAAGAACTGAAAGTCTCCGAGCTTGATGAGATCGATAAAATATTCCTAAGAGCTAGTTCATTGCTGAAGAAAAGATGACATTTAATTTGGAATCTGTAGCAATCTGCTTGAGTCTTATTAGCTAAGCATGTACGTGTGTAGTTTACTGGGATGATCTTGAAGAGGAATTTTATGTATAATGTTACATGGTCGCGGGCTGGCAAATACTAGACTGACATTGAAATCTTGCTGAAGCCCAGACAGGATTTTCACGACTTCTTTATCTTACTGGAACCTAGCGAGCTCATCCGAAGGCCCATAATTGATAATGTGGAATATCATAATCAGATTATGGTGCGTGCTTACATGCTTTTGTTTGTTTAGCGATATGTCACTCTGCAGTTTGTGTTAAGCTGTAGCCGTCTTTGTGTACTTGGTGAAGCATTGCTGGAGAAGTGTCATTATCCCTGGCCGCTGTTTTAAGTGCATGGTACGGGTGATGGCTGTTGTTCAAGCATGCATGCTGTGTACGGGTGATCCTCCAACTGTACTCTGAGCCTCTAATTTACCAATGATCTCAGTCATGTCATCACAGGCATATACCTGTAAACACTGTTCATTGTAAAATCACAGTAAAAGCTTGGGAGACTTGAACTTCATAGTTACATGTTTCCAAGCCTACTGGGCGATCTACATATTACATCACTGATAAGGTTCTGCCGGAACAATAATCTGCTAACTGTAACACCGCAACAGGCAAATTCATCGCATGCCTGAAACCCATCTCGTCTGCAAGTATTCACCGATTTGCCTTGCAGTTTCTTATGTTCCACGGCAATTATGCAATCGGCACAACAATATTGCAGAAAATCCTTTACTTACACACGTATTACTACATCACACATATAAATAGAGTATAGTAGACTAGTAGTTATGAACTGTTCAGTTCAGAGAACTCATCCAAGATCCGGAACGATGAGGTAGTCCTCGTCGTCGTCAGGCAGCTCCACCCGTGCCCTCTTGCTCTTTTGCGCGCCGGCTGTCTTGTAGAATCCCGCGTTGCTCATCGGATACGGCGAGGCGAAGAGCTCCGGGACCTCCGCCGTGGTTCTGCCCCTCTTGGCGGGCGGCGCCTGGTCGTGGTGGAAGAGGTCGATGTCGGCGAACCACTCCAGCTCCTTGAAGCCGAGAGGGGACGTAGGCCCCTTCTGCAACAGCACACACAAACCGATGGAGACCGTACGTAAGATCTCTACACTAGTTGATTGATTGCTAGCACGAAAGAGAACATTAGCGTTTTACCTTGTCGCTGGATTCGTAGTCGGAGAACTGCAGGAGGTCCTCGACGGCCCAGCTGGATGGTGACATGAACGGCGACGACGGCACCTCCTGCGCCGCGGCCACAGGTGCCGGCGCCTTGGGGACCACCCTGGGAACGACGGCGGGCGGTGGCTTGTTGTTGTTGTTGCTGGAGGGCGGCGCCGGCGGGTGGTAGTCAGCGTGGGCGCTGCAGACGGAGCTGAAGCCGACGCGGATGCCGGTGGCGAGGTAGCGCTGGTGGTTGGCGGAGAGCGTGCCCTGGAGGTGGATGGAGTCGTCGCAGTCGCCGCAGAAGAGCGCCCTGTCCTCGACGCAGAAGACGAAGGCCGCCTTGTCCTGGCAGACGTCGCAGCGCGGCAGCTGCTGCTTACTGGTCGCCGGGGCTGCGTCGAGCGGGAGGCGCTGGTGCTTGCCGGCGAGCTTGTTGGCGGCGTGGATCTGCACGTCGCAGCGCGCGCACAGCGCCGCCTCGTCCGCGCAGCACACCACCGTCGCCGCCGCGCCCTCGCACGCGCCGCACTGGATCCTCATGCTCGTTCTTTCTTGCTGCCTCGCCGCACGTAGTACACTACAGTCTAGCTACTGGCTGCTTGAGAAGCGGTTGTTTGAGACCACCGCTGGCCGGAAACTAGCGGCGTATAAATCGCTGCGACGTGCACGCGCGAGCACGCGGCAGGTTTTGTGGACGGGAGGCGCTCTGGAGGTAGACGGCGGAGTGAGCTGGCGGCGTCCAAGGAATTTGATTTGATTTTGGGTGGACGGGGGCCCTCGGAGACGGGAAAATCTTCGCGGGAAATTGAAGAGGAGGCTCCCAGTTGTCAAGCAGCCGATGGCTACATGTGAAGCGCGATCTTTTGTTCGCGTACGTACGAACGGTGAGGAGTCAGGGGAGCGCCGGCGTCACGTCGGACATCATGCACCGGTGTAATTACTGCGGTAGCTAGACTGGGTAGGTTATCGGAATCGCGTGCTCATCCGCCAGCTTAATCATCAACCGGACGGCTGGTTGGTGGACTCGTACGATCGAGCAGCGTTTAGGAAAGACATGCATTCAGCGGACGGACGCTAGGTAGATGGGGTACACAAAGGAGAAGCGGTGTGCCGTCACAACTGACAGCTCGCTTATTAATTGGGCCGTGCATCTTGATATTTTTGCATAAATATACGCAGTAACATATAATTAAGGAGTAAGCCTGCTACTTTTCTCTATGCATGTAGTTTATTCTATTGTGCTTTAATGCAGAAATCAAGAGTATGCGAAGAAATGTTGAGCAAGAGGAAGCTTATGTTGAGCTACAAGGTTGTTAAGTTCTGTAAGTTAGCTTGTTGGGATCGTGTGAGTTGGCACTGGATGGTGAATATGTACAGTTCAGTTCTGTAAATGCTTGATTGTTATATAGGTGCTGGAATTGTATGTATTGGATTGTGATTAAAGTTTATTGTTTACTAATTCTTTTTGTAAATGTTGAAAATTGCATGAGCTGGGTTGTGAATCACAATTCAGTCCTAAATACAGCTTTGGAATTGAAAGGAGGTGGTCCTAAATAGTGACTATAAATGAAATCCGAGGCATTTATTTTGTGTCTCAATTTGAAAATAGACGCACTACATAAAACTGACTCAAATTGTTATGCCAGTCATCTAATTAAGGTGGTGGCAAAAAAAATGAAGGCATTATTAAAAGTACCGACAAAAGAATTACATGCAGTTTTAGAAGTGCCGGCAAAAAATTCGTGGCATTTTTCAAAAGTGCCAGCAAAAAAATTCTATGGCATCTTTTAAAAGTGCCGACAAAATGATTCCGTGGCATCTTTCAAAAATGCTGGCAATACTAACTAGCGGCATTTCTAAAAATGACTGAAAATACAGTTGACAACATTTTTCTAAAAGTGCCGGCAAAGTGCTATCTCGACCGAATGAAATACAAAAAAAATTTTTGTGCCTCTAAAAACTATTGCCGGCACTTTCGGTAGAATTAGCGGCACTTTTAGGTGCCGGCAATCTGGGTATGTGACGTAGTGCTTGTCATCCCCGTTGCACATTAACACTAAGTTTTATTTCTATCAGGTTTTTCCATATCATCACTGGATAAGTAATGACTCTAGCCCCTCCATTATATATTTCTATTTGGATATTTACATTAAGTTTAGCGTCTTCATGCAGTAACATTATCTATAAGATCAATTGTTTCAACCAACATTTTCCTTAACTTTAAAAAATACACTTCATAGTTCAAATTCCACCTTTCAAGAGCAGGCTAGCGTCCTGGCTTAGCTACAATGCTTGTTGCACAAGTAAATTCCGACTCACAATTTCTAACATCATAAGTCCCATTATATAAAATAGCGTTGAAAAGAGAAACAATTTAGAATTCCTTGTAGTTTCGTTCTTCTCCCTAGGTTTTATAGTCATGCTGAAATCATCACCAACACAAACAAGGGACTATGCATAATTTATATTTTGCACTAGCTCGGCTATGCAGCTGCTTGGAGCTCAATGTATGTAGTACATACATTATTTAGAGTCCTTATAAAACCAGTATGTCTATCAGCATGCGTCTAATTGTAGACAAATACCGCTATATATGCAACAACCTCTAGAACTTACTGGAGACGAGCGGCGCCGTGGTGTGGTGACGGAGCACGCTGATATTTCCAGCAGATAGCCGTTTAGATTCGTGCCATCTGTCTCGAACTCTTCGCGTGTACATGAGCTGCATACGGCCACGGTTGCAGCCCAGCCACACCTTCATCCGATATTTTGAGCCCACGCGAATACGAGATGAGATGTCTCTGCTACATAGATGACACTCGATCGATCGGCACCAAACACGCGCCGAACCTTCACGTCGAGCTCGCGTGCTTCGCAAATTCTTTCTGACGTTTTGTTCGACACTACCCAGTAGATAGCCGTTTGGATTCGTGACATCTGTCTCGAACTCTTGCGTGTACGGTGCTACATAGGCTCACGAATACGAAATGAGATGTCTCTGCATATAGAACACTCGGCACCAAACACGCGCCGAACCTTCACGTTGAGTTAGTGGCGTGCATAAGTTCCTTTTTGACGTTTTGTTCGACGCTACAGTACGCAATGCGGCAAGAGAGTATAGTTACAAATAAGAGATGGATAAATTAGATTCATGAATGCCGTCGCACAGAATGGCAGATTCACACTGAAGGCCGGGTCCAACGTGGACTGGTGAGTCCCTCTGAACCATTCATAGCACATGGTCGTCATTTTTACATGCAGGATCGAGCACTTTTTTCCATCGAATTTTTGGAGATGCTTGGGCCAACTACAAACTGACTTAGGGACGCGTTTGCTAGCCTGGTCTCGCCTTGCCTTGCATTGGGTCAGCTATTTTCGGTTAATTTGTTTGGTTACCTGGCCTCACCCGCGTTGTTGCAGGAACTAGTTCTCAAAACATCCTTGGACCAGTCACCCTTGTCTCCGCAAAACTCGAGAACGCCGCCTTCCCGCAGAGCCACCGCGAGAGATGGCGCAAGCTGGCGCGGGACGGCAAAATCTCGGCGGGATGAATGCGGTCACCGCGCTTCAAATTTCGCCATCGTATATAGGAGCGGCGCTCTCACCGTCAAATCCAAATCCCTCATTTCCCCCCATTTCGAGCTCATCTAGCCTTCCCGATCTAGCGACATGGCTGACTCTTCCTCACCCACACGATCGGCGAGGCATGCGGCAGTGACGGTGGTTGTGGCGGCGGCTACTGCCCGCAGATGGTCGTCTTCTTCCTCTTCGTCGATGACTTCGGTTGTGGTAAGCTTCTGCAAACCCTAGCCTTAGATCTAAATCTTTTGGGTACACAGGGGAGTCTGAACGAATTCATTGTAGGAAATTCATTCGACGCCAGTCAAGGTCGTCGAGGTTGTCTAGGTTGCATTTGACTCTACCACGGGGACGGTTGCCGCCGTTGCATCCGACTCTTCCACTCGGACGGTAGTGTTGCCTGCATCTTCGCCAGGTTCACATGCTTCCCCGACCTCGGTGCTACGTGTGGCTCCTCTGTCTGTAAGGCCACTCTTACTTTTCTCGTTGTTCATTGATGTGGTAGTTCTAAGGATGTGGATATGGATGTGGTAGTGGTAGTTCATTAATGTGCTACTGCTTAAGGATGTGGATGTGGTAGTGGTAGTTCATTGATGTGGTACTGCTTAAGGATGTGGATGTGGTAGTGGTAGTTCATTTATCTGCTAGTGTTTGTCATGTAGGCGATCATACCATTGGGCTCCCCTTATTTTTCTGCTCCTACTGTCAATGCTCACCAATATCTGATTTCAAGGAAACCTCCATGGTTTGAAAACCCGAGCTTTCAGAGTTTATGCTCAACCGGTTGGTTCAGCTCGTCCATAGCGGCGTCTGTTTTAACAGGGGATTAAAAAAGGAGCAGATGAAGAAGGTAGCTATTGATGTTCTTGCATTCGCTGGCATACATGTGACCACTCTTCAGTTGTACAACCACATCAGAAAGTGGAGGACCAAGTGGAGTGTCATACTGAAGATGAAAACCGATCGCATTCTGGACTTGAGCGAAGATGGTTGTTGCTCTATGCTGCTGATGAAGAGACTTAGGACGAGTACATCCAGGTAGTAAGCATCATTGAGTTCCTTCATAGATCTGAAAGTATGTGATTATCGTTCGCACTAACAGTTGTTCCTTCTGAATTGCAGCGCTACCCGAGGCATCATCAGTACGTCGGGACCCCGATTACAAACTATGCTCAGATGAAGACGATCTTCACGCCTCGGTTTGTCTGCAGGGCGCAGCTATTCCAACCTAACTTGCTGGTCAGGGCTATCGACTTTATTGCAGACAACGAGGAAGAGTATGCTGAGTACCGTAAGCTACAGCCAGCGGAGAGGAAGAGCTGGCTTAGAACCTGGCTTTGCAACCAGTTTCCTGCTTAGTGCTTCTGCTTCCTTGGTCATGATCTGCTTAGTTTGGGAGGTGCTCTCGTATCCCTCCATTAGCTAGGACTTGCTTAACCTAATCCCCGGTCTGTAATGATGAACTTGTTCGAGGTGGTATATACTAATCCTCGTGTACGTGATGAACCTGTGATGCATCACGAAATATAGTTGCTTCACTCGTGATGCATCGCCCAGTACGTATTTGATGCGTATTACCAGCATCTTTTGATGAACTGAATCTGCAGAATGTTTTGTTATTCAGTTAGCAGTATTGGGTAACCTTACCACTCTAAGGAAAGGAGTTACCACAGCATGCTCATATCTGCAACCAAATAAGGTGTGGGCTGCACAAGCAGGGAAGAAAATAGTCTGTGCAGGCACCCAAACAATGGGGCCTGGCTTCCCTCTTCGATGCAGAACAGGCCGCCTAGGATACCAAATGACCCGCGTTTCATGGCCCATGGCCCGTTCGCTACTCGCAAGTGAGCCCATCTCACTGGCACAATGGTGCACGATTTAGGTCCAGGCAACCAAACGCGCTCCAGCTGAAATCTTGAAACGATTTTTTGTTTATTCTATGATGGGGTTGATGGGTCCACCCGACATGTCTCCTGTCTTGCTGCATTGATGAACACAATTTGATGCGGATTAGCTACAGCCACAGCCTCGCAAAATATCACTGCCTTACCGGACATTGAAAAATATACTATCTTAATAACTAGGAGTGTTACATGCTGACCATTTCACATCGATGATGTTATATATTAGAATAAATTGATGTGACACAAGAAAAATCAAAGCGAATGTTGGCCATGACGGCGAGATCTGTTGTCGTCAACCATCTCATGTGTGGGCTGACTTCCTCAACCAGACTTGTCTCAAGCCACATATAACATCTTGTTTCCATCCATTTAAATTCAGTGCGTTTATATTTATAAGCATACTTGCTTGTCGTTGACTTCTTTAATTGATGCATAGAGTCGTGAGGATCTGCAATATTGGATGTTCTTAGCATAACATTTTCCTTCGTGGCTAGATCCCTCTCTATGTAAGAATTCAGTATTTTTCCAACCTTTTGACAAGGCAGTGATATTTTTCATTTGCATTGTAGGTATAGGGAGATGATACAAGGCAATGAATACAGTCAAAAAAAAATACAAGGCAATGAAAATGAGACATTTCCTTTGCATCATAGGTTTAGTGAGATGACACGAGACAATGAGAAAAACATAACTAATGAAATAACCCTTAAGAAAATGGGGCAAGGTGGAACACCTTTACGGAATAGTGGCCTTGTCAACGGAGGTTTAGTGAGATGACACAAGACAATGAGAAAAAACATAACTAATGTGATAACCCTTAAGAAAACGAGGCAAGGTGGAACACCTTTACTAATGAGATATTGCTTCCGTGGCCAAAGGGCCCTTCACATAAGTTAGAGGAGCCGGTCAACGGATCTTTTATCCATTGTCGTAGGTTTTTTGACCCGTATCCATATAGTCACTATGTAATAGTGAACCTTGTTGGAGATGCTTTAATAAAATCAAATCTATAAACAAATGTTCTGTTTAGTCCAAGTCTCCACATTTACAACTTTCTTCATCCAACATGCACACTCACGCAACTCAACCACGCAAAAAATTCAGCAACCACTCTAATTAAGAAAGTTTATAGGCCGCAAGAACAATAGGCAATCCAACCTCACTCATATCCGTTTAACCAGGTGCTCGCCAAATACCAGTTTGAAGTTTTTGCAGTCATCAACTTCACTAGATTTTGGGCACATATCTTTACCACGTGTTGATCAACGATCTGTAAGTCTAGCCTAGTAGTTTAGCTAATGACTTAGAATACCACATTAGAGAGTTCCTTCATTTTAACATCATGAAACTAACATTGTTTCTACTTTTCCAAATGATCCAACACAAAGTCACTACTCCAACTGCCACACAAGATCAAAAATTCCCATAAACGATGTAATCCATCAAGTACACAACTCATCAAATGATTGGGGGGGGGGGCGAAAGTGCATCACACTAAACTCTTGTAAAACTTAGCATCAATATAAGAAAATGACAGATTATTTATAATTTCTTCCATGAGTCGCATGTTATATCACCAACATATGCTCTCTTTATCAAATTATCCATTTTAGGCCTTTCAGCACTCGCGTCATCGGTTCCAATCTTGTCTAGATGCCTATGGGCTCATATCTAATCTTTTATGTTTGTTATTGATTCTTATTAGTTTGATTTATTATCCCTCAAAATAATTAATTTGTCAAAAGGTTATCCTAATTGATTGACTTTACGTATGGGATGTTTAATTTTGAAGATATATATTGTTCACATTAGACCTTTATATTGTGCATGTTTGTGCGATATCAATAAATACAAAAGACCGTTTTTTACAATTTTATAACATCCTTTTGACACTTTACTAGGGATAAAAGGAGAAAATGATTCGTGGTCTCTTGGTAAAGTAATAAATCCGTCGAATTAAACAAAGCTGATATTTATTCCTTATGGAATACGGAATACTGACATCGCCTTTTTTTTATCTGATATGCACACGTCACTATTGTCCCTTAGGTTTATTTCCAAATGATTTTCACATAGATGTAGCATTATTGAATGAAAAAAATGGTCACATCCCCCTACAATAAACTTTTTACTTTGATCATTGCATTCACGTTATCAACTTAATGCACAAACATTATTTGTAAGATCAACTTTTTCAACCAACTTTTTCCTTAACTTTTTGAAATACCCTTCATAGTTCAAATTCCACCTTTCAAGAGCAAGCTATCCTCCTAGCGGAGGTACAACACTTGTTGGACAAAGTAACTCTGGCTTGCGATTTCTCACACTGTTTATATAATAGCACTATTTATATAATAGACACCTCGGTTTTTTTTTTTAAGTTTTGTTTCTCTTAGTAGATTTATTTAATCATGTTGAAATCAGCCCCAACACAAACACGGGATGTAGCATTCCGCTATAAACTTAGTTTCACTTATGTTGTTAATTTGGAGCTCCATGTATATATGTACATTAATAAGACTCCATATAAAACCAGTATATCTATCAGCATGCGTCTAATTGTAGACACATACCACTATGCAACAACATCCAGATTCCAGAACTCACTAGCTAGAGACGAGGGGAGCCGTGGTGCGGTCACGGAGCACGCTGATATTTGTCAGCAGATAGCGGGTGGCTGCATAGTATGCGGATTGTGGCTCCTAGTACATGATGAACTTCTATTTCTCGTTACATTTTATTATGAACTAAAGTTATAAACTTGTCGAACGGCTGTGTGCATTCTAACTATGCAGAGGCCGGTGTATTACGTCAAAACTTTTGAGTAATAAAACACCCTTAAAAAAAAGATAGCGGTTTGGAGTCGCGACATCTTTCTCGAACTCTTTGCGTGTACATGAGCTGCATACGGCCACAGTTGCACCAGAGCCACACTTTATCCAATATTTTGACTCCCACGAATACGAGATGAGATGTCTCTGCTACATTTTTTCGATAAAGGATGCTTTATTACTTTCGGGAAAGCAATTACATCCAGCCTCTACATAACTAGGATGCACACAGCCGTTCAAAAAGTCTGTAACCAAAAAAATAATAAGATATAAAAAACTAGGCGAAATACATATCGGAACGATGAATCATAAATCGCCTATGGTGTGGGTGGTGCTGCAATCCGTAGACTATGCTGCCACCCATGTAGGGAAAAAGTATCCCTCGCCGTAGCCTTCAACCGTGTACAGACCTCCGTAAATAGGTCTCGGTTCTCCATCCGCTGAAGAGGTAACCACAAACGGAGAATACCTGTACATCTGTAGATGACCTGCAACAAAGAACAATTTTTATCGTTAAAAATCTTGTCATTTCTACTTAGCCAGAGTGCCCAGATAACTGCTAGCGCCCCCACCCTAAGAAGCAACTTAAACCTTGAATTGATACCGTGGAGCCAGTTGCCAAAGACATTGGCTACACTAGTCGGGGATACAGGGTAGATGCGACTTGGATGACTGACCAAATAGATCTCGCAAAATGGCACTGGAAAAAAGGTGTTTAATAGTTTCGTCTTGTTGACAAAAAACACACCTAGCACTTCCATACCAATTCCGCTTGACAAGATTATCTTTGGTAAGAATAACTCCGCGACGAAGATACCATCCGAATTTTTTTATTTTTAATGGTATTTTCATCTTCCAGATTTTCTTATTATTATCAACCGGTATATCAGAATGAAGAATCGCATTGTATAAAGATTTGACTCGAGAAAGTGTCATCTACATGAAGATTCCATCTAAATTCATCCGGTTCAGCTTGATAATTGAATATCTCCCAACCGTTGAATTAAATCATTCCATGCCAAAAGCCTTTGTCCAAGTAAAACCCGTCTCGAACGTCACATTCGAAGGTGAGGTAGCCATTACCGTGGCAATGGTATCACCTTTGCGACGAACAATACTATACAAGGCAGGATACTGCTCTCTCAAGGAAGCATTGTCTAACCAAACATCTTCCCGTAAGCGTATCTCGTTCTCCATTCTTAATAGAGAAAGTACCATGGCGAAAGAAAACATTCTTAGTCGCCATGAGACCAGCCCGAAGTGGGAATCCCTGTGTTTCCAAACCACTTGGGATAGCGCCTTCGAGCCAATATACTTTCTACGAAGAATAGTTTGCCAAATCCCATCCTCAGTAAGAAGCTTAAAAAGCCATTTACCTAGCAGAGCTGAGTTCTTGACCTCTAGGTCATGAACTCCCAGTCCGTCTTGATCTTTGGGACTACAGACTACACTCCATTTAACCGGTCGATATTTCTTTTTCTCGCTGTCCCCTTGCCAAAAGAATCTGGATCGATAATAATCGAGTTTATGCAGAATTCCTTTTGGCAGCAGGAAGAATGATAACATATACAGTACCATATTTGTCAGTATTGAATTAATGAGAACCAATCTCCCTCCGAGGGACAACAATTTACCCTTCCAACTACTAAGGCGTTTTTGTAATCTTTCTTCCACAATTTTCCATTCAGCAATTGTAAGTCTCCGATAATGAATCGGAATACCCAAATAGCGAATAGGAAATTGGCCTTGCCCACAACCAAACAACTCTGTATATAGAGTCATATCGTTTTGGGCATCACCGAAACGAACAATTCACTTTTATGGAAATTGATTTTCAATCCCGACAACTGCTCAAAAGCCGCCAAAATTAATTTGAGATTACGAGCTTTTTCGAGATCATGATCCATAAAAAGAATTGTATCGTCGGCATATTGAAGGATAGATAAACCCCCATCAATCAAATGTGGGATCACACCTTCAATCTGGCCATCAGACTTAGCCCGCTCTATGAGTATTGCCAACATGTCCGCTACGATGTTAAACAACATCGGTGATAACGGATCCCCTTGGCGTAACCCTTTTCGTGTTTGGAAATAGTGGCCGGTGTCATCATTAACCCGGATAGCCACACTACCTCCATACACAAAATCGTATATTAGAGCGCGCCACTCTGGAGAAAACCTTTCATCCTAAGTGTCTCGTCGTAGAAAAGACCACTTGACCTTGTCATACGCCTTTTCGAAATCTAATTTTAAAATAACCCCATTTAATTTCTTAGAATGCATCTCATGTACCGTCTCGTGCAACACTGCCACTCCATCAAGGATATTCCTTCCTTGCATAAAAGCGGTCTGTGATGGTTGAACGACATGATCCGCAACCGTATTAAGTCTAATGGTGGCCACTTTCGTGAAAATCTTGAAACTGACGTTTAATAGGCAGATAGGTCTATATTGCTGAATCCTTTCTGTCTCATTAACCTTCGGTAACAAAATTATAGAGAAAAAGAGCTTTCCTCCGGAGGACCGAACATGTCTTTATAATAATTAGTAATGTAAGATTTGAGTTGCTCGTGGCCTTCAATCACCCCTTCATCTTGGATAAGAGAGTGAATACGCTTTTTTCGATGTCTGCCATTGGCTAATCCATGAAAATATCGCGTATTCAAATCACCTTCCAAAATGAATTGGGCTTTGGATCTTTGATACCATTTGAGTTCCTCTTCGCGAAGAAGACTCGCCATTTGTGCATTGGATTGATTCTTAAGATCAATCTCTTGCATGGACAGCGGTCTCACTTCCGCTATGGCCTCAAGATCATCAATCTCTTTAGACAAGCGAGCCTTCTCTTTTTTCAGAATACCAGCCATATGAGCAGCCCAACCAGAGAGATGTTTGCGCATAACACGCATCTTATTATTCCATCTCAATATTGGAGAGCCACCTCGAACTGGTCTTTCCCAAACCGTCTTAACCATCTCATGAAAACCCTCACGATGTAACCAGCCAAGTTCAAATTTGAACGGCCGCTTACAAACAGATCGAGGATTTCCAGTGGTTAACAGGATAGGAGCATGGTCAGACAGTTTTTCAATACGTTCTAGTGCGCGGACGGACACCATAGGATATTTGTGTTCCCATTCGGTATCCATCAACACGCGATCTAGTTTCTCGTATGTGGGTTCAGTAAACTCGTTGGCCCAAGTAAACCGTCGACCGGACATGAAAACCTCTCTTAAGTCTAAGCTATCAATGACAGCATTAAACAAGAATGGCCAATGTCCATCGAAAATGCCTTTGCTTTTCTCATGAGGGAATTTCAGCAAATTAAAATCCCCTCCGATTAAAATCGGGTGCGGATTATCTTTTGCAAGATTTACCAACTCACGTAAAAAGTCAGCCTTAAAGGCGTCTTGGGCAGCACCATACACATCGACCAGACTCCAGATGAAACCATCTGCTTTGCGGAGTGTCATCTATGTCTCTGCTACATAGATGACACTCCGCACCAAACACGCGCCGAACCTTCACGTTGAGTTCTTGGTGCGTCGCAAATTCTTTTTGACGTTCTCTTCAGAAGGATTGTAGAACTGTCTGTTGGATTGTAAATGAGCTCAGGGGAGCCAGGTTTAGTACACGGCGATCATGAGATCGTGGGCGAGCAGAGGTGTGCGCAGACGCGTGCAGGCGCATGAATAGGGACTACTGAAGACTCGGACTACGGTGGTTACAACGGTACAGAGATTCAGGTTTCGACACCCCCCGCAGTCTGAACGGCACTTGGAGTGATATTCAGACTGGTTCGGAATTCTTCGAAGACGGACGTCGGCAGCCCCTTCGTGAAGATGTCCGCGTACTGTGAGCCCGTCGGGACGTGAAGAATACGAGCTTCGCCAAGCGCCACCTTGTCGCGGACGAAGTGCAGGTCAATCTCCACGTGCTTGGTGCGTTGATGATGCACGGGGTTGGAGGAGAGGTACACCGCGGAGATGTTGTCGCAGTAGACGATCGTGGCGCGCGTGGGAGGCCGATGAAGCTCGACGAGGAGCTGCCGGAGCCAGCAGGATTCCGCAACGCAGTTCGTGATGGCGCGGTACTCAGCCTCCGCGCTCGAGCGGGAGATAGTGTCATGCCGTTTAGATGACCATGAAACCAAGTTGCTGCCGAGGAAGACGCCGAACCCGGAAGTTGATTTGCGCGTGTCCGGGCATCCGGCCCAGTCCGCGTCGGAGTAGGCCACCAGGTCGTGTGTCGAGGCGCGGTGAAGCTGGAGGCCGAAGTGAGAAGTCCCACGGATGTATCGGAGAATCCTTTTGATGAGCTGAAAGTGCGCGTCCGTTGGTGCATGCATGAAGAGGCAGACTTGCCGCACTGCATAGGCTAGGTCGGGCCTAGTGATGGTTAGGTACTGGAGCGCACCGGCGAGGCTTCGGTACAGCGAGGGGTTCTCGAAAGGTTTGCCGGTGGTGATGGAAATTTTTGAAGTCGTGTCAACGGGAGTGGAGATGGGATGAAAATTCAGCATGCCAGCCCGGTCCAGAACCTCAAGCGCATATTGCTGTTGGCAAAGAAAGAGACCACGTGTATTGCGATGAACGTTGACCCCGAGGAAGTGGTGAATGTCGCCGAGATCTGTCATGGAGAACTCAGTTTTGAGAGAAGTGATAGTGGAGGCGAGGAGGGTGGATGTGTTGGCTGTAAGGATTATGTCGTCAACATAGAGGAGGAGATAGGCAACCTCGGAACCACGGCGAAAGATGAACAGGGAGGTGTCGCATCTGGAAGTGACAAAGCCCAAGGAGTGAAGAAAGGTGGTGAACCGGGTGAACCAGGTTCGTGGCGCTTGTTTTAGGCCGTAGAGGGATTTGTTGAGGCGGCAGAGGTGTGTTGGATGGTCTGAATCAACAAACACGGAGGGCTACTGACAGTAAACAGTTTCAGCCAGCTCGCCATGAAGAAAGGCGTTTTTGACATCCATCTAATGGATTGGCCAGGAATTTGAAGTGGCGATGCTGAGAACAACTCAAATTGTGGCCGGTTTGACCACGGGACTGACCGTCTCGCCGTAGTCGATGCCAGGTTGTTGCGTAAACCCGCGCACCACCCAGCAAGCTTTGTATCTAGCCAGTGTGCCATCCGGATGGAGTTTGTGTCTGAAGATCCATTTGCCTATCGCCAAATTAACACCTGCAGGCCGAGGCACAAGAGACCAAGTATCATTTCTCATCAAAGCATTAAACTCATCTAACATTGCGTCATGCCAATGGGGGTCTTGTAGTGCCACACGGTAGGAAGCTGGAAGGGGGGAGATGTGTGTTGTGGAGGCTGTGAGGTTGAAGTGCTGTTTGGGCATGAAATAACCGGTTTTGCCGCGGGTCGCCATTTTGTGTGCGTTTGTGGGTGGACGTACTGCGATGGCACGAGGTGGGACAGGTGGTGGAGGTGGCGTGGTCTGGTTGGTAGGTGAGGGCTCGGTGGGACCAACGGAATCTGGAGACGCGGGATTGGGCGTAGTGGGCGAGGCAGATGATGTGGGGATTTGCGCAGGTGTGGTGGGATCAGCGACAGGGGAAGGGTGGTCCGGACTGGGTGGGTCAGGTGTGGTGACAGTGGTTGGATCGGAGGTAGCAGGCGTGGGTGGTGGTGGGCCAGGTGGGTGAGGTGGCGTTTTGTGGTTGGCAGGTGCACGCATCGACAGAGCCGGGCGTGTGCCAATCGTTGGCAATGATGGGGCGCCGATCCCGGGGGAGATCCGCTCAGAGGCGATGGGATCCGATGTGGCGGGTGGGTTTGGGGCGTCTGGTGGGGCGGAGTATGGAAAAATGGCCTCGTTGAAGACTACGTGCCGCGAGATGTGAACTTTGCGCGTCGTGAGATCGAGGCAGCGATAGCCCTTTTGTTCCCTAGGGTAGCCGAGGAAGATGCAGCGTGCGGAGCGTGGCATGAGTTTATGGGCAGCGGTGGAGGTAACGTTGGGAAAGCATAGGCAACCGAAGGTGCACAGGTGGTCATACAAGGGTGGAGTGCCAAAGAGGAGGAAGTGAGGAGTGTTGTGCTGAATGGCACGTGAGGGACGTAGATTGAGCACATGATTGGCAGTGTAGAGGGCTTCCACCCAGAATGTGGGAGGTAGAGTGGCGTGAAAGAGGAGTGTGCGCACAATGTCGTTTGTGGTCCTAATGAGTCGTTCGGCGCGGCCGTTCTGGGGCGAAGTGTAGGGGCAGGACAAACGAAGAGCGACGCCGTGGGAGGAGAAGAAAGCGCGCAAGTTGGTGGTGAGAAATTCATCACCATTGTCACATTGCATGCATCGGATTGTTTTGTTAAATTGTGTGTGAATATAGAGGAAGAAATTCTGGAGTATTTGAAAAGTATCTGATTTGTTAGTGAGAGGAAAGACCCAGGAGTAATGCGAGTAGTCATCAAGGATAATAAGGTAGTATTTGTAGCCTGAAAAGCTAACAATGGGAGAGGTCCACAAATTACAGTGAATTAAATCAAATGGTGATGCAGCTCGGAAATGAGATAAAGAGAAAGGTAAGCGAGAATTTTTGCCTAATTGACAGGAATCACAAAAACTAAATCGAGGAGTGGCTTTATTACATGAGGAAAGAAAATCTAGGGGTAGATGAGCCAGAGCTGCATTGCTAGGGTGACCAAGCCGACGGTGCCATAAATCGCCAGAGAAGGTAAGGGCAGAGGTGTGCTGGTCGTCGTTGGTGCCGTGGAAGGGATACAGATCGCCCGAGCTATTGGAGCGCATAAGGAGACGCCGGGTAGCCAAATCCTTCACAGAAAAGCCAAACGGATCAAACTCCATCAAACTCCACAGAAACAAAATTATCGCGCGAGAATTTACGAGTGCTGATGAGGTTTTTGACTATGTGTGGTGAGACGAGCACATTGTTGAGATAAAATGGGCGAGATGTGAGTTCAGCAGTACCGCTGGCGACTATGGGTAGACGAGAGCCATTGCCTACGACGATATGTTGTGAATTTGGCTTAAATGAGGAATGAGAAGTGGTCAATGTACCTGGGTTACCGGTGACATGTGATGAGGCGCCGGAGTCCATGACCCAATCTCCGCCGGAGGCGTGGAAGGCAGATCCGTAGCTTGGCGCGTTCTGGTACATGGTGGTGTAATCCCACGACGTAGGCTGGTCGGGAGCAATGGCGGCCGCAGGTTCTGGCGGTGGCGCGGTGGAGTGCACGGTGGAGTTCATGACGGGGTACGCCTGGGTTGGTGGGCGGGGACGGGAGCCGAGCACGCCATGGGCGTTTGGAGGGATCCAAGCACGAGGTGGGAACGGCATAGTGGCAGGGGCAAAGTAGCCATACCACGGGAGCTGGCCACCACCGCGCCCCATGAAGGTGTCCCTAGAGCCACGCCCGCCGCCAGATGGTGCGCGCCCACGTCCATGATCGCCGCCAGGGGGCGGAGGAGCACCGTCGCCGCGGCCGCGGCCAGGGTGCACGAACCCGGGGATGGGGTTTTTGCCCTTGTAGTTGGGGCTGATGTATCCGGGTGGAGGTGGCTGCCCGCCACCGGTAGGCTGCTGGCCAGAACCGGCACCGGCACGGGTTTGCCCGCGGTCGCCGTCGTGGGCGACCATGACCTGAGAGGCGTGCTGGAGCTGTTCGGTGTCGTCGTCGAGCTCGGAGTGCTGGAGACGGGCGTAGGCGACGGCGAAGGAGGGGAGCGGATCGGCGTTCTTGAGGAGTTCGGCCTGGAGTTTGAAGCGCTTGCCGAGGCCGTCGATGAGTGCGCCAGTGAGGTCGGTGTCGGAGACGGGACGACCAATCGCAGCAAGATCATCAGCGAGGCCCTGCAGTTTGCTGGCGTAGTCTGTGATGGAGAGATCGCCGCGCGGACAATTGTGGAAGGCCTTGCTGAGGTAGAGGTAGCCTGATGTGCCCCTGTCGAGGAAGAGGCGGCGGAGACGCATCCAGGTGGTGCAGGGCCGGCCATCGGAGCCCTGCACTAGGCGGTGAAGATCGTCGCTCAGGGTCGCCAGAAACCACAAAGATATGTGGAGATCGACGGCCTCCCAGGTGTCGTCGGGAGACGCCGGAGCCGCCCCTTCGGTGATGTGGTCAACCGCTTTGTACATGGTGAGGAGGGAGGTTATGGTCTGACGCCATTTGGAATAGTTGGCGCCGACGGTGTTGACCTTGTAGGAGATGTAGGTGGAGATGTTGATGGCAAGAATGGGGTGGGATGTGGGTGGGGAAAAGTAGGGGTATGGCAGTGGTATGTATCCGGCCATGGGACCGGCAGCGGCGGCGCCGGTTGCGACGGAGATTGGATCGAAGGCGCCGGCGAGGTTGAACGCATCTGGGGAAGGGGTGGGCGGCGCACGGGGCATTGGAGGGCGTTGTTGGATTGGGGTGAAGAGGGTTTCGTCAATGGGGTTGATCGGAGGTACGGGAGAGAAGGAGGAGTTTGTGGCCGAGGAGGTTCCGGCCATGTTTTTGAGCCTAAGCTCTGACTAGCAGAATGCCCGTGCTTCGCTACGGAGTAAACGGTAGTTAATATCTTTCAGATGTCGGTATATACCTAAGAGCAGGGCCAGCGCAGTATACAATTTCTGCACGTGCAAGTAAAAGCACCTTTGGCGTTGGAGATTTTTTACCTGTAGCATGTAGCCTTTTTATCAATTCTGTGCAAACTACATATTGATGCTCTAGAAAAGCTCAAGCTTGAAACATCAGAGAGGGAAAAGAAGAGAAGGCAAGACATGTCAGGGCGTTAGAAAATTCAAACCTAGGCTTGAGAAAAATTCAGAAGCTAGCTAAACTCATAACAGAACTACGCCAATGAGATTTTATTTCAGAATAGAGTTTGATGCGAATACATCAATGTTAATAATACAAGATTCAACATAAGGTTCTAACTTTGACGGAAAATAAGCTTAAATCTTTAGCATTTTGAACACAGAAAAATGAGCTAGTCTCTAGTCTAGTCTCGTGATTCCAAAAGGTTTTCTTGATTCACTTAATGTTGAGAAAATTGTAATCAGAAATAAATTGGGTACATAACCCTTTCAGAACTCCCAAAAAAACAGAATATGAACAGATACCATGAATCAACAGAAAAATTACATGTACAGCAATTGCTTTAAGTTTGTCATAGTCCCAAACAACTGAAATCTACATAGTCGAAACTGAACTAAAGTTAGTCATGTATCCGCTTGTACAAGACATTTTGTAAGAAACTAATTGCAAATCTGCAGCTCTAGCTATCTTTCCCAAAGGTTGAGAATCCCGAGTATGAAGCAAAGAAGAATATAAAGAAATGCATTACGTCGGCTCCTTCATTCCAGCTTCTTCGAAAACATAATAGATAGCACCATCTGCCGTTTCACGGTGAAGTTCCAGAGTAGCACGACCAGTGCGGGGGCGTGGCCACTGAGCAAGTAGTAGGTGCACAGGTTAATGGGACAACCCCCATCGCCACGCTTCAATTCTAGATCAGCCGAAAATGATGAGCTGCAATAAATTATGGAAAGCTAATGTATATCTAAACTTGAGACATTAAGATAAATGTATTTCAAATATTCAGCTACCTATTCTAAACACTGGGCAACACACAAATGCCAAGTTTGTGCGGAACTCAAATGGAAACTATCCCTGAACCAAATTAAAGTTGGACACTCGCATGATTTCCTAAGCAAGCGGATGAATCAACAAACAGCTTGAGCGGATAAAGCATCCCAAACCATGTAATGGGATGAACTCGTCACCTGTGTGATATCCCCATCTACCTCAAATTCGTCCTCTTCAAGCATCATACACCATTACTTCCCCTACTGAAAAACATGACACTAATCAACATACCAAAACAGGAATGGGAGAAAAACATGACCGAATTTTGAAAAATATCTCTACAAAGCATCCAAATGAAATGAACGGGGTTTAGCAGAAGCATCAAGATGGAATTGAACATGTTTATGTTCCATTTTAGTTTGGACAAGAAAAAAAACTGATCCCAAAATATCATGTTGCATTAGGATCTCATCCAACTGAAATGAACATTTAACGCAAGCATCAAGCTGGAACTGAACATATTTATGTTTCATTTTAGTTTGGACACTGACAAAACTGACCCCAAAAAATCATGCTGCATTATGTCTTAAGTAGTCATGGACAATGTTCTTCCAACAGAGATTACACCATTTCAACATAGCTATCTAAATTGATTGTTCCGTTCAGACTACCGACATCAAACAAAATGAATCTTGCTTTGCAAATTACACTACCTGCTATAGCTCTTGTGAGTAGCAAAGAGATTTTTCGATCAGCTGAACCGAGTGTACGCCGACACTGGGTTGGGGCTTTGCCAAGTGAAAAAGGACCGAAGAGTTCTAAACCTCCCATTCATGTTGGCTCTGCCTTCATCAAGTGTACTTGTATAGCCAAAAGCGGTGGCATTAAGAATAAATCTACATGAGTATATGGTTTGATCAGTAGAGTAGCTGCTCATTTGTTGTACTTAATGTGTTTACCACCCCTAAACTACTCAAACGGCAGGTATTTTTTTATGAGTTTGCTCATATGGAAACATGATGATGAGACGGATGAGGAGATAAAATAACATTTACCTCTGCTATGTACTCCGGAAGCTGTTCAATGGCATCATTCACCTGGAAGATCATATGCCCAAACACTCGCAATCAGCTATTTCATCCCTACAAAGAAACATGTAGAGAACACAATCAAATCAAGAACATCAACACATGAGCCACTGTAGAAAACATAATATAAATTCATTCACCTATTATTTTAAGCAAGAAGGTCCATAAAGTAGAGGTATCAGGTATATCTCGTATGGCACAGCTTTTCGACCATTGATTAATCAGTTGTAGGTCCCTTCCACAAAGGCTTGCTCAAGCTCGCTCAACTGCATATTTGATGCAAGGATAGTCTAGGGCTCTCATAGGATGAAGTACCAGTTCAGGGTAGAATTCAGCTATTTTGTTCTCAACCAGCAGCCTCACGAGATTAAGCCCCAAAACTCGGGTGAACAATCACATTAGTCTAGTGAGCGTGGGATTATGCCTCTGAGTGGGATTCGACAAACATTAGCTTAGCAAATATAGTATTCCAAATAGAATATTTATGTGGAAATTTCCGTCTTTTAGCTAGACGTAATTCAATGCAAATAATAATCCAATGTGCAGAAATCTTAAATTTGTCTCGTAAATAAGAAATATGTAATATCTTAATTCCAAGAAAATTCTAAAAAGGTCCACCGATAGACACGAGCCTAGAAATTAATACATCTACCTATCAATATAAAATCAATACAAGTTCAAATTAGAAGATTATTTAGTACTCAGACGAACAAAATCATCATATTGTCTTCCACTGAACATTAGATTATTCAGTACACACCAGTACATGAGTCATGAGGGATCAAGATGCTTATTGCATCCAAATAGAACTACAGATCGAATAATCTTATTCAGAGATCTCTAAAAATAGAAACACATTAGTTGCCCTTTCTTGCAAGCACACATACGCATAGTGAAGGCACATACACATCATGAGAAGCAGGCTCGTCTCGTCCGGATGTTTTCTCAGCTTGTAAGCAACAATAGCTCGCATTGGCAATTCCACTAAAGTAATTCCACAAACAGTTGGTAGGCACCGATCGACTCCTAGGACAAAGTATAACTTGATGTGAAATCTGCTACAGAGCCGGCGAATAGCTACGGGGATCAGCTGTGCGTACTCACTCACCGTTTTTCCATTGGTGGTGGCGACCGTGAAGTCGTTGCCCTGATCTTGGTACCTCGCAGTCAACTCACGCCTCGCCGGGATTCTCCAGCCACGCCTTCGACCCCACGATGATGTTGAACGGAGTCCCCTGTCGACCCAAAAAAAAAAAGAGAAACATGTCAGCTGGACGAAGAATGACGGCGCTGGCGGTGGCTCTTGTGGGTAGGAGTGCCAAGTGCAGACCCTTGTCTGCGGAATCACGCGGGGAGGTGGCGGTGGTGGCCGGCCACACCGTGCGAGGGGCACGATCCAGAGGCAGGGCACAACTTAGGCGCAGCGTGGGCCGCAGTGAAGTCGACGATGTGGGCAGGGGACGGGAAGCTGGCATGCAGATGCAGGGCGTTGGGCAGGCGGTGGCCACTGGGTGGGCGAGTCGCAGTAGCGATGGGTTGGGTGACTCGGCGGCAGGGGATTATTAGGCGGACACACGGGCGAGCATGGTGAGTTTCCCGCACGCGGTGGAGGAGGTCAGGAGCGGCGATGCTCGCGCGGTGGAGGGCGGCTGGGAAGGGCGCTCGCATGATTGGGGGCGGCCGAAGGGGAGTAGTTGCGAGATATTGACCACAAAAAACGCGGATAAGCTGTTACATATTACGTTGAGATAAATCATCTTGGTAGGATAAAGACGTGTGGAGAGGGTATTATTGTCCATCCTAAAAATGTGACACCAGGCATTCACCAGTTTACTTTTAATAGTAGAGATACCAAGAAGGATTGTAGAATTGTCTGTTGGATTGCAAATGAGCTCAGGAGAGAGCCAGGTTTAGTACATGGCGATCATGAGATCGTGGGCGAGCAGAGGTGTGCGCAGACGCGTGCAGGCGCATGAATAGGGACTACTGAAGACTAGGACTACGGTGGTTACAACGGTACAGAGATTCAGGTTTCAACATCTTCGACGCTACCCAGTGCGGAATGCAGCAAGAGAGTATGGCTACAACTACGAAACGGATAAATTAGATTTATGAATGTCGTCGCGCAGAATGGCGGATTCACATTGAAGGCCCGGTCCATGGTCGACCGGCGAGTCCCTCTCAACCATTCATGGTTCATGGTCGTCATTTTTACATGGAGGATCGAGCACTTTTTCCATCGAATTTTTGGAGACGCTTGGGCCATGGAGCTACAAACTGAGTCGTCAGCTGAATTCTCGAACAGATTTTGCGGTGGAATTGAGGGGTCCACTGACTCAACATGTCCCCTGTCTCGCCGCATTGATGAACAGAAGTTGATCGTAGCTTCAGCCACGGCCTCGGAGATGAGATGTCCGCTCGAACAAGCTGTAGGATGGGTCCTACAAGAAGCCAAGAAGCTTCTCCTTCCGGTGCGTTAAATCTCGTTGGAGAAGATAACCATGAGTCACGTTGTGCCACGGTAGAACTAAATTCTCTACCTCTCATTTCAAAGTATCAGCCACTGTTGAGATTCGAGAGACAGAAAAAAATACTTGATAAAATTCAATGCCCTTCTGCAGAGTTTCCCAGCTTTGGAACTGTAAGCAGTCAGTGCTTTTCCATTTTGACGTCTAAAATAGTTGCCTGTGAAAACTGGAATATGATCAGGTAGACTTTGGCTACTTGGATACATCCGAGGGCCTCATACTCGTGTATATATATTAGGCATAATACCGTGCTAGGCAATACATGAATAGGACTAGGACTCTCCTAATCTGATACGTGTCACATATGATCACGTTTACATATTTTCTAACACCCTTCCTTAATCACAACTTAGTCAAGTTGAGATTATGCATAAAATCTTCAAATACTCGAGAGGAAAGTGGCTTCGTAAAACCGTCAGCCATTTGATCTTTAGAAGAGATAAACCGTATCTCCAACTGCCTCTTTAACACTCGTTCTCGAACGAAGTGAAAATCAATTTCGATATGTTTTGCTCTAGCATGAAACACAGGATTAGCTGACAAATATGTTGCACCCAAATTATCACACCATAGACAAGATCTCTGTGTCAACTTAACTCCAAGTTCAGCAAGTAAAGACTGAACCCAAATCATCTCAGCTGTTGCATTCGCTACAGATTTATACTCTGCTTCTGTATTTGACCTAGAGACTGTAGCTTGTTTCTTAGCACTCCAGGAGATCAAATTCGAGGACACCCTGCACAAAGCGAGATGTTAACACAGTACACACGGAGAAAATTTGCAATCGTTCATCTACTGCTGCAGTTTGGATTTCTTTCTGTAGAGTTTCCTATATGTACAATTTCTCCATATTTTGATGAGAATTTTTCTATTCTTCTAATTGAATGCAAGTAAATTAGGCTTAATCGTTGTAAAACAAATAATACATGTTTTAAAATTTAAACTCAGGGAAATGAGTAGAACTCAATTTCAGCCTCCGATACTCCATCCGTTCATAAATGCAAGGCTACTGTATTTTTCGTGCCAAACTTTGACTAATAGTTTAGTCAATCAAATAGAAACTACAACTCATCCAGAAGTATATCATTGATTTTTTTTTTTTGAAATGTGCGTCCGGTCATATATTTTTAAATGGCATGCAACTCATACTTATAGTTGATTAAATTAGTAGTCAAAGTTTATCTCTAAAAATGAAGTGGTCTTGTATTCCCGTATGGAGATAGTATTGTTTTCTGATCAAATAAAACATGACAAATTAATTGATAGCTATTCCATATTATTAATTTTGCAAATATAACAACTTATAAACCGTATCTTTTTCCCGAAGGAGTTATATATGAAAATTGCTCAAATATGTGCAACCAACTACAACCTCTGTTTTGCTTTTTGGAAAACTAAAATCTATAAAATAATTAAAATATTTTTGTTGAATATTAAAACTCGTACCATATGCATATCTCAACTTCTATAACTCCAATCACGTTGGTTTTTATATCCCGCTTACGATTAGAAAAATGCGAGCAACTTGAATATTAAATGTTCATGCATCATAGACCACTTCTCTGTCTCGGTCAAACTGATTTACCACTTGAACTAAATGTTATGTGAGGGCATTTTTATATTCTTGCTATCTAAATGCCCCTTAATTTAGCTAAGCATGGACCCTATTGCATATCACATCCCATGCATCATATCGTTGCATTGCAGTATCTTTTATTTATTGCGTACTTTTCTTTCTTGTGTGTGTGTCTGCGGTGATCTAGCGTACCACTGCATTTTGTAGTATACAATTCGTTGATATGATACTTACGAAGGGGCTTCTTCACAAATATCACATCCCTCAAAGTGGTACAACAGAAACATTGCAGGTCTTAAACATCACACATTATTATTATAAACCACATGTTCACAAACATCTCGGTATTCTCACATGTCCAATGAGAACACCACTAAGACTCAAACTTGGTTGAAAATTCTCTTACAACTCGTAAACTACTAAGGTAGACATTATCAGAGCTCGACAACTTATTTAGGTAAGACACTACGCTGCTCGGCTCAACTATGCCTACTGCATAACACTACTCCGCCTCCACTTCTTTGGTGCCGTAGACTATCCCATAGTCCACTCCTTCGACACCTCCGGACAAGTCTGGCTCCTCATAGATGAAGTCGTATTTTCCTTCAGGTGCTCCGGTGCAAGCCTCCTCTTCGGTATCACAGTCTAGCAAGGGTTTAGAAGGAAAGGTAAGTACAGGGGTACTCAACAAGTTCAAAAGAAAAGGTGTTTGATGCACTAGTTACGTCGATTGATCAGAAGATCTCAGGTCAATGCATGTTTCGCAAAAAAAAATTCAAAAAGTTTATTTTATTCTGAAAACTATGCCCGCTAGTCTTCACAGGTTGACCGGAACTTCACGGAGTTCCTTTCCTGCCGCGTTCGTAGTTCCCTTCCTAGAACAGGGAGTGACAAACCATAATTTGATACACTCTGGAGAGGTACGTTACTTTTCCCATAAGAGAATTTATCCTTGTTGCCAACCGGGCGTACCTTCCCGTCCACATTTTCTTGGTGTGAGACCCAGTATAAGAACTAAGCCAATCATTGTCTTCTTCGCGACCATGCATACCCACCATTTTGTCCATACACATATCCTCGGTAGACATCTCCCTTTCATACGGCTTTACCCCTGATATGCTATGGACAATCCATCATAGACGGTAGAGCACCCTTCATCCACATGGATGGGGAGATTAAGTCCATCCCAAACTACTGAGTGTTCACCAACACACATCCAAGCTCTATCAAGTCTGTTGATATGTAGAAGGAAGAAGATACAACTGACTTCCCCGGAGTCATTATAGATCTTATGGTTAACGCGATATGCACGGCGCTAGAATCACTAGACGGCATTGGTTATTAGTCCTAGATATATAGAACCCTTGCAATGGAACCTCCACTATCAACACATACCATGGTTCCATTGCCCACCACATAGTCATATTCATAATTGGAAAAGTAACATTTCATTTTCAATGCAGGAGTGATAAGTATATTTCTTTGCGACTAAAATGATAGAAAGTAATCAACGTGGCATGAGCAAGGGGTGAACTTGCCTGGAGACTGCGAGATAGTGCAGTTCGCAGGTTTGGATGGAACCTGGAACTCGGGTTCTGAAAAGAAGCATCATTGTTCGATAAGGACAATGTTATAAAGATTCAAATGATGCATGCTTGGTCTATTTCTTTTGGTTGAATTCCTTTCCCCGGAGTGTTAGTGTTAATTCTAAGGTTTATTAAATATTTAAGTTTTATTTGATTATTAAATCCTTTACTAGTGATTTTTTATGATTTAATAACCCAACAAGGAATAAAAAGAAACATTTGGGATAAAAGAATTAGTTTTTGAAAATATTTGAGTTAACAATTATTTAAGAAAAGATTTAAAGTTTTTTATTTTATTTTCAAGAAAATAATTCTACTTAAAGATTACACCATGTTATGACTATAACCAGTCAACTAAAGCCTCTATGATCATTTAGTTTTTGACTTGTAATATCACTCTACGCTTTGATTGATAATGATTTGTCGATGCATGATTATGGCCATAATTGCTCTCTTAGTTGGTCGCTCCCAGTCTTTTGCTAGCCTTCGCATGTGCTGAGTATTAACTCTACTCGTGCATCCAACCACCATGAAACAAAGTTTTCCAATTGTGTCCACCATATCTACCTAGTAGGATTATTCCTATTCCAAGTAATTCATCATGTTTTTATCTTCCAAATTAAATCTTGGCATGAGAAAATTAATTAGTAAAGCTCTCATGAACTTGATGGCACATTGAATTTATTGTACTTAATAAATTTGATCATTGTGCCTATCTTATGAAGTTTATATGTTTGCAAATTGCGAGTTGGGAGTTAGTAGAACTATGTTTTCATGGGGAACACTTTCGACATTGCACTTATATTCAGTTGATGTCATGTTCTTTTGTCTATGGATGCCTAGTGGTGCGAAATAAAGTGGAAACTTATAAGTCCATGGAATTTGTATATGAGTTAGGGAAACGCCTGGATCGCTAATCTAATCCATGCATCATTCATGGTGGAAATTTACAGCTAAGCCATAGTGAGCATTCTATGAAGCATTTGCGATAAAAAGCTATACCCATAGTAAATAAAAAATTGCTGAGGTGCTCACTGTCTGTTTGTCTTGTCATTTTGGCATGGGATTGCTCCACAAGAGTACCTCCATATCATCGGGCAAGAGGTACCCCGTTGGCGGTTCTCAATGATACATGTATACTTACAATGACAAGAACTTATTTGGGACCTAAGTTGAGTAGCATGAGGTTTAGGTACTCGCATTCAAGGGGCGTGAGATTTTCAACTTGTGATTTGCAAGCATATAGCTCATTTTTTACTCACATTAATTTAACCATTCAAGATGCTTATGATAGGGGCAATGAGAGCTCAAAGCTAATAAGTACCATACTTTTTGTAAGTTTTATAAAACTTGTTTATCTTGCTTACTCTGCAAAGAGTATCTCTTTTACTTTATGCTGAGTCTTCACCTTCTACTTTATGCACCGATTAAGAGAGCATAGTTGTCATTCTTAGTTCAATGTGCATAGTCCCAAAATTATTATTGATTGATTCATGATTGTGCTATTGCTTGCTCTCAAATTACTTGTATCTAGTCACCCTCTGAACTTTGAAGGTGTCCTAGCATTTATGTTTTGCTATTCCATAAAGGACATGTTGAGTACCACTTTGTTATGTTTACTTTCAATGCACTATTATTCATGATCCTTTGTTTGAGTTACTCTTCATGTTATAACATACTCCCTCTTTTCCATTCTATAGTGCCTATAGTTTTTTGGCACGGAAATTAGCGCAAGAGTATTTTTTACACAAGACCCCTAACTGAACGATTTGAGATCAACGTAAAATTTGGGAAATCCATATCTTCCTAACTTACCATAACAAATTTGGGAGCTAAACGATTTGGGAGCTAAATGGGGAGGGGGTAATTGAAAAAAAGCTAAGCTACAACCTTATATTCTGAAACAAATGCCAAAAATCTATAGGCACTATAGAAAGGAACGGAGAGAGTAGTTTCTAAGTTTGATTGAATTATATCTATCATGCCTATGTTAGAGACTTAGATCCCAGCTCACAATGCTTTACATGCTTGATCAAGATTGTGTTGGTTTCATGTCACCTCAAAAATTATCTTTGTTATCACTTACCTACTCGAGGACGAGCAGGAGTTAATCTTGGGGATGCTTGATATGTCTCAAACGTATCTATAATTTTTGATGCTCCATGCTTATTTTACACCAATTCATATATATTTTGTTTACACTTTGTTGCACTTTTACATAATTTTCGGCACTAACCTATTAACAAGATGCCACAATGCTAGTTCCCTGTTTTCTGCTGTTTTTGTATTTCAGAAAAGTTGTACATGAAATATTCTGGGAATTGGACAAAACAAAAGCAAGTCAATTTTTTTACTTAAACGAAGACGAAGTCCAGAGGGGGGGGGGTCGAAGATGCGCAGCAGGGCGGCCAGACCACCCCTAGATGCAGCCTGCACCTGGCCCACACCTAGTGTAGGTCTGGGCCCACCAGGCGCCCCACTGACCTAAATCATCCGCCTATCTATACATCTTCTCGGGAAAACCCTGGATACCCGAGCATCCATCCACGAAAAGTTCAGTCGCGGCCGCCATCACAAAACCCATCTCAGGGGGTTCTGAAGCTCTTCCCGGCACCCTGCCGGAGGGGGAAATCATCGCCGGAGGCATCTACATCGCCATGCCCGCCTCCGAAGTGATGCGTGAGTAGTTCATCTCTGGACTATGGGTCCATAGTAGTAGCTAGATGGTTGTCTTCTCCACTTTGTGCTTCATGGATCGATCTTGTGAGCTGCCCTACATGATCAAGATCATCTTTATGTAATCATATATGTTTGGTTTGCTGGAATCCGATGAATATTGTATACTATGTTGAGATTGATTATATATTCATGTCATATGTTATTTGTGATCTTGCATGCTTTCCGTTGCTACTAGAAACTCTGGCCAAGTGGACACTTGTGACTCCAAGAGAGGGTATTATGCTCGATAGTAGGTTCATGTCTCTAGTTTTCTGGAGAGTGACTTTATAACTTCTAAGATTGTAGATGTGCTATTGCTACTAGGGAGAAAACTACAATGTTTTATCAAAGAGTAATTCTATTGTTTACTTTACACACATTGCTTAATGCGATACTCTGTTGCTTGCAACTTAATACTGAAAGGGGTGCGGATGCTAACCTGAAGATGGATTATTAGTCATAGACGCAGTTGGATTACGGTCTATGTATTATGTTGTAATGCCCATATCAAATCTCATAGTAATCATCTTGTCATGTATTAGTTGATATTCTATCAATTTCTCAGCTGTAATTTGTTCACCCAACATGCTATTTCTTTATGGAGAGACACCTCTAGTGAACTGTGGACCCCGGTCCTATTTCCTTTACTAATAAATTCAACTACAATCATGTTCTGTTTACTTTCTGCAAACATCTCCTTCCACTCGATACGTCTAATTCTTTGTGTTCAGCAAACCGGTGAGATTGACAACCTCACTTGAAGTTGGGGCAAAGTACTTTGGTTATGTTGTGTGCAGGTTCCACATTGTTGCTGACGCCGGTAGTGCGCCCTGCCACTAGTCAGCCAACAACACCTTCAGAAGTCACGCCTTTCTCCTACTGGTCGATTAAACCTTGGTTTCTTACTGAGGGAAAACTTGCTACTGTGCTCATCATACCTTCCTCTTGGGGTTCCCCAACAGTGTGAAGTCGGCGTTACGATAAGCACCATCAGGCGCGGCCTCTTCCGCTTCTCCGCCTTGGTGTCCAGCATGTTCTGGAGGGACGCGATGATCAGCAAATGCTCCTGAATGTCGTCATCAAAGGCTTGCTCGTCCTTCAGCAGTCGGACAAGCATCTCGTCATCACTATCCATGTCTGAAGCAAAATTAATGGTTAAAATTCAGCTATGGCATACGAGGCAACGAACAACCTATCACGCCTACCTTACATGGTGTCGAACAACTTATGTGCGTGGAGGTGGGGCAGATTTGACGACGCGTTCTCGGACGCACTGGCGAAGCGGCGGCGAAAAGGCCGGCGAGAGAGCCAGACGCCACGATGGTGCCCGACTCAGAAGAGATCTGCCGTCGAAACGGGCAGCAAATCGAGCGGCGGAGGAGGGGTGGGAGGCGCGGGAGGGAAGGCACGACGAGAAATAAAAGGCGCAAGCCAACCGTTATGGAAGTGTTCGCGACAGGTGGGAGCCAACCTTGCTTTTCGTTGTGTCCGGCGTGCCCGGAGCGTCCCCTGTGGAGTGCGGGGACGGACTCGGGGCGCCCCAGACACCGTATTAGGCCGCGCCAGACGGAAGGAGGCTTTGGAGCACGCGGCTGGAAACGAAATTTTGTCCGACGCGCACCAAATACCTTTGGAGGCCACTTTCAAGGACGCGGCTAGAGATGCTCTTAAATGTGGTAAGGAGATGCTCTTAAATGTGGTAAGGGGGCAGTGACCGGTGTGAAGATCCACCGCGATGCTGCCCTCGCTGGTGACAATTAGAACCGATATCTCCAACGCCGGTGGCTTTTTGGCCTCCGAAATCAGCTACGCGTACGGCTCAGGTAGACGGAAATTCTTCTCGCAAAAAAAACTCACGAGGGATCAGAAACAAATTTCATTTTTTCCTTTCGTCGTGATTGTCGTGATTGTGACTAGTATTAGTATTACACATAGGGCGTTTAGAGCATCTCCAGCCGCGTCCCCAAACGGTGTCGGATCGAGCTTTTGGGGACACGTTTTCTTTGTGCCGCGTTTGGGGGACGTCGCTCCCTAGCCGCATCCCTCAAACGCGGCCCTCAAACTTGTTTTTACATTAAAATACTTTTTTTTGCATTTTAATTTCAATAAAGAAAAGGAACATTACACAAACTAATACATAATTGGAAACATGGTTGTACACAAACTAATACATAGTTTGGAATATGATTTTCAGAAACTAATACATAGTTAAAACATTGCAAAATGAGGAAACCTAATTATAGTTGGCTTCGCAGATTTCGTAGTTCGCTGCCAAGAAAGAACACTCACAGGCACTCTCAGTCACCCAAACTTGAAAATTCAGCTGGTAATGATAGCCATGTTGGTCTTTTGCATTGAGAACATTTAGAAACCCCAGTGACCATTTTCGCTATGAAGAAAGAACACTCGGCGTGTTCAATCATCCTCCTTTTCATCGTCTCCGTGGTAGTGCCGGCAGCAGGACGTGTCGTCGAACATCTTCACGGTCATCTCCTTGTCACCTTGGTAGGAGAATCTGAGCACGCAACCGGCTTGGAGGTCATGAAAGCACACAAATTTCTCCCAGCCGGTGTGGAGGTACATCTTGCCACGTCCAACGAAGAGCACGTCCACCGGCCACCGGTAGAAGCCGCAGCCAGCCTCCCGCAGCTGCAACACGGCCGGTGACGAACTCGGTGAACTTGTCCGGCAACCTCTAGATGCCGGGTGGATCACCATTGAGGACGACGATGCACTCGAACTCCCACTCCCCCTCGGAAGACGATGGCGACCGTGCAGGCCTTGTTGCTCCAACACGACCGCAACCGCGGACACGGACACGGCCACGACCGTGACCTCGGCCTCGGCCTCTACCAGCCATTGAATGGCCCTCGACTCTTGAGATGGTGGCGGCTAGGGTTGGGGAGAGCACGCTAGGGTTTATGTGTGAGGGACGATGCAGAGAGCGCCCCTCTTTATAGGCCGGAGGGAGGTGAGGGAGCGGTGGCGCTCATTAACAGCGGCACACAAAGCTAGGCGCGACGAAACGTATCGATGCGCCTCTGCGAAAACTGCACCATCGGTGCGCGCCAATAACTTCCGTCGCAAGGTAGGAGACGGTTAGTTTAAACTTGAATGTGCGAATGACGTGTCGGGCCTTCCACTCCCCGCCTTGATTCTCGCTCTATCCGGCGTGCTCGAAGCGTCCCTTGTAGACCGGGGACGAGCACGGTGTGCCAGACAGCGTATTAAGCCGCGTCGGACGGAAGAAAGCTTTGGGGCGTGCGGCTGGGAACAAAAAAATATCCGGCGCGCTTCAAAAACCTTTGAGGGACGCTTTGAAAACGCGCCTGGAGATGCCCTTATATTCCAACTTGATCACTTTCGGACATACTCAGAGTCGGACTGTCGGAGTCACGTACAATACGGGCCATGCTCGGATTCATACTTCTAGCTATCTTGTATATAGATCATCCAATCTACAAAGAGGTTAATATACCAAGTGTAAAAGGATGTAAAGATCTTAATTGGTTGGCTAATAATGTCCTCTAAGAAATCCCCCCAAAAAATATGTCTACTGCTTTAAGAAATACCTGAGATTTCGGTGGAACACACGCGGAAAATAGACTATCAAATCGGCGGATGGCGGGGTTCCTCGGCGACAAGGACTTCAACTTCGGCCCACCGCAAAAACTGCCGCAGAGGGAGTTGACGTGGTCCGCGTACGCCGCTGCCTCCGTGTCCTCCACCTCAGGACGACTTCGTCTCCAGCGTCTTCCACGCGATCCAAATGGTCCAGCAGGTGGGCAGGTAGATCGAGCTGCCGGAGGAGCTGAGCAAAGACAAGGCGACAAGTTTCGGCATCCTCATATCAGAGATGCCGACAGCGCCGCCGATGCCCCGATATGCCGTCGACCTCATGCTGCCAGGCCTATCGAAAGATGAGGCCTTCAACTCGGCGATGCAGTACTCGGTGTCGCCTCCTCCGCCGCCTCTGCCCTCTAGGCACCAATTGACAAGGTATTAACTTGTCAATGCCTACAAGTTGTAGACTTGGGTTTCGCGGAAGTAGAGGGCAAGTAGATCTCGAAGGTTTCAGCCGAAAAGGTGCTCGACTGCTAAAAACTAGGGTTGAGTTGACAATGAGATTGATCCTTTCTTTGTCCCTCGACTCCCCCTTATATAGGAGGCGGAGCCGAGGGCTCCGTATTACACAAGTTACAATTGATGGGAGGCTCTTTGAATCAGTTCCGTAGAATTACAAGTCTCTATTCCTAATCTATCTCTACTTTCCATAGACGACCAGGCTTCACAAACTTTGGGTGATGGACCTTCAGTAAACCCTGGGTACTATCTTCGGCAGGCCCATCCGGGATGCCTATGTCACCAATGGCCGCTCCACCTCCGCAGTCGGCCACGTCGGCATTTGCTCCGTCGGGTCCCAACTGGCCATGTGCGATTCCGAACCTCGTCGACCTGACCTAGGTGCCTAGTGACGGCGAGGAGTAGGCTAGGGTTAGGGTTTTAGTAGGCCATAACCTTTTTATATTTTTATATTATATATTTTTAACGCAATATAAATTATTTTATAAATGAAAAGTGTGGGAAGAGTGCAACGCGCTTTTTCACTAGGGCATCCATGCGCAAACGGTCGATCCTAGCTCGAAGGCAAATTTCGCTAGCTGATAGAAACAAACGCACGCGGGCACCTTTTAGCGTATGAAATGGACTTAAATCCATCGGACATCACTGAACTTGACAGCCGAATTTAAGCTAAAGGAAGAGGCACACTTCCAGTGAGCCAGAACCAGAACATGGTGCTGCAATGTCTGAAAGTGAGGATGGATCAGATTCAGAGTTTGATTGTGTGGACTCAGATGATCATGTTAGTGATGGTGATGATGATCTGTATGTTGACAATGGTTATGAGGATAGTGATGACTATGACAATGATAACAAGAAGATATCAGCTACCAAAAGTAGTAGAATGAGAGCATGTGGAAAAGGAAAAGTGAAATGTGAAAAAACAGAGGAGGAATCAGAGAATTTCAGAGAGGATGATCTTCATGATCCAAAGTTTTCAACTGGCTAAGTATTTGCTAATGTGGAGTTGCTGAGGAAAGCTATCAGAGCTATAAAAACACAGAAAACCCATCAAACTCCCAGTAAATGACAAGAGGAGGGTGAGGGCAGTGTGTGAACCAAAGTGCAGCTGGTATCTTTGGGCATCATCTGACTCCAAGACATTAGCATTTCAGATCAAGAGATACACAGCTGAGCACACATGTGGAGGAAAGTGGAAAATTTGTGATTTCACAGCTAAGTTCATTGCTGAGAAGTATGTGGAGAGCTTTAGAGCAGATCAAGGCAAGAGTATTAAAAATTTCAGAAGGGTTGTGCAGAAAGACTGGAACATGACACCATCCACAAGCAAATTACAGAGGGCTAAGAGGATTGCCATGACTGTTATTTATGGAGATGAGGAACAACAGTATAGAATGCTATGGGATTATGCAAATGAGATAAGGAGGAGTAATCCAGGGCAGTTCTTTTTTTCTTTCACTAGATGATGGTGGAAGATTCAAGAAGTGCTACATGTCCCTTGAAGCATGCAAAAGGGGATTCCTACAAGGTTGCAGGCCAGTAATTTTCATAGATGGATGCCACATAAAGACTAGGTATAGAGGCCAGTTGTTGTGTGCTGTGGGGATGGATCCCAATGATTGCATCTTCCCTATTTCCATGGCTGCAGTTGAAGTGGAAGATACATCATCATGGACTTGTTTTCTTGAAACACTGAAGAGTGACTTAGGAATAGTTCACACTGCACCTTGGACAATTATATATGTCAGATAAACAAAAGGTAATTCTTCACTTACAATGCATGCCCAATACTTCAATTACAATGCATGCCCAATTCTTGACTTACAATGCATGCCTAATTCTTGACTTACAATGCAGGGACTGATCAATGCTGTCAGAGTTGTTTTTCCTGACTCAGAACATAGGTTCTATGTTAGGCATATGTGGCAAAATTTTCAGCAGCTCTTCAAGGGAGATGTACTGAAAAATCAACTGTGAAAAATAGCTAGAAGCAATACCGTCACTCTCTTTGACAAGCATATGGCTCAGATGAAAGCACTTAACTCAGATGCATATACCTGGTTGTACAATTTGGATCCTAAAACATGGGTTAGAGCCTTCCAAAGTGACATGCCTAAATGTGACATTTTACTTAACAACAACTGTGAGGTCTTCAACAAGTAAGATGCATTCCATGTGCTTGTTATGATGTTCTTCACTTACTTCTTGTGTGCTAGGACCTAATGTGGCATTTTACTTACTATTGCAGGTACATTCTAGAAGCAAGAGAACTCCCTGTGCTTGGTATGTTTGCAACAATCAAGGCTCAAATTATGACAAGGCATTACACAAAGAACAATGAAAGGAGTACTTGGCCTGGTCCTATTTTCCCAAAAATAAGGAAGAAGCTTGACAAGCACATTGAGCTCTCAAACAATGTGTTTGCAGATGGAGCAGGGGATGGCCTCTTTCAAGTGGGTGAACTAGTCTCCTCTCAGCCAGTGGAATATGTTGTTGATCTCTTGCACAAGACGTGCAGTTGCATGAGGTGGTAGAAAACAGGAATCCCCTGCCCTCATGTCATAGCATGCTTAAGGAGTGACAACATAGACCATGTTACAACAGTTGACAAATGCTATTCAGTTGAAATGCATGACAAGGCATATGGAAATGTTGTATACCCATGTAGAGACAAGACAGAGTGGGAAAACATGAATGGACCTGTAGTGTTGGCACCTCTGTTCAAAAAACAAGTTGGGAGGCCCACTAGATGCAGAAGGAAAGCACCACATGAGGTATGATACGTCTCCAACGTATCGATAATTTCTTGTGTTCCATGCCACTTTATTGATGTTATCTACATGTTTTATGCACACTTTATGTCATATTCGTGCATTTTCTGGAACTAACCTATTAACAAGATGCCGAAGTGCCAGTTCTGTTGTTTTACGCTGTTTTTGGTTTCAGAAATCCTAGTAAAGAAATATTCTCGGAATTGGACGAAATAAAAGCCCGGAGGCCTATTTTCTCACGAAGCTTCCGGAAGACCGAAGACGAAACGAAGTGGGGCCACGGGGAGCCAAACCCTAGGGCGGCGCGGCCCCCCCCTTGGCCGCGCCGCCCTATCATCTGGGGCCCCTGTGCCCCCTCTCGACTTGCCCTTCCGCCTACTTAAAGCCTCCATGACGAAACCCCCAGTACCGAGAGCGACGATACGGAAAACCTTCCAGAGACGCCGTCGCCGCCGATCCCATCTCGGGGATCCAGGAGATCGCCTCCGGCACCCTGCCGGAGAGGGGAATCATCTCCCGGAGGACTCTACACCGCCATGGTCGCCTCCGGAGTGATGAGTGAGTAGTCTACCCCTGGACTATGGGTCCATAGCAGTAGCTAGATGGTTGTCTTCTCCCCATTGTGCTATCATTGTCGGATCTTGTGAGCTGCCTATCATGATCAAGATCATCTATATGTAATTCTATATGTTGCGTTTGTTGGGATCCGATGAATAGAGAATACTTGTTATGTTGATTATCAAAGTTATGCTTATGTGTTGTTTATGATCTTGCATGCTCTCCGTTACTAGTAGATGCTCCGACCAAGTAGATGCTTTTAACTCCAAGAGGGAGTACTTATGCTCGATAGTGGGTTCATGCCTGCATTGACACCTGGGACGATGACGAGAAAGTTCTAAGGTTGTGTTGTGCTTGTTGCCACTAGGGATAAAACATTAGTGCTATGTTCAAGGATGTAGTCACTAGTTACATTACGCACCATACTTAATGCAATTGTCCGTTGCTTTGCAACTTAATACTGGAGGGGTTCGGATGATAACCTGAAGGTGGACTTTTTAGGCATAGATGCGGTTGGATGGCGGTCTATGTACTTTGTCGTAATGCCCAATTAAATCTCACTATACTCATCATAATATGTATGTGCATTGTCATGCTCTCTTTATTTGTCAATTGCCCAACTGTAATTTGTTCACCCAACATGCTGTTCGTCTTATGGGAGAGACACCTCTAGTGAACTGTGGACCCCGGTCCAATTCTCCTTACTGAAATACAATCTACTGCAATACTTGTTTTTACTGTTTTCTCTGCAAACAATCATCTTCCACACAATACGGTTAATCCTTTGTTACAGCAAGCCGGTGAGATTGACAACCTCACTGTTTCGTTGGGGCAAAGTACTTTGGTTGTGTTGTGCGGGTTCCACGTTGGCGCCGGAATCTCCGGTGTTGCGCCGCACTACATCCCGCCGCCATCAACCTTCAACGTGCTTCTTGGCTCCTCCTGGTTCGATAAACCTTGGTTTCTTTCTGAGGGAAAACTTGCTGCTGTGCGCATCATACCTTCCTCTTGGGGTTGCCCAAAGAACGTGTGAAATACACGCCATCAAGCATATTTTTCTGGCGCCGTTGCCGGGGAGATCAAGACACGCTGCAAGGGGAGTCTCCACTTCTCAATCTCTTTACTTTGTTTTTGTCTTGCTTTATTTTATTTACTACTTTGTTTGCTGCACTAAATCAAAACACAAAAAAATTAGTTGCTAGCTTTACTTTATTTACTGTCTTGTTTGCTATATCGAAAACACAAAAAAAATTAGTTTACTTGCATTTACTTTATCTAGTTTGCTTTATTTACTATTGCTAAAATGGCCAACGCTGAGAATACTAAGTTGTGTGACTTCACAACCACAAATAATAATGATTTCTTATGCACACCTATTGCTCCACCTGCTACTACAGCAGAATTCTTTGAAATTAAACCTGTTTTACTGAATCTTGTTATGAAAGATCAATTTTCTGGAATTAGTTCTGATGATGCTGCTGCCCATCTTAATAATTTTGTTGAACTATGTGAAATGCAAAAATATAAAGATGTAGATGGTGATATTATTAAACTAAAATTGTTCCCTTTCTCATTAAGAGGAAGAGCTAAAGATTGGTTGCTATCTCTCGCCTAAGAATAGTATTGATTCATGGACTAAATGCAAGGATGCTTTTATTGGTAGATATTATCCCCCTGCTAAAATTATATCTTTGAGGAGTAGCATAATGAATTTTAAACAATTAGATACTGAACATGTTGCTCAAGCTTGGGAAAGAATGAAATCTCCGGTTAAAAATTGCCCAACCCATGGACTGACTACTTGGATGATCATCCAAACCTTCTATGCGGGACTAAATTTTTCTTCGCGGAATTTATTGGATTCAGCTGCTGGAGGTACCTTTATGTCCATCACTCTTGGTGAAGCAACAAAGCTCCTTGATAATATGATGGTTAATTACTCTGAATGGCACACGGAAAGAGCTCCACAAGGTAAGAAGGTAAATTCTGTTGAGGAATCCTCTTCCTTGAATGATAAGATTGATGCTATTATGTCTATGCTTGTGAACGGTAGGCCTAATGTTAATTCTAATAATGTTCCGTTAGCGTCATTAGTTGCTCAAAAAGAATATGTTGATGTGAATTTCATTAAAAATAACAATCACAATGATTCTAGGCCATACTCTGCTAATGGTAACTCTTATGGTAGATATGCTTCACCTAATGAAGAAAAGATGTTAGAAATTGAAAGATCCACCAAGAGTTTTATGCAATCACAATATGAGCAAAATAAATTGTTTACTAAAATTATGAATGAGCAATCTGTCTTGTTGAAGAATATAGGAAATCAACTTGAAAATCTGAATAGGGAAATCTCGGGGTTGCAAACTAAACTTGCTAGTGCTTGAAACCCGAATCTCATACATGTCCGCATCACAATCTTCTTTAATCAATAAAATGGCTGCTAAACCTGAGGATTTAGATGATAAAATTACTACTACAGCAAATGCCATTCAAGTTAGAATTAATGAGAATATAAGATTAATGGCTGAACTGCGTGCTAGGTGGGATAGAGAAGAAAATGAAAAACTAGCTAAAGAGAAGAATATAGCTAAAGTTTGGACTATTACCACCACTAGTAATGCTAATGCTACACATGTTGCTGCACCTCCTACTCATACTAATAAAAGAATTGGTGTTAGCAATTTTTCCACTTCTAATGCAAAGCGCGAAAAACTGCCTGAAACTGCTAAAACTGCTGAAACTGCCTGTGATAAGGCTGCTGAAATTTTTTCCAACATTGGGGATGATGATCCCATTGCTTTAGATTATAATGGTTTGAATTTTGATGATTGCCACATCTCTGAAGTTATAAAGTTCTTGCAAAAACTTGCTAAAAGTCCTAATGCTAGTGCCATAAATTTGGCTTTCACGCATCATATTACAAATGCTCTCATAAAAGCTAGAGAAGAGAAACTAGAGCGCGAAGCCTCTATTCCTAAAAAGCTAGAAGATGGTTGGGAGCCCATCATTAAGATGAAGGTTAAAGATTTTAATTGTAATGCTTTATGTGATCTTGGTGCAAGTATTTACGTTATGCCTAAGAAAATTTATAATATGCTTGACTTGCCACCGTTGAAAAATTGTTATTTGGATGTTAATCTTGCTGATCATTCTACAAAGAAACCTTTGGGTAAAGTTGATAATGTTCGCATTACCGTTAACAATAATCTTGTTCCCGTTGATTTTGTTGTCTTGGATATTGAATGCAATGCATCTTGTCCCATTATATTGGGAAGACCTTTTCTTCGAACTGTTGGTGCTATTATTGATATGAGGGAAGGTAATATAAAATATCAATTTCCTCTCAAGAAAGGTATGGAACACTTCCCTAGAAAGAGAATAAAGGTACCTTATGATTCTATTATTAGAACAAATTATGATGTTGATGCTTCATCTCTTGATAATACTTGATACACACTTTCTGCGCCTAGCTGAAAGGCGTTAAGAAAAGCGCTTATGGGAGACAACCCATGTTTTTACCTACAGTACTTTGTTTTTATTTTGTGTCTTGGAAGTTGTTTACTACTGTAGCAACCTCTCCTTATCTTAGTTTTGAGTTTTGTTGTGCCAAGTTAAGCCGTTGATAGAAAAGTAAGTACTAGATTTGGATTACTGCGCAGAAACAGATTTCTTTGCTGTCACGAATCTGGGTCTAATTCTCTGTAGGTAACTCAGAAAATTATGCCAATTTACGTGAGTGATACTCAGATATGTACGCAACTTTCATTCAATTTGAGCATTTTCATTTGAGCAAGTCTGGTGCCATTTTAAAATTCGTCAATACGAACTGTTCTGTTTTGACAGATTCTGCCTTTTATTTCGCATTGCCTCTTTCGCTATGTTGGATGAATTTCTTTGATCCAATAATGTCCAGTAGCATTATGCAATGTCCAGAAGTGTTAAGAATGATTGTGTCACCTCTGAATATGTCAATTTATATTGTGCACTAACCCTCTAATGAGTTGTTTCGAGTTTGGTGTGGAGGAAGTTTTCAAGGATCAAGAGAGGAGTATGATGCAACATGATCAAGGAGAGTGAAAGCTCTAAGCTTGGGGATGCACCCGGTGGTTCACCCCTGCATATATCAATAAGACTCAAGCGTCTAAGCTTGGGGATGCCCAAGGCATCCCCTTCTTCATCAACAAATTATCAGGTTCCTCCCCTGAAACTATATTTTTATTCGGCCACATCTTATGTGCTTTTTCTTGGAGCGTCGGTTTGTTTTTGTTTTTGTTTTGTTTGAATAAAATGGATCCTAGCATTCACTTTATGGGAGAGATACACGCTCCGCTGTAGCATATGGACAAATATGTCCTTGGTTTCTACTCATAGTATTCATGACGAAGTTTCTCCTTCGTTAAATTGTTATATGGTTGGAATTGGAAAATGATACATGTAGTAATTGCTATAAATGTCTTGGGTAATGTGATACTTGGCAATTGTTGTGCTCATGTTTAAGCTCTTGCATCATATGCTTTGCACCTATTAATGAAGAAATACATAGAGCATGCTAAAATTTGGTTTGCATATTTGGTTTCTCTAAGGTCTAGATAATTTCTAGTTTTGAGTTTGAACAACAAGGAAGACGGTATAGAGTCTTATAATGTTTACAATATGTCTTTTATGTGAGTTTTGCTGTACCGTTCATCCTTGTGTTTGTTTCAAATAACCTTGCTAGCCTAAACCTTGTATCGAGAGGGAATACTTCTCATGCATCCAAAATACTTGAGCCAACCACTATGTCATTTGTGTCCACCATACCTACCTATGCTACATGGTATTTTCCCGCCATTCCAAAGTAAATTGCTTGAGTGCTACCTTTAAAATTCCATCATTCACCTTTGCAATATATAGCTCATGGGACAAATAGCTTAAAAACTATTGTGGTATTGAATATGTAATTATGCACTTTATCTCTTATTAAGTTGCTTGTTGTGCGATAACCATGTTTACTGGGAACGCCATCAACTCATTGTTGAATTTCATGTGAGTTGCTATGCATGTTCGTCTTGTCCGAAGTAAGGGCGATCTACACTGAGTTGAATGGTTTGAGCATGCATATTGTGAGAGAAGAACATTGGGCCGCTAACTAAAGCCATGATTCATGGTGGAAGTTTCAGTTTTGGACAAATATCCTCAAATCTCTAATGAGAAAAGAATTAATTGTTGTCAAATGCTTAAAGCATTAAAAGAGGAGTCCATTATCTGTTGTCTATGTTGTCCCGGTATGGATGTCTAAGTTGAGAATAATCAAAAGCGAGAAATCCAAATGCGAGCTTTCTCCTTAGACCTTTGTACAGGCGGCATAGAGGTACCCCTTTGTGAAACTTGGTTAAAGCATATGTATTGCGGTGATAATCCGGGTAGTCCAAGCTAATTAGGACAAGGTGCGGGCACTATTGGTACACTATGCATGAGGCTTGCAACTTATAAGATATAATTTACATGATGCATATGCTTTATTACTACCGTTGACAAAATTGTTTCATGTTTTCAAAATCAAAGCTCTAGCACAAATATAGCAATCGATGCTTTTCCTCTATGAGGACCATTCTTTTACTTTCAATGTTGAGTCGGTTCACCTATTTCTCTCCACCTCAAGAAGCAAACACTTGTGTGAACTGTGCATTGATTCTTACATACTTGCTTATTGCACTTATTATATTACTCTATGTTGACAACATCCATGAGATATACATGTTACGAGTTGAAAGCAACCGCTGAAACTTAATCTTCTTTTGTGTTGCTTCAATACCTTTACTTTGAATTATTGCTTTATGAGTTAACTCTTATGCAAGACTTATTGATGCTTGTCTTGAAGTGCTATTCATGAAAAGTCTTTGCTTTATGATTCACTTGTTTACTCATGTCATACACATTGTTTTGATCGCTGCATTCACTACATATGCTTTACAAATAGTATGATCAAGATTATGATGGCATGTCACTCCAGAAATTATCCGTGTTATCGTTTTACTGCTCGGGACGAGCGAGAACTAAGCTTGGGGATGCTGATACGTCTCCAACGTATCGATAATTTCTTGTGTTCCATGCCACTTTATTGATGTTATCTACATGTTTTATGCACACTTTATGTCATATTCGTGCATTTTACTGGAACTAACCTATTAACAAGATGCCGAAGTGCCGATTCTGTCGTTTTCCGCTGTTTTTGGTTTCGAAATCCTAGTAAAGAAATATTCTCGGAATTGGACGAAATAAAAGCCCGGAGGCCTATTTTCTCACGAAGCTTCCGGAAGACCGAAGACGAAACGAAGTGGGGCCACGGGGAGCCAAACCCTAGGGCGGCGCGGCCCCCCCTTGGCCGCGCCGCCTCGTCATCCGGGGCCCCCGTGCCCCCTCTCGACTTGCCCTTCCGCCTACTTAAAGCCTCCATGACGAAACCCCCGGTACCGAGAGCGACGATACGGAAAACCTTCCAGAGACGCCGTCGCCGCCGATCCCATCTCGGGGGATCCGGGAGATCGCCTCCGGCACCCTGCCGGAGAGGGGAATCATCTCCCGGAGGACTCTACACCGCCATGGTCGCCTCCGGAGTGATGAGTGAGTAGTCTACCCCTGGACTATGGGTCCATAGCAGTAGCTAGATGGTTGTCTTCTCCCCATTGTGCTATCATTGTCGGATCTTGTGAGCTGCCTATCATGATCAAGATCATATATATGTAATTCTATATGTTGCGTTTGTTGGGATCCGATGAATAGAGAATACTTGTTATGTTGATTATCAAAGTTATGCTTATGTGTTGTTTATGATCTTGCATGCTCTCCGTTACTAGTAGATGCTCTGGCCAAGTAGATGCTTTTAACTCCAAGAGGGAGTACTTATGCTCGATAGTGGGTTCATGCCCGCATTGACACCAGGACGGTGACGAGAAAGTTCTAAGGTTGTGTTGTCTTTGTTGCCACTAGGGATAAAACATTAGTGCTATGTTCAAGGATGTAGTCACTAGTTACATTACGCACCATACTTAATGCAATTGTCTGTTGCTTTGCAACTTAATACTTGGAGGGGTTCGGATGATAACTTCGAAGGTGGACTTTTTAGGCATAGATGCGGTTGGATGGCGGTCTATGTACTTTGTCGTAATGCCCAATTAAATCTCACTATACTCATCATAATATGTATGTGCATTGTCATGCTCTCTTTATTTGTCAATTGCCCAACCGTAATTTGTTCACCCAACATGCTTGTTCGTCTTATGGGAGAGACACCTCTAGTGAACTGTGGACCCCGGTCCAATTCTCCTTACTGAAATACAATCTACTTGCAATACTTGTTTTTACTTGTTTTCTCTGCAAACAATCATCTTCCACACAATACGGTTAATCCTTTGTTACAGCAAGCCGGTGAGATTGACAACCTCACTGTTTCGTTGGGGCAAAGTACTTTGGTTGTGTTGTGCGGGTTCCACGTTGGCGCCGGAATCTCCGGTGTTGCGCCGCACTACATCCCGCCGCCATCAACCTTCAACGTGCTTCTTGGCTCCTCCTGGTTCGATAAACCTTGGTTTCTTTCTGAGGGAAAACTTGCTGCTGTGCGCATCATACCTTCCTCTTGGGGTTGCCCAACGAACGTGTGAAATACACGCCATCAAGGTAGATGCAAGAGGAGGAGGAAAGAAAATGACAAGGCATGGAGTGATCATGCATTGCTCATACTCTGGCCTCCCAGATCATAACAAATCTGGATGCAGGTGGTTGAAAGCTAGACTAGCACCCCCAACTGCTGAAACTATGAATGTGCCTCCACCTTAGAATGAACCAGTTGTGACACATGTATCTTTCTGTAATTGTATTTTGGCATACTATTTTATACATGCATGCCCAATTTTCACATGTATCTTTCTGTAGGAGCAAAACCCAATTCTTAACAATAGAACTATTGAAAATGAAGATCTTCTTGTCAACACCTTAACCCACGAGGTAAACATGCAGTATGAAATGCTCCCGAATTACTGTCATAGCTTGTACCTATCAAGCAATGCTAACCAATTAAATTGTGCATGTACAGACGCCTGTAGAGAGACAGTTAGAGAGAAGACCAATTCCAGAATCAACCTTCATCACAGATGCACAAAGCCAGATGTCCCAAACATCTAGTAATCATGCTAGTTCTAGCACTACCAGACAAGGTGAATTGGCTCAGAAGTTGCTACACATGCAACAAGAAAAGAACAGAGTTAGTGAAGAAACAAGGTTTGCTTTAGCTAAAGCAAAATTCCATACTGACATGAAGAAAGCAGAGGAGAAAGCCAGGAAGAAACTAGAGCAAGAGAAGATCAAGGCTCAGCTTGCAGAAGCAAAAACAATGCAAGATGTAGAGAAAAGGGAGAAGAGGAGGCAAGAAGCTGAGATTAACAAGAAGGCCAGAGCAGAGACCAACATAATTATTGCAGAAGTAAAGAAAGTGCTGGCTCAGAAGAAGAGGCAAGAGCTTGCACACAGGAAAGCAGAAGAGAAGAGAATTGCAGCAGAGAAGAAAGAAGCAGAGCGGAAGGCATCTCACAGGGCTAAGATGGATGCACACAGAGCAGAGATGGAAGCACACAGAGCTGAGATGGAAGCAAACCAATTTGTTGCAGTTCATCAACCACTGAAGAAAAAGTTCAACATGTTTGATGAGTTCAGGTGTCCCAACAAATGAATGTGCCCATGTTTCTGTTAGCAAACCTTGCTTTTGAGGAGTCACTTATGAACTATGTAATCCTGGTAGCAAACCTTGCTTTTGAGGAGTCACTTATGAACTAGTCCTATGTTGGCAGTGGACCATTTGTTAGTTTCATCTTTATTTGCTATGTAATCATGACTACTATGTAATCTTGGACCAAACCTTTCTGTTATGTAATCATGTGGCATGGTTTGAGATGAATTTGGTAGTGGACCATTGATACGTCTCCGACGTATCGATAATTTCTTATGTTCCATGCCACATTATTGATGATATCTACATGTTTTATGCACACTTTATGTCATATTCGTGCATTTTCTGGAACTAACCTATTAACAAGATGCCGAAGAGCCAGTTGTTGTTTTCTGCTGCTTTTGGTTTCAGAAATCCTAGTAACGAAATATTCTCGAAATTCGACGAAATCAACGCCCAGGGTCCTATTTTGCCACGAAGCTTCCAGAAGACCGAAGAGGAGTCGAAGTGGGGCCACGAGGCGCCGCCACCATAGGGCGGCGCGGCCCGTGCCCCGGCCGCGCCGACCTATGGTGTGGGGCCCTCGTGTGGCCCCCCGCGTTGCCCTTCCGCCTACTTAAAGCCTCCGTCGCGAAACCCCCGCATCCGAGAGCCACGATACGGAAAACCATCCGGAGACGCCGCCGCCGCCAATCCCATCTCGGGGATTCGGAGATCTCCTCCGGCACCCTGCCGGAGAGGGGATTCATCTCCCGGAGGACTCTTCACCGTCATGGTCGCCTCCGGAGTGATGAGTGAGTAGTTCACCCCTGGACTATGGGTCCATAGCAGTAGCTAGATGGTTGTCTTCTCCTCATTGTGCTTCATTGTTGGATCTTGTGAGCTGCCTAACATGATCAAGATCATCTATCCGTAATACTATATGTTGTGTTTGTCGGGATCCGATGGATAGAGAATACTATGTTATGTTAATTATCAAGTTATTACCTATGTGTTGTTTATGATCTTGCATGCTCTCCGTTATTAGTAGAGGCTCGGCCAAGTTTTTGCTCTTAACTCCAAGAGGGAGTATTTATGCTCGATAGTGGGTTCATGCCTCCATTGATATTCGGGACGTGTGACGTGAAAGTTCTAAGGTTGTGGATTGCTCGTTGCCACTAGGGATAAAACATTGATGCTATGTCTAAGGATGTAGTTGTTGATTACATTACGCACCATACTTAATGCAATTGTCTGTTGTTTTACAACTTAATACTGAAAGGGGTTCGGATGATAACCTGAAGGTGGACTTTTTAGGCATAGATGCAGCTGAATGGCGGTCTATGTACCTTGTCGTAATGCCCAATTAAATCTCACTATACTTATCATGACATGTATGTGCATTGTTATGCTCTCTCTATTTGTCAATTGCCCGACTGTAATTTGTTCACCCAACATGCTTTTATCTTATGGGAGAGACACCTCTAGTGAACTGTGGACCCCGGTCCATTCTTTTATACTTGAAATACAAATCTGCTCGCAATACTTGTTTCATTGTTTTCTTGCAAACAATCATCTTCCACACAATACGGTTAACCCTTTGTTACATCAAGCCGGTGAGATTGACAACCTCACTCTGTTTCGTTGGGGCAAAGTACTTTGGTTGTGTTGTGCGGGTTCCACGTTGGCGCCGGAATCTCCGGTGTTGCGCCGCACTACATCCCGCCGCCATCAACCTTCAACGTGCTTCTTGGCTCCTACTGGTTCGATTAAACCTTGGTTTCTTACTAAGGGAAACTTGCCGCTGTGCGCATCACACCTTCCTCTTGGGGTTCCCAACGGACGTGTCAATTACACGCATCAACCATCTGTTATATTCCTCTAAATTTCCTGTCAATATTACATAAAACATTGCACATTGCATCTCAATACAGTCAGATACACACATTGCATGAAGAGATAGTCATATACTGCATATTTCTTCCAATTCAGCAAAATAAAGTTAAATTGAATGAACAAAACATTCATATAGTGCACATTCCTTCCAATTCAGCAAAAGACAGTCACATTGCATCAACACAGAGTGATTCAGTACATTCCATTGGTTCACATTCATCAACAACATCAAAAGCCACCAACATATTGGTTCAGTACATTCCACTGCTCCAAAAGCCATTGCACATACTACACTAGCCAAACTTCTACACTACCACTACAGTCCACTAGCACTGCATGTCTTCAGCACAACATGAAGTCACTTCTTCAGGACAAGAATTACCACCATTGCAAACACCAGAAACAACATTGCCAGCACAATCTTCAGTAGAAGCAGAAGCTCCTTCACTGCTTCTATAAGCATGTTCTTCTTCAGCTCCTTCGGTGACACAGTGGTCAACTTCTCCTCCTCCTCCTTCCTCAGCTCCAGCTATTCCCTCCTATCATGTGCCCAACCTAGGGCTTCAACAGCATCAGGACCCCTTATGTACTTCTCGTCCAGCAAATACTCAAGGTACTCCATCTCCCATTTCCAGAAATTGCAACCAAACAAATATCAACAAACCAAATTTCAACTGCCAATGTGCTAACTTGAAAATCATAGCAAATGGTTCAAAGAAACGATGAAACTACAAGCTTACACCATGCTGCTTGCACTTGTAGTAGATCCAGCCGGGGTGCTCCGCCGTCCCTGACGTACCCTTCTTCACCACCCTCCCACACTCGGGGCACGGAATCATAGGAAATGGAGGGGCGGCGCGACAGAGCGCACACCGGACGGGCGAACTTGCGCTCGACATGGCAAGGCTTCGAGGGAACTCCGGCGAATTCGTTGCGGCGGCGCCACCGTTTTAGGGTTAGAAGAGGAGGGGAACGACGCGTGTTTGGGCGCGGTGGAGAACTGGTCCGGTCGCACCGGACAAGTGGGTTATGTAGCCGGCCAATTTCGCACATAACCCCCTTCCCTATTAGCTCAACAAAGCGTGGCCGGCTAGTAGAGATTTATTTTCCTTCTCAAGTGTCGGTATCCCTGACGGCTTGATGCATAAAAAAGCAGAAAACTTTTTTCATTCATTAAAAACCCATAATTTACATAATTATAAAAATGCAGAAAAAAAAATTTAGAAATTAAAAAGGGCTAGCAAGGCCTGCTAAACCTAGCCATGTCATCGTCGCAAACAAGGTCGATGATCTCCGTCGTCTGCCATGGTAGTTGGTAGACCGACAGTGGAGAAGGAATGGGGCCGGCAGTGGAGGACGAAGGGGAGCATACGGTGACAGCAGCCATGGATCCCATGTCGGGGATGGAGCAGGAGAGGGCACACGCGCATGGGTGCGTGTCGGCGTGGCCGCAGGAGTCGCCGACGTCTGCCAGCCAGAATTCACGAAGCTGGACGCCGAGGCCGTCCCACATAGTGAGCTGGTCGAGTTTGCTATTGGCCATTGCGATGACAATGGCCTCCTCCCTGCTGATGTCCGATGGCTGAGTCTCCGGATCCTAGGCTAGGCCGCCGTCATCGTTGTTGGTGACTCCGACGATGTGGACGTCGTCCTCGTCCTCGACGTCGTCCTCGGACTCGTCCCCGCCCTCCTCCTCGTCGTCCTCGTACTCGTCCTCGTTGTCGTACTCATCGTCCTCGAGCTCGCGGTTGAAGAAGTCGACATTATCGAGGTATCTCGCTCGGCGGCACGCTCAAACTCACGCGCCCTGAATGAGATCTAGTTGTACGCAGATCGCCGCATAGTTTCGGCGGCAAGATGGATCGGCGGCGCTGGGCCTCGTGGCGGTGCTCTCGTCCCTCACGTGGCACGGGAGGGACCGACACACGGCTGGAGTTCAGGTACCACCCTCCTCCCGGTAGGCCCGCATCCGACAATGGCACAAGCCGGTTCTCCTAACTTGTACCGCTGCTTCTCGCCGAAACCCGAGCCGTCAACCTCGTGGTTGTTCTTCCCCTTGCGGTACAGCCAGCCCTTCCCCATTGCGTCGATCGGGTGGATGTGCGGTGAGGTGGAGGGCTCTCGCAATGGCGTGGGCGAGAATATGGGCTTCGCTAATGGCCCTTAAAAAGGCTCCCATTGAAGCCGCTGCAACGGCGCAGGCGCGCGGAAGGCGAAACGTGCTATTAACGCGGCGCAGAAAGCTGCGATGTGCCGCCCGTTAGTTCAACCGCGCTGAAGGCGAAGCATAAAGGTAGCTGATGAGAGGGCCCGTGCTGGCATTCGCGGAGCATATTCGAGATGCGTTTGAGTCTGGAGGGACATGCTGGTCAGTATACGCCGGGCCGGCTGGGCTTGATGCAACCGTACTTATTTTTTTAACCCCCGTTGGATCGGCCCGTCTGAGGTGCCCTACCTAGAAAAAAAAGAGGAGACCGCACACCATTTCGGCAAAACCTATACACCGACCAGGTCGGTGGCTACCGGCCACCGTACACCCCCTGGTCGGGTATGGGCCAGGCCCATTTGGGTCTGTTTAGCCTGTGCAGTTCGTTTTTACTTTTACTTTTTTCTTTTCTGGTTTCTTTTTCTGTTTTCTGTTTTCTTTTCTTTTTTCTGTTTTCGGTTTTGTTTATATTTTTTTAGATTCAAAAAATTTAATTTCTAAAAATTGTTCAAATTGATTTTTTAAAAATGTTCAAATTTGAAAACCGTTCAAATCTAAAAACCGTTCAAATTTGAAAACTGTTCAAATTTAAAAACTGTTCAAATATGAAATTTGTTTAAATTCAAAAATTGTTTAAATTTTTAAAATGTTCAAATTTAAAATTTGTTCAAATTTTAAAATGTTCAAATGTAAAATTTGTTCAAATTTAAAATTTGTTCACATCGAAAATTGTTCAAATCCAAAAATTATTCATATTAAAAAACAAAATATAGAAAATAATGCTTTCAATTTTTCGAAAATATAAAAAAATTGGAAATTTTTGTTTTTCCGAAATTTTTTCACATTGGCATTTTATATTTTTTTAAAAAAGAAATGAAACAGCAGAAAAGGAGAAAAACAGAAAAAAACGAAAACAAACGAAAAAAACGTCACTGGGCCGGCCCAACAGGCACCCTGGGGGGTGCGGTGCCTGGTCCGCACCGACCAGGGTGGTGTATAGCACCTCCCCACCATTTCCATGGTGTTTTCTTGCCGAATATCCCACTTGGTTGCCTGCTCTGCTCATTCCGACGTGCCCGGAGATGCCAGGCGGGAGGGGGGCGGCGGCGGCGAGGAGGGGGAGGGGTGCGGAGCGGCTGAAAAGTAAGTTGGAAGGAGGCGGTGGGGTCGTGGGAGAAGGAGTCCATCCCTCTTCCAGCGGATCGCCGCCAGCTACCTTGCTCGACGGCGTCTCCGGCATCATCAGCCTCGAGATCTCAAGGTCGTCTCCTTCTACCCTATACGTGTTGCCCTTCTGGCCATCGGGACTGGGTTGGCCCTCTGAATATTGGAACTTAATTTGGACACCAGGTGGGATCTATTATCAATTGATTCATCATTTATGCTATAAATAAACACATACATGAACATTATATAGATACCATCACTTCAATATTAAGGATTTCTAACCAAACATTAACATTGGATTGTTGTGGAGCTTCACCATTGTCGTCTGTCGATGCTCCACTCTCCACACCCTTTAGGGCTCCTTTGATTTAAAGGATAGGAAAAACATAGGAATAGGAAATGTATAGGATTGGAATGACATGTCTACTTGAATTCTATAGGAAGATGAAGTGTGTTTGATTGTAGCAAAGGAATTTTTCATGAGGTATGAGCTAATGTTTGTTTCCTATAGGAATTGCACTACAAGATTCCTATAGGAATTTTTCCTATAGGATATGTTCCTATGAATCAAACAACATGTATAGGAAATATTCCCATAGGAACCAATTCCTACACAATTCCTATGCAAATCCTTTGAATCAAAGGAGCCCTTAAGTTAGGGGGCTGACAGCAAACTCTGCGAACATTTGAGGGACCAAAAACATACATATACAGAGGAATCTGCCGAATTCCGCCGGCTGTTTTCTGAAGATTCTTTTAATACTTTTGCTTAGAGAAGGCATGATGAAGGCGTTGATATGAAGTTTTTATGGGTAGAATCTGCTGCATTTCCTAACGCCACTTGCAATTTGTTTCTCCAGGTTGATAGACAGGGAGACAGCTGCGACTTTTCTTGACTCTTGTGTACTCATTCTCAACTTGGCTCTTGCCGTTAACAGTTATCACAAACAAAAGAGTTCATCTGCTTCAAAAGGTCATTCTCTGAATTCTAGTAGCTAAACACCAAGCTTACAACTAACACAACTGCAGCTAGAGTGCCACATGTCGTCCTCCTGCGGCTGCTGATCTCCCCTCACACACCTCCTCGAAATAGGGTTTTGCCCCGCTATATTAATATAACAACCAAGATACAGCAAGCTTGCTGGGACCACAGCACAACCAAGCCCAAACAAAAAGAAAAAGAAAGATAAGAGAAACAAATGCTGACTACGGCTGAGCAACGAACACGAAAACAACTCGCAACCGTTGCGCCCTCCGGAATAGTACCACCACGCTCCTAGCAGTCCAAATCGCCGCATACCAAGCAACACCTTCAACAAGGAAAAACGACGACGCCGCCGCTGCTGCCCGGACAAGTCCTAGGGTTTCCCCCGGTACGCGGAGGTGATGGGGGAGAGGTACACGCGACACCCTTCAGGAAGGAAAGACGGCACCCGCAGGCGTCGCCGCGTCGGTGTCGGACAAGCCGACAAGGATTTCTCCCGACCCACAACGCCACCACCCCGAACAAACCGAACTGCTCCACCTCCTGTCGTCCACCAGCGTACGCCACCACGGTCTTGAAGCCATCGTCGCTGTCGCTCAAAGGTCACCAACGCGAGGCCTAGAATCAGATAAGGCGAGCACAAGGTCGGAGATAGCAGCAGCACAACCACGCCGGAGGGAACAACCTCCACCGCCCGAACTGGCGGTAGACGACCGGACTTAGTAGCGAGACCAAGTCAGGCCCGAACTGGCCCGTCCAAGTACTCGCCGCTACGCTGCTACTGGCCGGATGTGTGCCGCCGTCGCCAACCCCTGCCACCACACCTCCGCTGCTTCCAGGAGAACGACGTCGAGCCAGGGGCCAGAGGCCCGCCCCAGCCCAGATCGGGCCAGATGGGCCCAGATCAGGGCAGAGCGAGCGCCGCCAGCCGTCCGGCCACCCCGCCACCCCGCTGCCAACGGCAGCGCCGCCGCGTCACCTCCCAGCCGACCTGCGGATACCACGCCGCCAGATCGACCGCCGCCTGCCGAATCGCACCACCGCCATCGAGAGGCCGCCCGCGCCCCCCTCCGCGCGACGGGTAGAGGCGGCCCCGCCGCCGCCGGCACCGCACGGACAACGCCCGGTGGCCCACGCCGACGGCGGCGGCAGGAGAGAGCTGGGGGGAGGAGCTGGGCTGAGAGAGCTAGGGTTTTCGCCCGTCGCCCGCGGGGGGGGGGGGGGGGGGGGGGGGCCGGTTCTTTTCTCTTCGATCTCCTCTCACACACCAGCTGCGGGAATCGCCTTCACACCGCCATTAAACTAATTAGCCAATCTCCTGTTCCAGTGCGATCAGAAAAAAGATGACAAAACAGAAAACAATACTAGGCTTGGTATATCATGCATACCATGGAGTGTCCTACACCAAGAGGAACACATACCCATTAAAAAAGCACCCATGTACACCCTTCAGCTCTCCTGCATCCAAATAACCATAGCCTTGCTCTTGTTCACTCATGCCAAGAGCACCACAGAGGAGAGATCTTCCCATTCAAATGGTACAATCAGCTGTATAGCCGGTGAGAGGTCTGCCCTTCTCACTTTCAGGGCAGGTCTTTCGGACCCTGAAAATCCATCAGACCCTACCAACCTCCTTTCATCATGGAAGGGTGATGACTGTTGCCAATGGCGGCGTCTATTGTGGCAACAGAACCGGCCATGTTGCCAAGCTCGATCTCCGAGGCCCGTTTTGTGATATTGATGGTGGGAGTAGGCAGATGCTAGCAGGAAATATAAGCTCCTCGCTGCTTGGTTTACAGCATTTATGGTATCTCGACCTCAGCTGCAACGTATTCGACAACATACAGATCCGGAGTTCATGGGTTCTCTCCATAAGTTGAGATATCTCGACCTATCAATGTCAAACTTCATTGGAAATATACCACCACAACTAGGTAATCTCTCCAACTTACGATACTTAAATCTTGAGACCAACTCATACCAGGGTCCTGATTATTCTTCTTTCTCGTACTCCACGGACATCACGTGGTTGTCACGGTTAACTTCTCTTGAGCACCTGGATATGACCTCTGTAAACCTCATTACAATTGTTGACTGGCTTCCAAGGGTGAACATGCTTCTAACTCTAAAAGTTTTCCGTCTTCCCTTTTGCCAGCTTAGAAGTAGCCCTGGGTCTCTTCAGCTCTCAAATCTGACATCTCTTGAAATACTAGACCTCCGGTGCAACCAGTTCCATAAGCGTATCATGCCCAACTGGTTTTGGGATTTAACTAGCCTCGAGTATTTAGATATCTCCGGCAATGGTTTCCACGGGCCATTTCCAGATGGGATAGGTAATATGACCTCCATTGTTGTGGGCATGATACCTCCTAGTATGAAGAAGCTATGTAATTTAAAGAGACTAGATTCTTACAAGAACAATATTAATGGGAGTGTAACAGAATTATTCCATCGGTTACCAAGTTGTTCAGGAAATAAACTACAAGCTTTGGTTCTACCGGACAACAATCTAACTGGAAGCCTGCCAACTGCACTAGTAAAATCCTTGAGCAATCTGAGCTGGCTGGATCTCTCTAATAACAAACTGACTGGTCATGTGCCACCGTGGATAGGAGAATCCTTGAGTAACCTGAGCTGGCTGGACCTCTCTAATAATGAACTTACCGGTCATGTACCACTGAGTATAGGAGAGCTCACAAAGCTAAGACAGTTGGTCCTTGACTCCAACAACCTGGATGGGATCATGCATGAAGGCCATTTTTCAGGTCCCGATATGTTAGAACAGTTGATATTGTCAGACAACTCAATAGCCATTACAGTGAGTCCAACATGGGTTCCTCCTTTCAGTCTAGCATTGATTCACCTTCGGTCCTGCCAGCTAGGGCCTAACTTTCCGACATGGCTTAGATGGCAAACACAGGTAGTGAGTCTTGATGTGTCAAACACAAGCATACGTGACATGTTGCCAGATTGGTTTTGGATAGCAGCTTCCTCGGTAGAGTATCTCAATATTCGAAATAATCAGATTACAGGAGTCCTCCCAGCAACAATGGAATTTATGAGAGGAATAGAAATGGGTTTCAGTTCTAACCAGCTTGGTGGTCCAATACCTAAGCTTCCCATCGGCCTAACCAGCTTAGATCTCAGTCGGAACTATGTAGTTGGGCCACTACCATTGGACTTTGGGGCGCCAAGGCTTACAACACTTCTTCTATATGACAATATGATCTCTGGTGCCATTCCATATTCGTTGTACAAGCTGCAATCATTGCAGTTGTTAGATCTATCAAGAAATAATCTCAACGGATCAATTACCGATTGCCTAGGCAATCAATCCAGCACCAACATTACAGGTCTGAGTATCGTTAATCTAAGCTTAAGCAACAACAACCTCTCTGGTGAATTTCCATTGCTTGTTCAGAAATGCCCATGGCTCATCCTTCTTGATCTGGGCCATAATCAATTCTCTGGGACCTTGCCAGCATGGATTGGGGAGAAGCTATCGTCTTTGTCATTCTTATGACTGAGATCCAATATGTTGTATGGTCACATTCCAGATGAGCTTACGAAGCTTGTTAATCTTCAATACTTGGACCTATCTGGTAACAATATATCAGGAACCATACCGAGATCTATCGTTAATTGCACAGGCATGATACAAACAAGAGACTACTCTTATGATCTTCAGTACGCATTCACTTCTAGAAAATCATATGCTGAAAATGAACTAGTTGATTATACTGAGAATTTGCCGGTACTCACGAAAGGTCAAGAGAGATTATATACCGGAGAAATTGTATATATGGTGAATCTTGACCTATCCTGTAACAGTCTGACCGGAGAGATTCCTGCAGAAATAAGCACTCTTTTTACATTGAAGAACTTGAACTTATCATGGAACAACTTCAACAGAAAAATACCTGAGCATATTGGCGCCTTAATGCAAGTCGAATCACTTGACTTATCACACAATGATTTGTATGGTCAAATCCCTTCAAGCTTATTAGCTCTCACGTCATTGAGTCGCTTGAACCTGTCCTACAACAATCTGAGTGGAAGGATTCCTTCTGGAAATCAACTGCAAACACTTGAAGACCAGGAATCTATTTATACTAGTTCAAATGCCCGTGCGTTGCTACGGGTCCTCAAATTTTAATTTGTAATGCACATATATAATTCACAACTCACATGTGAAATTAAAAAAGATAGTAGATTTCTAGGTGGGTATATAGAGTAGCAAAGTAGACAATAAAAAAGCGAAATTCAATTCGGCTCCCGGGTTCGTATGCTCCTTCTACCAAAAAGTCATATTTCGAAATGTTGAAATTTTTTGAAAAAAAAATCTACATGTGCCATAGTATATGTGTGTGTCGTCAAATTTTCAAAAAACCAATATTTTCTGTGGTCTTTGTAAAAAGGAGAAAAATTATCTTGTGAAAAGCATTATTTTTAGCACTGAATTTTGTCTTTTTCACACACGTCACATGACGTGTCGATTTTTTATGAAACGACTTTGTGAGCGCGTAGCACGTGCGAATTTTTATTTCAATTATTTTGAAATACAAAATATGTGTAAGATGCATTTCAAAATAGAGGGAACATATGCTCCCATGTCCCAAAACACCACTCCCATGAAAAAGAGGACCGAATGTTGGTTGGATCTATCATAGAAAAACTTAAAACATAGCCATAAGAATAAGATACATGAACGTAATAACAAGATAACATTGTTGTGCATCTGTGTGGTTTCAAATTCTAGGTAAAAATGCATACATCACTGACGTATATCATATATCATGAGACAGAGCAATTAACTGGAGCAGAGCAGTGATATCAACATATGTACATGTCGAACAAACTTCCTAAAAGGGAAGGTCTGTTGCTACGGAGAAATAAGCATACGTGTAGCTGAATCTATCAATTGATGAATCTATTTTAGGAAGGCATTGCACGAACTGCGTGGCGTGAAAATCACAATCCCCACCCTCGACCACCCTTTCTATATCACAAGGACATCAACTAATTTCAGCTCTTATGATGCTTCCATGCTACCGAACAACATAGGCAGTTTAAAAATATTTTAAACACAAATCTGAATATAAATAGTTTCTAAGAAAACTAACGCAAAGTTTCTAGACCAGTCATGAAGTAAGAAGTGAGAAAAACATCACTATAACTATAGATCTCTCAATGTACCAAGACTAACAAGAAACGATGCCCTGACATATGTGACTTTCAGTATAGAAGATGGAAGGGCTCTAAGCTCCCGTAATTCGCATATCCGATTCAGTGAAAAACTTGCGATGCTCAATAAAAGTACTTTTGTAGGTGAAAACCTTCAAAAAAGGTTTTCAAGGTGTGTAGCTAGTAAAATCACTGAAGCAGCATCGTACAAAATCGTACAACTGGACATGAGAACTTTTTGTATGTACCTTCTGTCAAATTGGCAAATTGCATATAACACATGTGCATGCTTCGGAATAAGCATTTTAAAAATGTCTGAAATAGGAAACTGGATTATGCATAAACAACAAACTGTGCTTCCCCATTACAACAATAAAATTGTCAACATGAGGTCAGCAATTCAAAACTCCTTTTACAACACAACTATCAGCGGTTGTTGTACCAAAGTGCCATGCAGCACCTGATGCTTGAGTGCCCCTTGTCCAAGCTGGTCTGGCACAAGATCATGGTGGAGTTGTATTATAATCGCATGGTGGTCAGCCTGGTGACATGTGAAATTGTTCATTCCACCCTACTTAAGGGTGAAACGGTTGTTTCTACATCTCTGCAATCCAAATGAATAGAACAGTATGTATTCCAACAATTTTCAGCTATCCTGGACACATTAGCGTGTTAATTATATATGAGGAAAGAAAACACAAAAGAAAATGATGAAAAAGGCACTCTCAACAGTCACTTAAGTACTCTCAACTTTCATAAGAGCTATATACCAAAGGCATAAGTTGCACATAGTCATTGAATATTCAACTCTACACATAACAGCCGCATACCAAGCGACAGAAGAGCATTAACTTGCTAAGTACTCCATGTCTTTCTCCGCATCTTCACTCCTACGAGAAAATCATCAAAACTACACAATTAGTGAGCATCACACTGGGATTATAACATTTCAATCAAACTTACAACATTTCATCTGGCTAAAAGGAAAATTACCCTAGCATTTAAGAATATTCTGGTGCTAGCAGGGCGAAGATGGTGGAAAACAATCCACAGAGCCTCTCACTTGTAATCCAAAAAGAAAACTATCAAGTTGTAACCAAAATTTAGTAACAAATTCACTACAGTGTAGTTGTTTGGCTAGGGTTGGTTCTGAAAATGGACATTAATTCCTTCAGGTAAGACAATAACAACTAAAATTAGCTCATTTTAACACAAAGTGAAAAGATTATATTTTCAACCAAGTATAACTATAAATTGATTTAAAAGCCATACCAATACCATACAATCTATCAAGAAGCTAGACCTTATTAACTCATAAACATGTGGAGTGAATTTTTTGAGACAAAATGCACGTAAACAAGAGGTAGCTGATCTGATCCCCTTTGCACCAAAATTTTAATAAATCAGTCCGCAAGATAGAAAAGGAGAGGGAGCTATAAATACATATATAACCTAGTATGGATTGTACCTAAGATAAAATTTACAACCTACGGGATGGCAAAAGAAGGGAAAACATAAAATGTTTGTCTGAACTAATGGCACAAAGAAGTACAGTAGCTTGTGGGTTGTTTCTTCTGAGCTAATGGCTTAGAGTAGCATAGTAGTCTCTACAAGTTTTTTTTTGTCTGAACTAACGGAATAGCATCTGTTCTTTCACGAAAAACCATAATCGGCAAAAGGAGTACCATAGTTGATACAGAGCTGCTCCACCACCTTATCTACCACACTTTCACATCACAACATCAGTATGCACATGGCATTTAGTACTAAGTAACATATTTGGGAAATCTTGCGGCTTCTCTAATATATTACCGTTTAACAGCCAAAGATTTAAATAATACAAACAAGAGAGCATTATCAACATGCGGAAAGAGAACTAAATTTCTAAATATCAAATGTTGAATGCTCCTTTTGGACATTGTATATTACATGCATGGACGTAAGAGTGCAAGGAAGAAAGGGTGCTTACAAAATGATGTCATTTTCTTGTGGTGCACCATCAAGAATAGCTTGCATGAAAGTATAGCTGATATATAGAACTGAAGAAAGCACTATAATAAGTCTATTAGCTCACCTTCATAAAAAAACTCAAGGTTGATATGCTTTTCTAGTTTGTCATTATCAAAACTAAATTGGGAACCTGGAAACACGACTCAAATACCATTTATCAGCAAAACAAAAGCATGAATAATTTGTCCAGTACACAGCAGAAAAGACTCATAAGACCATGAAGTGGCTCAACCTTCAGAATATGGGCACAGAGCATTAATATAGTTTGGAGTCTGTATGCCGCTTCTCTAATATATAAGGTTTAACACCCAACGATTTAAATAATACAAACAAGAGAACATTATCAACATGAAACGGAAAACAAATATATTTATAAATATTAAATGAAGAATATGCTCCTCTTGCACATTTCATAATTAGAGTGCAAGGAATAAGGGGTGATCACAGAATGGTGTCATACTCCTGTGATGCACCATCAAGAATACCTTGCAGTAAACTATAGCTGATCTACAGGATTGAACTAAGCCCTATTAGTACATTTGATTGCAGTAAACAAGAAGGAACATAATACTCCATAGATTAACTACCTTTGATCTGGAATCTGCTCTGCACGTGTAAGATAACTCTTGTAAACACTTAGCTATCAGTACCTGCATAAAGACAAATCACATATGAAATACAAACATCATGCACTGCGTTGAATAATTTAACGAATATTAGAGACAATTCAATAAAATGGCCAAGCATAAAGTGTAAAATTAAAAATTAGGAAATTGGGGGCCATCTTGCAGCGCGCTGAATATTTAACATGCATAATATGACAACTCACATTGATGATTGGTGAATTTCAGAAGATGCCGGCGCACTGGGTGTCCGCCAACAGGTAAACTTGCGCACGGGTGCACCGCCACCGGTGGGAGAGGCAGGCCGTGCATGTGCGCGCACTCATCGCAGGGTTCCTCACCAGAGTGGATTGTCGCATGGGGCTGGTCTTGTTCAACACCCAGCTCAGCCTCATCTCAGCCTTTGACACCCAAATTGCTTCCTTGATAAAGAACTGTGGACATCGATGTAGGTTGCTCACCTATAAAGATCGACATCACACGCCGCCACAGATCTTGGAACGAAAACCTACCGCTGCCGCACGAGAGGGATGGCGGGGAGGAGGATGAGTACAGAGGCGCGGCATCTTCGAGTCGTGCAAGGCAGCGGCTAGTACACGGGGTGCAGGCTGGCGACGTCCTCCAGTCCTCGCAACCCAATCAAATTTACCAACATCCAAACCCTCAAACATAACACAGGGCTCAATAACAGCACTGCAGTAAACGGATTGTGTTAATCCCAAGTTCCTACCAGAAGTATGCAACCACTGCATCGATTTCGTCAACTGCGCGCGAATTCTACATAGAAGCACCGCATCACAACGATGCTACACTGAACACAAGCGATCACCCGAGCTAGTCAGTCGGAAACGGCCCCCAATTACAAGCCCGTGAACCCTAACCGCCTCTATCAGCACAGGCAAAATTCGAAAACCTGGATACACGGGAGCAATCAGGCAGCTTACCCTCTCGCGTTCATGGCGCCCGCCGTCGCGTCTCGGTTCCAAAGGCGCCCGCCCTCCCCTGCATGAACCCAACGCCACCCCGATCAGAGCCACGAGGCAAAATCGACAACAAAAAGGGTAACGAGAGGGGCAGATCGATTCGCAGATCCGAGATAGACTCCGGCGGACTCTACCTCTCGGTTTCGCGCCGGATCCGAGCGTGCTTCGCGCATGGCGGCGGCTACGTTGCGGGAGTGGCGAGGGCTTGCGACTTTCTCGGAGGGTCTGCGAGAGTCGCGACTACCTGTGTTTCATTGGGCTTGGCCCATTTGTGCGTGCGCGGGGCGGAGCGGAGCGCGACGAACGAAACGACGAGGACGACCAAACTATTTGACGTATCGATCAATAAGGACGACCAAGAACGGAACGTATTGTGGATGGCAGAATAAAGAACCACTTTAGTCTTTTTAAGTAGTATAAGTAGAGATTGGCAACCCGGGCCTGTGCGGTCCTCCCCTCTCGCGGAAGTGTTCGTCACAAACCGAGCCAACTCCAGAACACCATGAAGATGCAAGTGACGATGCTGTATCGTTTTTCCTCGGCACTGGTTTTGGATATGTGATGGGCCTCTGGGTGGTCTTCTGCACCTTCTTGTTCAAGAGGGAATGGAGAGTTCTGTGGTACGCACTCTGGGACCAGTTGTATGACCGGGCTTTTGTGCAAGTGGCTGTTACCTGGACTTCCTTGAGAGATAAAATTATTGGATAGAAGCTGCGATCAGCAGCAGTGATTCTCTGTTTGCTCTCATGTTATGCTGCGGAGATTTATCATGTATCAATCGATGTTCAAATGTATTGTACCAGAACTAGTCACCGATGTGAGATATGTATTCAAGGTGCATGCCACCGTCTGAGCTATGCATTGGTGTTTTGTATTCGTAACTTGCTGGTATGATGGCATACCAGTTTGATCAGTAATGTGCAATTTGAGGCGACCAGATCAACAACATCGAGCACCGGAGGATATGTCCATTGTGCCGGAACAAGTCAAGGTTGTATTCAAGGTGCATGCCATCGGCCGGAATTGGTATGAGTTTTTGTATTGTGCTGGAATTGGTATGGTGTTTTCTGGAAACAGCACTGGTTCCTGGTTTGCTTTGGACGTGCAGTACTCTGAGTCTGTGTGGAGATCTATCATGAATGCATGATGTAGTACTGTCTATTGTCATCAACAGTAATAGTAATAGTTTCTGGTGTGAGATCACTTCCGGTTCGATTGAATCTCCAGTGTATTTTATGTATTTGCTTTGTAAGCGACTCAGCAGAATTAATCATCTATAAAATAACTGCAATACAAATCATGTCATCAGTGGTTTCGTGGTGTAGTTGGTTATCACGTCAGTCTAACACGCTGAAGGTCTCCGGTTCGAACCCGGGCGAAGCCATAATTTTTTCCTCTTTTTTCCCACACGCAAAGATGTAGCAGGTCCTTTTATGAAAACGAGCCTGTCACCGCCACCGGTTCGAACCTCTCCGTATGTACCCTGGATGCCATCGCTTCTGCAAGTGCCAGCAGCCCAATGCCACACCACTTCTGCGGTTTGCTGGGCTGCCTAGACTAAAAGAAATGATTTCATTTTCAAGAGCATTCCACCTAGCATTTACAGATGCAGAAAGAAGTATGAGATGACTTTGCTAGTTTGCAAGGCCAAGAGGGAAAATGATGCTGGATTAGCAACTTGGGTGCAAGCTTTCATTTAACTTCGGAGTAGTGGCCTGAGTCTTGTATTAGCTGGTAGCTCTGACCCTGTACTTTGATGTTTTATAAATAAAAATATACGCAGTATGGAAACCTAATGTATATAGCTTAAAAAATTGTTTGGTATTCGGCTCGGTTTGGTCATTCTATCCGTGCTACTTGGGTGCTTGGTAGATTCAGAAACCAACCGACCGCCGACACAGGGCATGTAGGTAGGCTACCAGAAGTCCAGATCGAACGCTGTGCAGGTTCTCAGTTTTCCGCGCACCGACAGAGATGCAGAGGACTGCGCACCTGGATTCAAGGCCCAGCATTCGCCGAGAGACTGGCATCGAACTGCTGATTTTAATTAGTCAGCGACAGCAACAGGTCGCTACCATGTTAAACCACAGAGTTTACACAGACACACACAGGTCGATCGATCGATCGTTATGCGGTGCGTCGTTTCGCTATATACTTACGATTACATATTACTACCGGCGCCAGGACAGGGTACGTTCAGGATCAGAGAAACGATTTGGTGCTGCCGTCGTCGTCCAGGCTCTTTCTTGGCCGGTCTGCGAAGATAGAAGCGCGCGAGCTTCTTCGGTTTATCTGCGCCTGGTGGTGTTGGCTGGCGCCCAGAGGTCGGCGCCGTTGCTCTGGGTCAGCTGCAGCGTCTCTTCCACCGGCACCAGGCAGAGCCCGCGGTTCCGCAGGCTGTAGTGGTCTGGGTCCTGCATCAAGCATCGCAAATCGATTAGACGACGCGTGCACTGAGTGCAGAAGAATTGGGGTATGCACTTGCAGTTTATACTTCTCTCAGAGTATGCAATGTTCAGATTTTTTTCAGTAGATTTTCAGAATAGTGTGAAACAATGAGCTACTGATCTCACCTCAGGCTCGGCGCCGGGCGCCGGCGGAGCGCGCATGTACGGGGAGCTAAGAACCTGCAGAGCATTGCGATCGACAGAATATAAGGATTAGCAAACGCAGGATCAAAATTGATGCGACGTGCCACGAATGAGGGTAACTAACCTCCAGCTGCTGGTGCAAGAACTTGATGTAGCCTGACGCCTCCTGAAGAACAGAAGCAGTGTCCGTCTGCCAAACATGCCAAAGAGGGTTAGGAACACAATTTCGTAGAGCCAAAAATGCTCAATCTTTCATCTCGAATGAGCTGCTACTCTGCAGAGACGAAAAGTGATCAAGACATTGCAGAGCCGAACAGGTAGTCAGGTACCTTCCCGAACGGCGACACTAGCTGCTGCAGCGCCGCCACTCGCTCGCCGACCTTGTCCTTCTTCTCCTGCTCAGTCAGCCATAGCAAAATCGCTTCAGCACGGTACACCATCCAACTCACAGGCAAAGAGCTCGATGCGCAAGCTTAACAGTGAAGAATACCTTTGGCGATATGGGACCGCCGCCGCCCCTCGGGCTCGCGTTCCTCGGCTTCTTCGACCCCATGCCCACGAACTCCTCCGAGCCGCTGCTGGTGGCGACGGCCTGCTTCCCACTGAAGTAGCTGTCGGTGTGGTTCCTTTTGCTGTGGTTGGCCACTTCGGTCATCATCATCTTCCTCTTCTCCTCCTGCGACCACTGCTCACAATCCCCTTGCCCTTTTTTCCCTGCTGAAAACCAGGAGAGTTGATGTGTGAGCTAGCAAGCTAGCTAGCATTCGGCCCCGAGTAAAAGGCGACTTTTACAGCTGTGGTCGTCGGTTCACAAGTCGGTTTCATGGAAAATCACTCTCGCCTATTCTATTCAAATCAGAAGGCTGGTCTCAGACAAACAAACATACGGAATAGAGCTTCTACTCAACTGCTACGGATGTACCAATAATGGAACGGTTGTGACAAGACACAGTCAAAGGTATCATATGCACCAAGAACCCTTCTTCTTTTTCCCGGCCGGAAGACAGAAAGTTTTGTTTCTGGGGAAGAATTATTTTACCCAAAAAGTGACAAGAAAAATGGAATCTGTTGATTAGTAGCTGCCTCCAGATTTTGCTCTCAATTGTTCTTTGGCTGAAATGTTTTCTCTCCCATGCAGCCGCGTGCAAAATCTTTCGTCAATTGACAACTTTGTCTGTTCCTAGTGCTGCCAGTTGGGCCTTATCCGAAGGTTCTTCTTTGTGAGATAGAATAATAGTTAGACGCCATCGTATTGAGTTTGAGTCATAGAGGGTAGGACAAAGATATATACATTGCAGAGAAAACAATGGTACCTATCTTGAGGTTACGAGAACCTTGTCTTCCAGTTGAGCTAAGAAATGGTACGTACAGTCTACATAGCAGATTGGGTCAAAGCAAATTTATAATCTACTGTAACCCTTATCTATGAGCATTCGAAACGTGTTGGTTACAAACACCTGCAGGGACATCACGAGCCTTTTTTTTGGTTTCACATAGTACTTATGTGCAGTATTGTGATGTGCGATTTCAACAGTACATGTCATTAAAGCCCAGGAAACCGAGGGCGACGATATGGAACCTGAGCTCTAGGAAGCATACTTTCTCCGATCTAAACTAATTAACTCAATTTTACCTAGGTCCTAGATACGAATATATGTGGATATATTTATTGACTAAATACATGTATATCCAGACGAAATTAAGTCAATTCATATGAATCGAAAGGAGTATTTAAAAATGCAGAATTATTTTGTAGGTACATACAAATGTTTTCTATGAATTTTAAATTTTAAATAATACTTTGTTATTTACGCTAAACATAAATCATAAAAATGTGGTTCTAAAAAGGCAAAAAATACTCGAGTCACGCGTTCATGTTTGTCTTTTTTTGTGCAGGTCACATCTGAAAAGATAATTCTACCAAACTTAAATTGTACATACCAGACATCTATGTGTACTTGCATAATATTTTATAGAGTTTTTTGAAATGTAAAAAATGAAATATTGACTTAAAAACAATCTCATTGTACCGAAGATTTTGTCGGGACCCACCTTATTAGAATAGTCCTAAGAAACAAGAAAGAGTTCCATCTATGGCACAAAGAACTTGCGCAGATGGTCATCACCATTTGTAATTTCCAGCTTCCCAATAGGCCAGAAAAATCTTGCACGAAAGTAATATAAAATGTTTGGAGAATTGCCACAATCTGGCGTTCCCCTTTTCATGAACCGCTACACCGTCATGTTCAAGAATCAGCACCGCATCTTCTCTACAAATCCTGGTACACGATCTGTGTTTTGAATGCTATGCTACCTTGGTTTCAGGCCAAGATATATCATTAGGAAGGCCATCGCCCCAATGCTCATTCTTGTGTCTTTGGAAGTTTGGAAAGAGAGAAATGCTAGGGTCTCCCGCAACCACGCTTCACCGACAACGACAATTATCATTACGATCGAAGACAAGGCTACCTTGTGGATATAAACATGGCAAATTCTGTGTGTAATGCTTCGCCGGGAGAGCAGTCCCTAGGTGAAGTCTTAGGTTTTTCTCCCTAGGCATTTGTTTGAAACATCTAAACTTGTTCTTAATCAATAAAGATGGCAAATCTCTTGCCGTTCTTCAAAAAATATATAATGTCCAGCATGAAAAAGATGCAAAGTTTCGGCAGCATGTACCATCTTATTCAGGGTAGCATGGCTGACAAGTTTTAATGGTTGTACACGATCAATGCCGTCAACTGGCTGTAGTGGTTAATTTGTTCCCGGTGCACATTTTATGTGGTACACTCTACCTGGAAGCTGAAAAAATAAATTGGTAGGAGTACGTACACACTAATGCTGTATGCAATGAACTAGTACGACCAATCTCCACCGATCGTGTACGGTGTACGTATACGGCACAGGCAAACCCGGTGTCCTTTGCGTGTGTATCGTCGCTTGTGATGATCAACAACTAGCTAGTACCACATAGGATGGGAGTACGCTTTGTCATCACATCCTGCACAGTTGCAGGGTCCCATCCTTTTTCTGTTGGGAAGACAACAAGGCGCCAGCTATATCGTTCAGAGTGGTCGCTAGTGACATTGGCGTGCCCGATTTCTTCCATTTGTGAGACGTTCCGGAGATTCTGTGTACAGACCCATTGACTAAGTACAGGAGCAAAGGGCTTTGTTTGGATCCTGTCAAAGTTAAAGTTAACTATAGTTGCTAGGCCGGCGCAGCTCTTTGCTAATCATTCCATTTGGAGAGGAGTCTGGCAACCCTAGTATATATACTGTCTACGCACCTGCGTTGAAATTTCTTCTACCGTACTAGCAGCTTTGTTTTGTTTCACATCACATTTTTGGTGGGAAAAGAAATTCCAGGTCTATGATATGCGTGGGTGACTTGACCTGACCTGGGCATGCATGCATGAACCATGGTGCAGATACTCTTTGCTCAAAAGAAAAAGAAAAATGCCTCGATTTGTACTTGGTGGTACTATTGCACTCCAAGCTTTCATTTTAGCTTGGCCAGAGTAAAAGAGCCAGGTAGGGTGTGGAGCGAAGCTAGGGAAAGGAGAAAGGACAAGACGCTTTGTCCCGTCGATGATGATGATGCGATGTTGGTAACAGAAACCATGATTGATGAGTTTGTCAACTACTCCACTCCGTAGCATGCATGCACCGATCGCAGCAGGCGGTTTCCAAGCAAAGCCACTCATTTTTCCAAAGTCCATACTATTCCATTCGTCTCAAAAGGTTGCATGAGATTTATTTAAATTTAGATGTATCTACAAAGTAAATAGTATCTCGATACATTTAAATTTTAGCAAATTTCATATAAGTTTCATGGGACGGAGGGAGTACTCGGGATGCGAATTTTTGGTACATGGCTTGCTACGCACCCCATAAACCCTAAAATTTGTATTGAGAAAAACGAATCCTTCTAAACATAAAAGATGATCAATTTTTCTACTTGTATAAAAAATTAAAAATATTTAGTCTTGAAATGATTTCCATGGTATTCTAGGAAAAAAAGTTAAATTTATGACGAACATAGCGTGAATAGTACATGGACATGGAGCTTTTAGATTTTGTCTGTTTACCCATGATACAATGATAGTAATTCTCTTGCAATTTTTTTATACAAGTATAATAATTTGATCATCTTAGTTCCAAAAGGATTCAGATTTTTTTAACTATTGTTCCTATTTATGTATGGGGGTGCTTGGCACCCATAAGAACGAATGTATTTTCGATACTACTGGACGCCAGTCCATCCACAGTACTCATGTTACTGTTGGTAACAGTTCTTTTACCTGTACTACCGGTGTTACTGTCGGTAAGAGTACATTCAGTGTCAGTTAATTGCTGCTCACCTATTAATTTCCTTCACTTTAATTTAACCAGTCATAACCGAATAATACTCGACCGAGTAGCCTGGTGGCGACGCAATCGCAGGCTAATTGTTGGGCATGCATAATTAAGCAAGCAGCCGTGTGGTCAGGTGTGGTCAGGTGTGGTCGGGTCATGTCAGACTAATAAATCCGGTCGCCGACGTAGCTAGACATCCAGCCAGGATCCAGCTGTAGACGCGCGCCAACCGAGCCTCGCCGTCGCTCGCGCGCGCGCGCGGCGCCTACTGACACGTACGTACGTACGATACGTATACGCGTCTGTACCTGGCGCCATACGCACGCCACCTCCTCGTCGCCGCCTGCTCTCTCTCTATCTCTACAAGCGCTTTCTCTCTCAAAAAGTAGGGAGGCGAAGAAGACGACCATGGCGGTTTACGGCGGTCGCCGGAAAGAAAGCGGTAACTACGGTTAGCTCGAGCTAGCGTTCGTTTTACTAGCGCTTGGAGGCAGTTGATATGTAAATATTTTCAGATGAAACTAGAGCACAGAAGAGTGGCCATGAAGCTATCCAACCAGTATAAGTATAAGTGTAAGTGTAACTACATGCAAGCTGCTGAGAGCCTGAGACGGGCGGAAAAATACATGGATGGGAAGGGATCGCTTACCAGGGAAGCCTTGAGCAATAGAGACGGAGGAGCAGCAGATGCTATCTTTCTCCGGCTTCGACGGTCCGCTCCAATGGCAGAATCTCCGGCTTCGCGCCCGCGTCTCTCGTCTCCCGGAGCCGGAGCAGGAGAGGAGCAGATAGAGAGAAAGAAAGGGAAAGAGACGAAGGCTTATGGGAGGTTTAAGGATGTATCAGGGGCCGGGGACAGGCATTTGGGGATCAGGGAGGCCCTCCCCTGACCATTTATATATACACAGAGGCGCGCAGAGCTGGTGGTGGCCGCGCGCGTACGCTAGCTCGCGCGCTGCTTGAAGATAGATCGCTCTTTTTCTAAGACAAGGAAACGCGCGCGGCCGGGGGATACTGTCTAGTATCTTCCTGCTCTAGAACAGCGGCGCTCTACCTGTCCGAGCGCGACGACGCGAGAGAAATGGAGAAATGGTTAGCCGCACGTCGAGTACATACCAAAAATACACCGAGCATACGGGAAGAGGCCGCGGAAGGGTGACGTGGAAATGTACGTATTGAGCGGCGGAAATTTGGTTGCGTACGCGTAGCCGTTTGCTGGGTCGCTCACTTTCCGTGCCAGCTAATATCCAGAGCGGAGAGGACAGGGCTCGCTCAGGAGCAGGAGGTGACGCCATATGCGCAGCCCACAGGGATGGACGGCGACAAACGGCTCCGTCTCCGTCTACTTCCTCCATCCGTCTACCGGGCTTTGGCTTTTGCTTCGCTTGGTCGCGGTTGCGGTGCCGTGCGGCCGTGCGCGCGGCGCGGCGGGGAGCGGAGCGGAGCGGTGGCGTGGGCGCGACACTTGGGGAGGCCTGCACGCGCCGAAAGAGACTGGCGCCGGTAGAGCAGACGATATCCTGCATGAACGGCCCGGGGTCGACATGTCGACGACTTGTCCACACGTCCCTCCAGGGGAAATACAGAGCTGGAGTACGCGATGCAATACAGCGATGTATGTACAGGGATGGCAGTGTCTGTCAGACATCATTACTGACACAGAATGCAGGCGTGTTGGGTGCTGCTCTTGACAAAGTTGCCGCGCCTTAGGGCATCTCCAGCAGCGCGACGCATTTTAGCGTCCGCGCGCGTCCGTTTGCGTCGGCCCTTTTGGTCGAAAACGACCGCGCGTCCGTTTGCGTCGGGGTGGCTCCAGCGGCACGACGCATTTTTTTTAGGACGAATCATTTTTTTGAACTGAAACATAATTTACAAAAACTGAAACATAACTTACATACTTGAAAACATAAAAAAAAACTAAAACGCCCTCTGCTGCGCATCGTCGCCGTGCTTGCTCCTCGTCGTCTGTCGAGCAAGATGATCTCCGGTACGTCCCACGGCCGGTAGCCATCCGGGGAGCGTACGCCGGGCGCGATCGCGGTGCTCGAGGTTGAGGAGGCTGCGGGCGAGGCGGCGGTGGAGGCGCCCGGGGCTGCGGGCTGTGGCGGCGGATGAGGAGTCCGGCCATAAGGGCGTGGCGGCGGTGGGGGAGGCGCCCGGACATAAGGCTGTGGCGGCGGTGGGGGAGCGCCCAAGGGCGTGGCGGCGGTGGAGGAGGCGCCGCCGAGTCCGGGAGCGCCTGTCGAAGGGCTTCATCGGCGGACGGAGCCGGGCGGCATGGCAGGCGGTGGCGTAGCGGGGCAACGGCGGCTGCACCGGCGCGTCGTACTCGGAGACGAGGAGGCCGAGTTTGGCCATCTCGTCGTCCGTCATGTTGTCGGGGAACTCGAAGTTCCGGCCTTCCGCCATGGCCTGCTGCCATTCGTGGAAGACGAGGCCGACGTAGTCCTCGCTGTCGTCCTTCACCTCCTCGCTATGGTACGCGAGCGCCTCGATGTAGTCGTCGTCGTCGTCGTAGACGGCGTAGGCTTCGTCGTCGTCGTCCTCGTCCTCGTGGTCGTTGTCTTGCGGCTGCTCACGTCGCGTCGGCGCCTGGCCGACGACGCGTCGGCGCCTGCCGGCGACGAGCCGGCGGTGCGAGGGCCGAAGGGATAATCCCTGTCGCCCATGAAGCCAGCCCGTCGTCTGCTGTCCGTCTCCGTGGACAGGTACGTACGCCAACTCTCCGAGTCGATGGCGTACGCCGGATCGGCGCGGAGGTCCTCTGGCAGATATCGCCTCCTGCGCCGGATCTCCTTGGTCCGCTCGGAGCTCGCGCGCAGTGCTCGGAGGGATGGGCACCCGGCGGCGGCCGAGCCGCCGGCCGCCGGGCAGTGCGCACGCCGGACCGGGCGTCGCACGGCACCCATTTGCCGTGCATGAGCCTCCCCACCGTGACGGGGAGCGCCACCTTCTTGCTGCCGCTGCCGGAGGCCTCGAAGTCGTTCTTCTTCCCCATGGCGCAGCGGCGGTTGTGGTGCGAGTGGAGCTGTGGGCGAAGGAGCAACGCGGCCGCTGGACTTTTAAGGGCGGCCGCGCACGGGATACGATGCCATTGAAGGCGGCGCGAAGCCCAGCCGCCGCCCGCCGGTGCACGCGTAGAACAGGAAGGCTGCGGCATTCATGGCGAAGGCAGCGGCGCAGACGCGGAGGCGCTGACCGCGGAAGCGATGGCCGCGGAAGCGATGCCCTCCATGCGGGCTCGGCTGCCGGGCGGGCCCGGTGGAGACCGCAGCGGACACTTTGCGCGTCCGCGCAGCGTCCGCCGAGACGCAAACCTGGCGCATATTTGGGCCAGGTTTGCGTCTCCGCGGACGGCCCGGTCACTTTGCGTCGTGCCGCTGGAGAGGATGCCAGACGCATTTACGACCAAAGCGGACGCAAACGGTCGCTGATCGGCCGCTGGAGAGGGTCGCTGATCGACCGTTTGCGTCGCGCCGCTGGAGATGCCCTTAGGCTGGTGCCAATGCATCACCCCACTATAGCCTCGCCACGTCAGCTTTTCCCTCACTCTCACCCCACTCTCACCTCACTCTCACCCCACGGTGCCAGTGCACGGGCTATAGTGCCAGCTCTCACTTCTCTCTCCTCCCTACCGCCTCCCTACCGCCCCCACTAGCACCGGTATCGCCTCCCTCTCGCCCCGCTCTCGCCTCCAATGCGGGCTATAGGCGGGCGGTACCGCGCCCTAACGCCGGGCGCCCGCGCCACCGCCCGACGCTACCGTCTCGCCCCGCTCTCGCCCCGTCGCGGGCGGTAGCGCCTCCACTCCCGCCCCCATTGGCACCAGCCTTAGAGCATCTTCACCGGCGCCTCTCAGCTTTGATAGCGATTTGGGGACCGGAAGCGAAAATGAGCTTGCATCGGTGCGTCTTAAATGGCGTCGGTTAATTTTCAAGCCCAATAGACTCGTCGGCAACCCCGTGTCAGTCCCTTCGCCAAGGGCGCGAATCGGGCGTGCCGGCGCCTCGCGAGGCTGAAAATTTTGGGCGTGGGAGCCGCATGTTAAACCCAAAAGTCGACGCCAGTGGGGAGTGGTGGGGACGACGCATCAGCGGCTCATTCAATTTTAACCTAAACTTCGCCTACCTCGCGACGAGAGTTATTGGGGCGCAGCGGCGGTGCAGTTTCCGCAGACGCGCAGCGAACCGTCCCGTCGCGCGCGCCTTGCTCTTCGTGCCGACGTTAATGAGCGCCACCACTACCCTGCCTCCCTCCGGCCTATACAAAGGGCCACCTATCATCGTCCCTCTCACACACAAACCCTAGCGTCTCTCTCCCCAACCCTAGCCGCCACCATCTGAAAAGACGACGCCATGTCTGGTCGAGGCCGAGTGAAAGTGCATGGAGGCCCCATGTGTGGTTTTGGTAATTAATGACAATCCCTATGGACTAATGTTTGCATTGAGTTATAAGTGTCAAGAGTTGTTCATAGGCAATGCTTGAACCATATGTTGGCTTCAAGATTGCAATAAGAAGCAAATGATGATTGATCAAGTGTCAAGTATGTCTTGAAGATGAAGATGAAGTGAGCTCTCAAGGTTAACTTCAAGACATCAACGAAATGAAGTGCAAGTTCAAGATGAGCCAACTCGAAGAGATCATAAACTTGAAGCTTGCCATGAAGAAATATTGTGCAAGTTCAAGATGAGCCATCTCGAAGAGATTCTTTGCTTGACTCTTGCCATCCATATGGTGATCATGGATATGTGAAGATGCGCCGAAGAAGAATCTCTCCCATGGTGGATTATGGGGGAGCAATCCACAAGACTTCGTCAAGCAAGCACAATCAAGAAAGGCGTTCCATCTTGTTGAGGTCAAGATCGTCATCATCAAGCTCAAGTGGAATGCGCAAGTATAAGGTTTGCTCTTGATAGGGTTTCTTTCTCACCGGTCTCATAGTGTAGTTGGAGACCGGTTTATAGTTTAGTTGCCGTACTATCAAGAGGGCTCTCGAGTGAGTAACTCGATCGTATCGTTCGGAGAGAGCTCAAACCTTTGCATCCTTGCATCATCTTTCTTGGTTGTTATTTGGATCTTATCCATGTGATGTTTTAGAGCTTGTTCTTATTCTCATGTCAAGCTCTAGTTCATCGAAAACGGATTCCGCATGAATCACTTGTTGCGTTTTCGATATTGGCGTTTTTCTCGGTTTCTCGTATTGAGAGGTTTCACTCTAAAATACATAGAAAAACCTACCCCACTTGTTCATAAGCTTTTAACTCTTTTTGGGGTAGCTCTTGTCATCTTCTTTACAACAAAATTGGTTTCACCTAAATCCGAGTTTCCTAACTCAAGTTGTTGCATTTTCGAGGTTGGAGGTTTTACCGGTATGTATTTTTTAGATAGGTCAAACCTTTCATCATTTATTTCTATCCTACCTTACTGGACTATGATGGTTCCCTGCATGATCATGTAGAGCTTGTTACTAGCTTCGAAACGAGCCCAAGATCATCAAAATCGGAGTCCGGATGCAAAAGTTATTCAAGTTTCCGTGAAGCAGTTTTTTGGCCGGAAGTTGGCCGGAAGTTCCGGTGGCCGGAACTTCCGCCCTACTTCCGGTGAACTTCCGGAAATGACGATTCTGCACGCAAAAGTATACTGTAAGCTTTCCGGGGACGCCCTACTTCACCCGGAAGTTGGCCGGTACTTCCGGGGGGCGGAAGTTCCGCCCCAAATGACCGGAAGTTCCGGTTTTGACGAGTTTTGTGCATAACGGGCAGATTTCTCTTGCCCTATTTAAGGGGGTCTTCTTCCCCAAAGTTCCCCATCCGTTTGAGCTCGTTTTTGCCCCCATTGTTGACCTTCTTTGAGCTTGCTATCTCCCTCTCCCTCCCATGAATCTTGCATCTATTTGAGAGAAAGATAGAGGAGATCTAGATCTACATCTTCACCAATCAAATCCCTCTCTTTGTGAGGGGAATCCACTAGATCTAGATCTTGGAGAAATTTGGTGTTCCTCCTCCTATTTGTTCTTCCTCTCTTATTCCCCCAATAGCTTTTGTAGCTTTGTTGGAATTTGAGAGAGAAGTACTTGAGCATCTTTGTGGTGTTCTTGCCATTGCATTTGGTGCATCGGTTTGAGTTCTCCACGGTGATTCGTGGAAGTGAAAGCAAGAAAGTTGTTACTCTTGGGTTCTTGGAACCCTAGACGGATTTGAGGCCTTTGTGGCGATTTCTTGGGAGCCTCCAATTAAGTTGTGGATGCGTGCCCCAAGCTTTGTGTAAGGCCCGGTTTCCGCCACGAAGGAAATCCCTTAGTGGAACCGTGACCTAGGCCTTTGTGGCGAGGGTCACCGGAGATTTAGGTGAGGCGCCTTCGTGGCGTTCGGTGTGTGGTGTGAGTACCGCATCTTGGGGTGAGGCCTTTGTGGCGTTGGTGTGCATCGAGCAACCACACCTCAAGGTGAGCCTCTTGTGGCGTTCGGGAGCACTAAGCCACCGCACCTCTCCACCGGAGATTAGCACTCGCAAGAGTGTGAACTCCGGGTTAAATCATCGTCTCCCGCGTGCCTCGGTTATCTCTATACCCGAGCTCTTTACTTATGCACTTTACCTTGTGATAGCCATCGTGCTTGAAGTTATATATATCTTGCTATCACATACTTGCTTGTATTGCTTAGCATAAGTTGTTGGTGCACATAGGTGAACCATAGTATATAGGCTTTGGGCTTGACAAAGTAAACGCTAGTTTTATTCCGCATTTGTTAAGCCCATCTCGTAAAAGTTTTAAATCGCCTATTCACCTCCCCCCCCTCTAGGCGACATCCGTGTCCTTTCAATTGGTAGAGCAAGGTCTCTCATTCTTAGGCTTCACCGCCTTGAGAGTAAAGATGTCGGCTAGAGGATTTGTGCACGATAACACTCTTATATTAGATGGCACAAATTATGATGTTTGGAAAATTTGCATGCTTAGTCATTTTCGGGACATTGACCCTCATATGGAGAAAATTGTAGATATAGGTTTTTCTCCTCCTATGGATTCACAAAATCTATCTTTAGAGGATGAGAAAAATTTATATCTCAATTCTCAAGCTTCTAATGTTCTTATGAATGCTTTGCGAGATGTAGGTCTTTTTCCATACTTGCCTTTTGGAGCGCTCATGAGTTATGGACAAAAATTCAAGATAAATATGATGTGTCCAATATTATTAAGGATGATTGCATTGCTTCCACTTCCGGCCGTGATGAGTTCTCATCTTCATCCACTTCACCAAAGTGTGTCAAGACACAAGGTAATGATATGGTGAGTGGTGATGAAAATTGCAATGTTGATATTGAGCTTTCTATTAATGATTCTTCATCTCTATCTCATTGCAATGTTTCATCTACGGACTCAAACACATCTAGCACTAGAAATGATTTACATGCTTGTGTTGATAGTCCTTGCATATCATGTGTAAGTTGCTTGAAAAAATCTAATGATGATATGCTTGCATTGTCTTGTGGCCATGATAAAAATGATTCCATTTCCTCTAGTTGTTGTGTGTCTAACAATGTAGAGGAAACCAAAGATTCTATTGGTCAAGACAAGATCTTGAAAGGAGCCTCAAGTAACTCCTCATCTTTATCTCACGGTCCTCATATATGCCTTATGGCCAAGGGTTCCACGGTACCTCCTACCATGGAACCTAATATGTCTCGTGGTGATAAGGATGAGGATGAATATGAAGAAGAGGATTGGGTTGTCTCTCTACGCGATAAGGGTAAGAGCGTATTCAAGGTTATTTGCAAAGATAAAATTGCTAGCACTCACTTCTTTGAAATCTTGACTACCGCTATTGAGAGCCAAAAACTTATTTGGATGCATGAGAACACCATTGATAAAAAGGGTGCTCTTGAACGAGAGTATGCCAATGATGTAGCATCCCTAAAGAATGATCTTGAAGAAGAACAAGAGACCATAGCCTCTCTTGAAGAGCAACTTGAAACCCTTGAAGTGTCTCAAAATGAAATAGTTTCTAAACTCACTAAGGAAAGAGACCATGCTAAAGCTCAAGTAAAAATGCTTAAAAAGGAAAATCCCAAAGTTGGTGTTGGTCATGATAAACTTGTTAAGGATCTAGATGATCTAGACAAGGCCCACAAGGTCTTGGAGAGCGAACACTCTATCCTCACCAAGTCCCATGAGCAACTTCAAGCTTCCTATTTAAAAGAGCATGCTATGTTACCCTCTCTTCTTAATATGTCTTGTGATGATGCTTGTGCTACTAACTCTACTTCTTGTGAAGCATCTATCTTGAAGGAGAATGTTGAGCTAAGGGCTCAACTTGAGTTGCTAACTAGAAATTATGGGAAATTGGAAGAAAATCATGGAAAGCTTTCTAGCTCCCATGAGGATCTTCTAGCTTCTCATGATAGGCTAAAGTTAGCTCATGAGGCTATCATATCAAAGGCAACACCTTGTGAGCCTCATGTGGATACTAGCACTACTACCCAAAATGCTATATTGCCATGTGCTAGTCCTAGTAATTCATCCACTCATAGTATTGCTAAATCTTGTGATGAATTATCTTCCTTGCCTTGTTGCTCTAACAATGAAGGTTCTACTTCCTCTAGTACTTGTGTTGTTACTAACCATGTAGAGGAAATCAAAGAGCTCAAGGCCCAAGTCACTTCTTTGAAGACCGACTTGGTAAAGAGTCATGAAGGGAAATGCAAACTTGACACGATGTTAAGTGTGCAACAATCCCCCAATGACAAGAGTGGACTTGGATTCAAATCCAACAAAAAGAACAAGTCCAAGAAGAACAACAACAACAACAACAACAAGGGCCAAGTACAAGTCAAAGACCCGGCCAAGATTGTTTGCTTCAAGTGCAAAATTGAAGGGCACCATGTTAGATCTTGCCCTTTGAAGAAGAAGCAAATAGGGAAGCGGCCTCAAGCTCAAACTCATATTCAACCTCAAGTTGAAGAAATTCCACTTCCCAAGAAGAATCAAGCCAATGCTCCCATTGTGGAGAAATCTAGTGAGAAGAAGGAGAAGAAAATAACTTGCTACATATGCCGTGAGAAGGGCCACATCTCCTCCTTTTGCACTATTGGTACCTCATCCAACTCTATCACCATTGATGATGTTTATTCTCTTCGTAAGGATGAGGGTGGCAATGTGTTTGCCAAATATGTTGGTGCTCAAAGTGGTGTCAAGAAAAGAACCATTTGGGTTGCCAAGCCTATTGTGACTAACCTCTTAGGACCCAACTTAGTTGGGGACCAACAATCCAAAACTTGATCAATAGGTGCTTGTTGGAGGGCATTGGAGACTTGGCTACATCATGAAGAATTAAGGGATCTTCATCATTTATATTATCTCAAGCCAAGTCTTGGTTATCTTGCTTCTATCATATATTCAATGTTCCTCCTTGCGGTAACATGTGCTCAACTCATTTATATTGAAAGTTACTCGCCCCTTTGCATGTGTTAGTTTTTGTTCCTAACATGTGTTTGTATATGTTGTGATTCCTATTTGCTTTTCTTGAGAAATCAAGTCTATGCATGTTGGGTTGCACACCATGTATTTGTGTTTGTGTTGGAGCCACTTTGCATCTTGTTGTATCTTATATGGCTCTTATGAGCGATTAATGGACTATCCCATTTTGGGGGAGTGATATTTCTTTGGGAATTTCATGATCCTAACAATATGTGTACATGAGGAATATCACTTAGAATTGATATTGCAAGATTATCTAGTCTCTATGTGGTATGTCATCTTCATGAGAAATTCAAATTCTAATGTCCATTAATATCTCTAGTTGGATCTTATTTGCCTCTTGTGAAAATAAATTCCTTATCACATTATGGGGGAGTAATAAGCTTTGTGCATATTACAAGCCTAGAAAATGTGAACATTTGAGGTTGTGTCACATAGAATTGATATCGTAAATTATCTCTCTCCTATGTGGCATGTTTGCTCAAACAAGCTCCAATTTGCTTAAATAGCTTCATTGCTAATATCTTTGTGGA
>NC_061514.1:109915389-110027287 GCF_022539505.1 Lolium rigidum
TGTGGTTAGATTTATCTTAATTACTTTCTTGTAGTTGCGGATGCTTGCAAGGGGTATAATCACAAGTATGTATTAGTCCTAGGAAGGGCGGTACATTAGCATAGGTTCACCCACACAACACTTATCAAAACAATGAAGATTAATTAGCCGTATGTAGCGAAAGCACTAGACTAAAATCCCGTGTGTCCTCGAGAACGTTTGGTTATTATAAGTAAACAAACCGGCTTGTCCTTTGTGCTAAAAAGGATTGGGCCACTCGCTGCAATTATTACTCTCGCACTTTACTTACTCGTACTTTATTCATCCGTTACATCAAAACCCCACGAATACTTGTCTGTGAGCATTTACAGTGAATCCTTCATCGAAACTGCTTGTCAACACCTTCTGCTCCTCGTTGGGATCGACATTCTTACTTATCGAAGATACTACGATACACCCCCTATACTTGTGGGTCATCAGATCTTATTTGTGAAAGTTTTTCTTGGCATGGTTTTTCACAACGTGTCCCTCAATACATTTTTGGGAAACCATGTGCTTCAAGTCATACTATTAATTGCTTTGCATGTTGGTATGAATACTATTAATTGCTTTGCATGTTGGTATGAATACTATTAATTGCCTTGCATGTTGGTATGACTAAATGAAGCTATCAAGAAACTATCTTTGCATGATGGTTAACTCTTATCTTTTACCATATGCTTTATTCGTTGTAAATATGATCTTATGTATACTTACAAACTACCACCGGGAAATATTTCCTAATACCTCTTGTCTTAGGACAATTGGCAATCTATTATTGGGTAGAAATTTATTGATCATATTTACATTGGCTCTTGTGTTTAAATTGTCTTATTTATTGCCATGAATGTGTTGTGCTTTGACTCCCATGTGTCTTCCTTGCATCTTATGGATCTAATTTGTCTATTCAAACTTTCTTAGCATTTTAGTAGATATAGGTAGAGTGATGATCCTAGTTTTGTGCATTTAGTATTCATATGCAAAATCCTAGATAATGCACTAATCTTGGGGGAGCTCTCCTATATTTGTTACAATGCTTAACATCTCTTGATCATTATCAAAAATTTGGTTTTGGGAGACATAAACTTTCTTTTTGGTACTTTGTGCCATCATAAAAAGTGTTGAGGGTTTGGTTTGCTTGTTAGAACCTTGCTCTCTTGGGAGTTGGTTATCTCATTCCTTTGTGTTTAGGTTTAATTAGCTTCTTATAATGAGATAATTCTTTGGAGTCAATCTTGTGTTGATTTGATTCTTTGATATAATTTGGACAACCATTATCTCTTGATTTATTTGGTGTCTTGTCCAAATTATATCTTTCTTTGGTTCTTGAAAGTATTGTGCATGCATCTTAAATATATGTCTATCTTATGGCATGTGTTACTTTCTTTGATCCAATATATAGGGTAAACTCCATCAAATCCTAATTTGGCTAAGATGTGCATGAAATTCAATTTCATATCTATATGCACATAGTATTGTGGAGTTTGTCTTATATGTTGTAGTGTGTCTAACTACTTTGGACCCAATTAGTTTGGGGACCTTTTTGTACTTACCTTTGTGTTAGGTACAATGGATATGCATTGGATGCTTGTCTCACTCTTGGAAATAAGTGGTGACTCAATGGTAACTTGAGGCAAGCTAGAATGGTCAACGAACACATATCTACTACATCCACACCAATGTTATCTCGGTAACAAGTATCTTCTCATGCATATTTTTCTAGCATCCAACATTGTGGTTGCATCTTGGCATGAATCTCTTGATTTGCAAATATTATGCTTCTTGCAAAGTATTTAATGAAACCTCTTTATTGCAAATGTGAGTAAATTGAGATGAGCACATATGTTGGGAAGTATATAAAATCATGCCCATGATTCATCCATCCCGACTATGCCTATCTAGCAATTTTATTTCATATCAATTCCTCAAACCTATCACATGTGCAATATCGATGAAAGTGCAAATTGAGTTATTTGTTTTGGTATTCTTTATTTGCGATACTTGTTGCTCCTCTCAAAGTATCCCAACTATCTTCTTTCCCTTGTTGATATTTGTGATGTCTTTGATGTGTTTGTGGTTGAAGTCCATGAATGTACTATAAGATAAAATTGAGCATTTGGCCATGCTATTAAGCAAAAAATCTTATTGGTATATTGCATGACTTTGTCTTGGATATCATGCTATATTTCTTGTGTATCTATTTTGTGTGTGCATGTTTCTTTGTGGATAAATATCTTTGTGATATTGCTCACTTAGAGAAACTTATACACATAAGAGATGATACATCTCCATTCAATATCTTATTTATTTGTTGCGTGTTGATTGGTCATGCTAAGCAATATAATTCATTGAAGACTATGATGATGCTTTTTGCTCATCCTTGTAATAGTCCTATAATATGCTTTGTCATGCCTTTCACATATCCTCTTGGTTGAGCCTTTTATTATGGTGCCTCTTACTTGTTGCTCAACCATTTGTTTGTTGCAAGTGTTAAGCTTATTTTTCTATCTATGATCTATTGCAAATGTTTGTGTTTTAAATGGTAATGAGGAGTAAGGATTCCATGTTATGCATATTGTATTCAAATGGAACATTCTAATTTATGCATGTACCTTGGGGAGCTTCCTCATTTTATTTAAGGCACTATTTTGTGGTGATCATTAGAGTTTGATTCACTTAGTATCTTTTGTTTTGAATGATATTGTGGGAGTGATGATTCCATGTTTGTGCACTTTATACTCCAATACAAATTGTCTAGTTTTGTGCACAAACCTTGGGGAGCTTCCTCATATTATTTAGAGCAATCTTCTTGATCTCATCATAATATCTATCTTTCTTTTGGTATCTTCTTTGTGGTTCATTTGGTTGCTTGCTTCATTTGTTGAAGCTTCTTGACTTTGTTATCTTTTTGCAATCTTTGATCCTATCTATAGCGTGATTCCTTCTGAATATTCGTCATTGGATACGTGCATTTGATTCCACTCAAATTATGAGAAATGCACACGCTATGGAGGAACTCTCACTATATTGGCCTTCTAAATTTTTCACCCATTTCGGCAATTGGTGCCAATGGGGGAGAAGTTTGGAGGGTTTAAGGGAATTTGGTTATGTCTTTGCTTTGTGCTTAAGCATGTGCCTTTATTGCATTGCATCTTGTTGCTTTGCATAGTTGAATATTTAGAGAAAACTCCACTAGGCTTTGAATGCCAATATATGCAATGAAAGTCAAGATCATTTACACATGCATATATTATGGGGGAGTTTGCTCTATATATTCAACTTGTTTGTTACTTAAAATCCTTATATAAACCCTCTCAAAGAGATTGTCATCAATTACCAAAATGGGGGAGATTGAAAGTGCATGGAGCCCCCATGTGTGGTTTTGGTAATTAATGACAATCCCTATGGACTAATGTTTGCATTGAGTTATAAGTGTCAAGAGTTGTTCATAGGCAATGCTTGAACCATATGTTGGCTTCAAGATTGCAATAAGAAGCAAATGATGTTGATCAAGTGTCAAGTATGTCTTGAAGATGAAGATGAAGTGAGCTCTCAAGGTTAACTTCAAGACATCAACGAAATGAAGTGCAAGTTCAAGATGAGCCAACTCGAAGAGATCATAAACTTGAAGCTTGCCATGAAGAAATGTTGTGCAAGTTCAAGATGAGCCATCTCGAAGAGATTCTTTGCTTGACTCTTGCCATCCATATGGTGATCATGGATATGTGAAGATGCGCCGAAGAAGAATATCTCCCATGGTGGATTATGGGGGAGCAATCCACAAGACTTCGTCAAGCAAGCACAATCAAGAAAGGCGTTCCATCTTGTTGAGGTCAAGATCGTCATCATCAAGCTCAAGTGGAATGCGCAAGTATAAGGTTTGCTCTTGATAGGGTTTCTTTCTCACCGGTCTCATAGTGTAGTTGGAGACCGGTTTATAGTTTAGTTGCCGTACTATCAAGAGGGCTCTCGAGTGAGTAACTCGATCATAACGTTCGGAGAGAGCTCAAACCTTTGCATCCTTGCATCATCTTTCTTGGTTGTTATTTGGATCTTATCCATGTGATGTTTTAGAGCTTGTGCTTATTCTCATGTCAAGCTCTAGTTCATCGAAAACGGATTCCGCATGAATCACTTGTTGCGTTTTCGATATTGGAGTTTTTCTCGGTTTCTCGTATTGAGAGGTTTCACTCTAAAATACATAGAAAAACCTACCCCACTTGTTCTTAAGCTTTTAACTCTTTGTGGGGTAGCTCTTGTCATCTTCTTTACAACAAAATTGGTTTCACCTAAATCCGAGTTTTCTAACTCAAGTTGTTGCATTTTCGAGGTTGGAGGTTTTACCGGCATGTATTTTTTAGATAGGTCAAACCTTTCATCATTTATTTCTATCCTACCTTACTGGACTATGATGTTTCCCTGCATGATCATGTAGAGCTTGTTACTAGCTTCGAAACGAGCCCAAGATCATCAAAATTAGAGTCCGGATGCAAAAGTTATTCAAGTTTCCGTGAAGCAGTTTTTTGGCCGGAAGTTGGCCGGAAGTTCCGGTGGCCGGAACTTCCGCCCTACTTCCGGTGAACTTCTGGAAATGACGATTCTGCACGCAAAAGTATACTGTAAGCTTTCCGGGGACGCCCTACTTCACCCGGAAGTTGGCCGGTACTTCCGGGGGGCGGAAGTTCCGCCCCAAATGACCGGAAGTTCCGGTTTTCACGAGTTTTGTACATAACGGGCAGATTTCTCTTGCCCTATTTAAGGGGGTCTTCTTCCCCAAAGTTCCCCATCCGTTTGAGCTCGTTTTTGCCCCCATTGTTGACCTTCTTTGAGCTTGCTATCTCCCTCTCACTACAAGGAAAACAGCTACTGCCGGCGCACCTCAGCCCGCCGGTGCGAACGGGCCGGTGATAACTGGTCACTGCCGGCGCACCACCATGTGCGCCGGCGGTAGGTCAGTTACTACCGGCGCACCAGCCCAGCTTCGCCGGCAAAAGGCTTGTTCCACCGGCGGACGTGCCGCTGCGCCGGCAGTAGTGCTGCCAGCACTGGCGCGTGCCATGTGCGCCGGCAGAAGGGCATTGAGGTGCGCCGGCAGTAATATTCGAAAATTCAATTTTTGCACTTTTTCCAGCATATTACAATTCATATTTGCATATCTATACAACAGTATATATTTACAACACAGTTCATATTTATAGACCAGTACATGCAATATGAGAAGCACATAGAGAGCCAAGTCTCATTTCTGTATCAATACAACACATGTGCATATGCAACACCGAAGGACGAAGTTTCACAAAGTTAGAAGTCTCGGTACATAGTCGTCGCAAGTGTCGTTATACACCTCACAATGTAGCTCCTAACCTAAACTACAATCACATAGAACATGACCAACATGGTCACGATGACCATCATCACGAAGGCCATGGTCTTCATCCGTTTCCTCCTCATGTCCCTCATCTCTCCCGCTAGATAACGGGCGTATCTTCCTTCCGCCTCCACCCTAGTTGTTGGAGATATGCCCAAGAGGCAATAATAAAATGGTTATTATAATATATCTTTGTGTTTATGATAATGTTTACATACCATGCTATAATTGTATTAACCGAAACATTGATACATGTGTGTTATGTGAACAACAAGGAGTCCTAGTAAGCCTCTTGTATAACTAGCTTGTTGATTAATAGATGATCATGGTTTCGTGATTATGAACATTGGATGTTATTAATAACAAGGTTATGTCATTATATGAATGATGTAATGGACACACCAAATTAAGCGTAGCATAAGATCACGTCATTAAGTTATTTGCTATAAGCTTTCGATACATAGTTACCTAGTCCTTTCGACCATGAGATCATGTAAATCACTGATACCGGAAAGGTACTTTGATTACATCAAACGCCACTGCGTAAATGGGTGGTTATAAAGGTGGGATTAAGTATCCGGAAAGTATGAGTTGAGGCATATGGATCAACAGTGGGATTTGTCCATCCCGATGACGGATAGATATACTCTAGGCCCTCTCGGTGGAATGTCGTCTAATAGCTTGCAAGCATATGAATGGTTCATAAGAGACCACATACCACGGTACGAGTAAAGAGTACTTGTCATGAGACGAGGTTGAACGAGGTATAGAGATACCGATGATCAAACCTCGGACAAGTAAAATATCGCGTGACAAAAGGAATCGGTATCGTATGTAAATGGTTCAGTTGATCACTAAAGTCATCGTTGAATATGTGGGAGCCATTATGGATCTCCAGATCCCGCTATTGGTTATTGGTCGGAGAGAAGTCTCAACCATGTCTACATAGTTCGCGAACCGTAGGGTGACACACTTAAGGTTTGATGTCGTTTAAGTAGATATGGAAATATGGAATGGAGTTCGAAGTTTTGTTCGGAGTCTCGGATGGGATCCAGGACATCACGAGGAGTTCCGAAATGGTCCGGAGAATAAGATTCATATATAGGAAGTCACTTTCCAAGTTTGGAAATGATCCGGTATTTTTCCAGGAAGGTTCTAGAAGAGTCCGGAAGAAATCGGCATGGAAGGTGGAGTCCCAGAGGGACTCCACCCACCTTGGCCGGCCAGCCTAAGGGAGGAGGAGTCCCAAGTGGACTCCTCCCCATGGTGGCCGGCCACCCCACCAAGGAAAGGGGGAGTCCCACTTCCCCTAGGTTTGGTCACATGGAAGGTTTATGTAGGGGTCTTATTCGGAGACTTTGACCTAAACCTTGGGGCTTCCACCTATATATAGAGGGGAGGAGAGGGGCTGGCCGGCCACATCAACACCACCATGGCCGCACCCCCTCAAGGCTGCCCTAGCCGGCGCCCCCTCTCCCAAACCCTAGCGGTTCCCTCCTACCTCTCTCTCCCACATAGCTTAGGCGAAGCTCTGTCGGAGATCTCCACCACCACCGCCACCACGCCGTCGTGCTGCCGGGATTCCGAGGAGGATCTACTACTTCCGCTGCCCGCTGGAACGGGGAGAAGGACGTCGTCATCAACACCGAACGTGTGATCGAGTACGGAGGTGCTGCCGGATTGTGGCACCGTCAAGATCTTCTACGCGCTTTTGAAAGCAGCAAGTGATCGTCTACCGCAGAAACGAGAGCCTCCTCTTGTAGGCTTTGGAAATCTTCAAGGGTTAGTCTCATTCATCCCCTCGTTGCTCCCATCTTCTAGATTGCATCTTGGCTTGGATTGCGTTCTCGCGGTAGGAAATTTTTGTTTTCTATGCTACGAATCCCATCGGTGGTATCGAGCCGTGTCTATGCATAGATGGTTGCACGAGTAGAACACAATTGTTTTGTGGGCGTTGATGCTTATGTTGTCTTTAGTTTGAGTACTTTGCATCTTTGTGGCATAGTGGGATGAAGCGGCTCGGGCTAACTTTACATGACCGCGTTCATGAGATTTGCTCCACGCTCGACATGCAACTTGTATTGCATAAGTGGCTTTGCGGGTGTCTGTCTCTCCTACTATAGTGAAGATTCAATTTACTCTTCTATTGACAACACTAGTATCACCGTTGTGGTTCATGTTCGTAGGTAGATTAGATCTCACTCGAAAACCCTAAACCACGTAAAATATGCAAACCAAATTAGAGACGTCTAACTTGTTTTTGCGGGGTTTGGTGATGTGATATGGCCATAATGTGATGATGAATATGTATGAGATGATCATTATTGTATTATGGCAACCGGCAGGAGCCTTATGGTTGTCTTTAAATTTCATGTTGAGTAGTATTTCAAAGTAGTTGTAATAGTTGCTACATGAGGTGAACAACCATGAAGACGACGCCATGGACCTTGACGCTACGCCGATGATGATGGAGATCATGCCCGTTAATGATGGAGATCATGTCCGTGCTTTGGAGATGAAGATCGAAGGCGCAAAGACTAAAGGGCCATATCATATCACATATGAATTGCATGTGATGTTAATCCTTTATGCATCTTATTTTGCTTAGAACGCGACGGTAGCATTATAAGATGATCCCTCACATTAATATCAAGATAATAAAGTGTTCTCCCCTCGTATGCACCGTTGCACGGTTCGTCGTTTCGAAGCATCTCGTGATGATCGGATGTGATAGACTCAACGTTCACATACAACGGGTGTAAGCCATGTTGCACACGCGGAATACTTGGGTTTGCTTGACGAGCCTAGCATGTACGGACATGGCCTCGGGACAACGGAAACCGAAAGGTTGAACACGAGTCATATGGATGATATGATCAACATGTTGATGTTCACCATTGAAGCTACATCATCTCACGTGATGATCGGTTTTGGTGTAGTGGATGTGGATCGTGTACCACTTAACAACTATGAGGGATGTTATATTAAGTGGGAGTTCATTAGTAATTAGATTAAAACATGAACTAATTATCATAAACATAGTACGAGTAGTATTTTGAATTAATTTTGTAGTATTGGCATCCGTTTTTCTACCATGCGCTAGTCTTGTAATTGAGATAGAAATACTGTTAAAGTCTGACAAGAAACTTTACGGACTGGTACCGTATTGTTAAAGAATCAAGAAATGATTAAGTCTTATTGAAAACTTTTAGTAAACCTCACATTGTTGATTCAAAGAGTTGTGGTTTCAATTAGTACCTAAAGTTATCTTGTCTCCGTGAAACTTGAATGTCAAAACTGTTTGAAAAGTAAGGAGCTGAAAATTTAGTTTTCAGAAATAATCAAGGTATGAGATATATGTGATATCTAAGACCTTATTGCAAGATGATAGAATATAATTTGGTGAGACTACATAAACTCATAAGTTTTATGGGAATGTACGAAGGTTGAAGATGCAAGGCGTCCCAATCCTCCAACTATTGTGGCACTAACGATATTCGCATATCCATGAAGTGATTGTCCTTAGTATGCACCATTGCTAAGACTCGTTGTTTCGAAGCATCACGTGATGATCGGGTGTTAGAAATTCTACGTGTGCTTACAACGGGTGCAAGCCAGATTTGCACATGCGAATACTAAGGTTAAACTTTATGAGCCTAGCATGTACAGACATGGTCTCAGAAAGTCATCATGAATTGATGGATAAAATTATGAGTGAAATTATTCATCATATTACAAAGTTACTAATAGTGAAATCTAGAACACTTGTCATATGATGATCAACTTCAAAGTAAGAACCTCAAGGTTATTGGTATTTGACCAGACAAACTTAGAAGTTATTAAAGATGAAGTGTTTTTCTGAATAATGAGGAAAGCTAAAAGAGAAACTACAAAAGATTATTGGCGAGAAAGAAAGAAAAGACTAGAAAGTCTAGCTCAGGTGTATATAAATGATATACATGTTATGGTTGTATTCCTAGTTAGGTCACACAATGAAATTCTTGGGTATTAGTACCATATTGGTTGGTATGAAGTGTCATACAAAACAACGCAATACAAGAATATAATGGCTTAAGTGACTGATAAGGAATATGGTAATAATGCACGTCTGGAACATAATAAAGTGTTGTTCGTTGGCATTCTACCTAGCCCTTAGAATTTATAATAAAGAACTTAATAATTGTTATTTTGCTCTAGTCAAATGAAAACAATGAGTTGTTCAAATTATGACATTACTCCATGTACGATGGATAAGTTATTATAAATCTTAATGGTGAAATACACATACATTAACACCGACGCTAAAATGCCATAAGGCAAATGATTTGAATTCCACTTATTTGTGGAACCGCCATTTAGGTCATGTTAGAAAGGAACGCATGAAGGAACTCCATGCAAATGGATTTTTGGAGTCATTTGATTTTTGAATCGTTTGGCGCTTGCGAATCTTTTCGAAGAATGACTGAAATACCGTTCATAGGCCAAGAGTTGAACGGGCAACTAACTTAGTGGAAACATACATAATGATGTATATGGTTCACTGGGCATAGTTGTGTGCGGGAGATTCTTCTACTTCATGAAAACTTCCAACATTGAATTGAGTATATATATGTGGATATATTCGATAAGGAAGAAGTTTGAAACATTTGAATGGATTCAAATAAATTTCAGCATGAAGTGGAAATCATCGTAATAGAAAAGTCAAATATCTATGATTGGATCATAGTGGAAATATTTGAATTACGAGTTTTAGCGAACATCTAAGAGAGTTATGAAATTGTTCTACAACTCACGTTTCTTGGAGTATCATAGTGATGATGAAGTATCCAAGAGACGTATCCAAACCTTGTTGGGTCAATGATGAGATAAAATATTAATGCCATTATATTTTTGTGGATTATGCTTTAGAGACTACCGCTTTTACACTAAATAGAGCATCATCATGATCCGTTGAAATGACACCATACAAGTTATGGCATGGGTATAAACCCTAATAGTCCTTTCTTTAAATTTTGGTCTAAGAGTTTACAACCAAAATCGGATAAATGTCTTTGTTGGTTATCCCAAAGAATTGATTGGGAATTCTTTTCACTATGAAGTAAAAGACAAAAATGTTTGTTAATGTTACTTGCTTATTTCCAAGAAATTGTTTTCTAGCGAAGTATTTGAGTGGGAGGACAATAGAACATGATAAGGTTTATGAACCTGAGCATAATGATCAGAGTAGCGCAGCATCGGAAATTGGTTCCGGAAGCGGCCACGATGATCATGGCTCCCATGACTACAAAGTGTTTTAGCCATGGAGATATAAGTACATATTGAACCTTGTAGGTATGGTTTACTTTGTGATCAAATAAATGATTTGTGGACAAAGGATTGATTTTGAACAATGATAAACCAACTACAAACAAAGAGGTTATGATGGGCCCTGACTCCGTTAAAATGGATATACGCCATGAAATCCAAGATAGATGAATACTTTTTGAAAGTAAATGGATCTATAAAATTGATGGACTTGGATGAAATATCCTTGAATAAGCACGACTTGTCGAAAAGTTGTTTACGACAAAGTTCAAAGAGTTGACTACGATAAGATTAGATCTTTCATAGCAATGCTTATAGTCTATGTGGATTATTCTAGTAATCACTACATATTTCTTTTATGAGATATGCTAGTAGGATGGCAAAATACATTACTTATCAGAAGTGTGTATTAAAGGTGTATACAAGATACAACCAAGAGTTTTGCTAGTCCGTGGAATACTAGATAGGTATACAAACTTCAATTGGATGAAGTAAGTATCGTGGAATTGGAATCTTCACCGGATGAAATGATCAAAGAGTTATGATTTCATCAGAGACGATGAAGAGGCTTGCATTTGCAAGAAATTAAGTGGGAGCGCTGAGACATATTTGTAATACTTTATGTAGATGACATATCGTTGATTATAAATAATGTAATTATATAATTGATTAAAAAGGTTTCATTGAAAATTAAACTTCAATGAAAGGATATGGACTGAAACAAATTTAGTGTCAAGATCTATGAAGATAGATTGAAACACATAATAAGTTTAAGTCAAAGTACATAGAATGGATATTGAAGTAGTTCAATATAGAAATATTAAGAAAATGTTCTTGTCATGTGAAGGTTTGACAAGACTTGAGTGTATCTGACACTCAATGAGTAAAAACACATGAGTGATTATAGATCACGAATAATATGTACACAATCAGATGTCCTGTGCTCTAAAATTGTTATGAGCATGTACCAGAATGATTTATGTGATGATCATTGAAAACAGTAAGAATATTCTTGAGTACTTAAGAAGAACCAAGGATATATATATATATAGTTTTGTATGGAGAAATGGCAAACAAATCGATGTAAGGTGTTGCACCGATATTTGTTCTGTCACATATAAAAATAAAATTTCAATCTCAAATTAGACTAAGTGTTGTTTTAAAAGGTAGCACCATGAGCTAGAAGTTGTCTATGCTAGATTTAGAAGAGTTCTAAATATTGTGACGGATTCTACAAACGAAGGCAGAGTATATGTCATTGTTTTGACAATGACTGAGGATGTTAAGTCAAGAGGTTCTTTGAGAACTTGGTGTAGTTCCGATAGTGTCAGAACTTTGAAGCTATATTGTGTATGACAATATTAGTGACATATTTCAGACCAAGGAATTAAGGTTCCACCGAGAAGACCAAACATATTTAATGCCGACTCATTTAGAAAATGAGTGATGCGTTGAGACGCAAATGAATTGCAAAATACATACGTTTCGAGCATGTCGGATCCGTTGACTAAAACTTCTCCCGTGAGCAAAACATGATAAAGCACCGGAAGGCCAAGGTGTTATATCTTTACATATGTAAACTAGATTATTGACTCTAGTGCAAGTGGGAGACTGTTGGAGATATGCCCAAGAGGCAATAATAAAATGGTTATTATAATATATCTTTGTGTTTATGATAATGTTTACATACCATGCTATAATTGTATTAACCGAAACATTGATACATGTGTGTTATGTGAACAACAAGGAGTCCCTAGTAAGCCTCTTGTATAACTAGCTTGTTGATTAATAGATGATCATGGTTTCGTGATCATGAACATTGGATGTTATTAATAACAAGGTTATGTCATTATATGAATGATGTAATGGACACACCAAATTAAGCGTAGCATAAGATCACGTCATTAAGTTATTTGCTATAAGCTTTCGATACATAGTTACCTAGTCCTTTCGACCATGAGATCATGTAAATCACTTATACCGGAAAGGTACTTTGATTACATCAAATGCCACTTGCGTAAATGGGTGGTTATAAAGGTGGGATTAAGTATCCGGAAAGTATGAGTTGAGGCATATGGATCAACGGTGGGATTTGTCCATCCCGATGACGAGATAGATATACTCCGGGCCCTCTCGGTGGAATGTCGTCTAATAGCTTGCAAGCATATGAATGGTTCATAAGAGACCACATACCACGGTACGAGTAAAGAGTACTTGTCATGAGACGAGGTTGAACGAGGTATAGAGATACCGATGATCAAACCTCGGACAAGTAAAATATCGCGTGACAAAGGGAATCGGTATCGTATGTAAATGGTTCGGTCGATCACTAAAGTCATCGTTGAATATGTGGGAGCCATTATGGATCTCCGAGATCCCGCTATTGGTTATTGGTCGGAGAGAAGTCTCAACCATGTCTACATAGTTCGCGAACCGTAGGGTGACACACTTAAGGTTTGATGTCGTTTAAGTAGATATGGAAATATGGAATGGAGTTCGAAGTTTTGTTCGGAGTCTCGGATGGGATCCAGGACATCACGAGGAGTTCCGGAATGGTCCGGAGAATAAGATTCATATGTAGGAAGTCACTTTCCAAGTTTGGAAATGATCCGGTATTTTTCTAGGAAGGTTCTAGAAGGTTCTAGAAGAGTTCGAAAGAAATCGGCATGGAAGGTGGAGTCCCAGAGGGACTCCACCCACCTTGGCCGGCCAGCCTAAGGGAGGAGGAGTCCCAAGTGGACTCCTCCCCATGGTGGCCGGCCACCCCATAAGGAAAGGGGGAGTCCCACTTCCCCTAGGTTTGGTCACATGGAAGGTTTATGTTGGGGTCTTATTCGGAGACTTTGACCTAAACCTTGGGGCTTCCACCTATATATAGAGGGGAGGAGAGGGGCTGGCCGGCCACATCAACACCACCATGGCCGCACCCCCTCAAGGCTGCCCTAGCCGGCGCCCCCTCTCCCAAACCCTAGCGGTTCCCTCCTACCTCTCTCTCCCACATAGCTTAGGCGAAGCTCTGTCGGAGATCTCCACCACCACCGCCACCACGCCGTCGTGCTGCCGGGATTCCGAGGAGGATCTACTACTTCTGCTGCCTGCTGGAACGGGGAGAAGGACGTCGTCATCAACACCGAACGTGTGACCGAGTACGGAGGTGCTGCCCGATTGTGGCACCATCAAGATCTTCTACGCGCTTTTGAAAGCTGCAAGTGATCGTCTACCGCAGCAATGAGAGCCTCCTCTTGTAGGCTTTGGAAATCTTCAAGGGTTAGTCTCGTTCATCCCCTCGTTGCTCCCATCTTCTAGATTGCATCTTGGCTTGGATTGCGTTCTCGCGGTAGGAATTTTTTTGTTTTCTATGCTACGAATCCCATCAGTAGTAGGGTATCCCTTGTAGCTGTTGCCGCTGAAACGGTGCACCTGTCTCCGACAGTCCTCCCAGTCGTCGTAGACTCCAGGAACCCTCCCCTTGTACACGACATATGTCGTCGGCATCTCCATGCACAAGACAAGTAAAACGTTAGTACCAATGCAATGAACAAGTGCCAACTCAAATAAGAGACAAGTAGTATGAACTAAATAGCATGTGCCTCATACTTTGTTGGTCGAAATAAATAATAACATACAGGGATGGGGTCGGCGAGGCTAGGTAGGATGCACAATAGATTGATATTTGTGGCCATCACACCAAGCCTCACCGGCCCCACCCCGGAGTGTACAAGTGACCAAACATTTTAATCATCGGCCAATGCAATTAAGAAGTGCGAACTCAAATAAAAGACAAGTAGTACGAATTAAATAGCGTGCCTCATACTTTGTTGGTCGAAACACATATTAACATCCGGGGATGGAGTCGGTGAGGCTAGGTAGGATGCACAATAGATTGATACTTGTGGCCATCGCACCAAGGCTCACCGCCTCCACCCCGAGTGTACGAGTGACCGAACATTCTAATCATCGGCGAACTCCAAATACGAGGCAAGTAGGGGTCGAGTAAATGCAAATAATTATTAAGGTATCTACGCCATAATCATGAAATATATAGCAAAGTAAATGAAACTATAGACACATGTTCACATGCACATCCATACAACTAAATAAAAGCAACAAGTCGATTCTATGGGAATATGTAGCAATTATTACAATACGGAAGTTCGAAGACATATTGTTCAAGCTTTAGCAGTAGTGTTCCCGTCGTAGGATCAGGTTGTACGCCTAGGGGGGAATGGACGGCAGCCCTCAAGCGTGTTGAACGGCCTCTCATCACGCGACATCTCCAAGCGGAGTTCTATCTCATCATTAGGTGGTAGACCGTAGCTGTAGAAGAACTCGCCAGACCTAGTGTTGACATCCTGCACGATTACCGTGCAAATGAACTGCTGGATGCGACCCCAGTTCTTTCTAATCTCTCTATCAGGGGCATCCGCCATATTTGCAAACCTGTTTCTGAGACTCTCTGGCAGCAACATGTCATCTGCGTACTTTATGTACTCCTGCATCTGAAGGATGGCGTACCACGCGTCCATCCCATTGTCTTACTTCGACCGCTCGAGGCGGGGAAGTTGGTTGTGTGGGTTAAGACCAAGCCTCCTCGGGATTTCCTCTCTACTTTGAGGGGGCTCGCCTTGCTTGGCGAAGCCGGTGAGAGCATCATTGAGAAGGACCACGATGTGGGAGTAGTCTTTCTTCTTGTCCCTACCCGAGTCAAGATAGGCCGCATGCGAGTGTTGCGGGTGCACGACGATGAGGGTGCGGAACTTGTCTCTGCGGAAAACACACGGATTAACCTTTGGAAATGCAAATGGAGATATAGGATAGAATGGTGATGGGGACTAGCGAGTGATTACTTACTCGGGGAAGTAAGGGATGAGAATGGCGCCCTTCTTAATGTTCGCCAGCATGAAATCCTCGAGCTGCCAGGTGGCAATCGCCCGATCCCCAGGGTTGCAGATGATGCTCTCCCGCATATAGAAGGGGTCCATTATCGCGATGGTCGGCGTCCCCTCCTTAACGATCCGGGAAGACAAGCTAAGAGCAACTAGGCGAACCACACTAAAGTGGAGCATTTGCATGCGAAAGATGCTGAAGATGTCATTGAACCGGATGAAGCACAAGTCCGCGGGGTACTTCTCGACGAAGTTCATGCCAGTTGGCACCTTCGCCACGAAGAGAGGGAAACTAGCATCTTTTGATTTGAGAAGCTGCTTCTCCAAATAGAGGACTTGGTTATGCAAGCTCGCCATATCCGCGGTGAGTCTGTTGATGACATGCTCCGGCAGCATCGGTTCACCCAAGTGATGGATAGGTCGCCAATTGTTTGGCAACTTGTCAAGGAGTGGGACCTTGTCCTTGGATTTGGCCGCCGCCTTGTCTTTGGCGTCCTTCTTAGCCGACCTCTTCCTCTTCTTGGGTTTTAGTGCTGGACCATCCATCGCCGTAGTGGCCGTAGCACGGAGTGTGTTTGGGCTCAGCATATTTTTAACGGCGGCGGTGGCGACCTCCTCAGGATTTTCCTCCTCAGCCGTTTCTTGAGAATCGAACAGCTTCTTGGAGCACACATATTTCGAGGCCGGCGCATCCTCATCGACAACTTGTGAAGACGTAGGAATATCCCATTGGAAGTCGTCACGTTCGTATTCCTCGGCCTCTGGCGCCGCTGGCTGTTGTGGTGGGGCGCTGACCACCGGCGCAGGCTGGCCGTTGTGGTGGGGCGCCGACCTCGGCGCAGGCTGGCCGTTGTGGTGGGGCGATGACCACCGGCGCCGCTGGCTGTCGTGGAGCGACGCTGACCTGTGGCGCCGCAAGGTGCTTGTCTTTGCTTTTCGTCGACCCAGAGTAGGTGTTGATCCTAATTAGGGTCTTCGGCCATAGCAGTACCCAACCCTTCAGTGAGGCCAGATTCAACGGGCTATCGTCATCGGCACCATGCGGTTGATTAGGAGGAAACAAATCCTCATAGCCCGGTAACGCCCGATCCACTTCAACCCGGTAAACGTCATCCTCCATATCTCGTGTGTGCCACTTCTTATCCATGGGCCAAAGGATGGACCCCCTCGCGACGTCTTTGAGTTCGTCGTTTACTCTCATCAGGAAGGTGCATGGCGTTGAGAGCGCCTGCGAGAACATGTGTATGGCGTTAGAGAGAGGGCAAGGATGACGAAACTAATATATTAACTTGATGTACACATTAGTTAATTACCGTGAGGGCGTTGAGCTCGGCTAATGTCGATGGGCCGGCACATGCGGCGGCGGGCGTGCAAGTGACGGAGGGGCTGCTACCCGGCATGGACGGTGAATCCCTAGCACCAGCGACATTGCCGGCGACCGGAGTTGTCTCCATTATAACATTGTCATTGCCGGCGAACGGCGGCGCCATCGAGTTGCTACCGTCGAAGCTAACCACTTGCATTTTCGGGGGGGGGGCCTTGTTTGCCACCCTCATACCACGCGTGTAGAGCGTTGAAATCTGCTTGGACCGAAGCGGCGACTTCAGCTTTGACTTCGGGTACGAGTGTAGCTTTGAGTTGCGGTACCAGTTGCGGTACCAAACCAGCTTGGACTTGGGCTAGGATTGACTCCCTCATTTCCTCCGCCTCCCGCTACTTCCTCTCATTGCGCGCATTTTTATCGGCCGCAGACGACAAGCCGTAGTGACCATGCTTGTAGCCTGTACCGGTGCCAGCCACACGGCCTCTATGCGGCCTTCTCGTCGGTGACTGATCATTAACGATGTTTAGCGCCCGTACGAGAGGCTTGTCCCAGGTTACCCTGCCCGTCGACGCCCTGGGAGGAGGAGCCTTCGTCACATTGAGAAAGTTTTTGTCTTTCTTCTTCCTGCGGAAGAAACGCGAACCATTTAGAAATGTTGCTACTATTATATGAACGATACCGATCTAATTAAACCGGTAAATTGCTTACCAGTTTTTTCTCCAACGCCAGGACCTTCTTGTCGTTCGTGAACCAAATTATGTCGGTTACGACCTTCGGGTCCGTGACAAGTTCCCCGGTTAGTTTCTTCTTATGGTACCGGGACCTGATGAATCTTCTTTCAAGCGGATCTCAGAACCAATTTTTACCATACTTGATACAACCATCTCCATTTCATTTCCATTTTAAATAGTGAACTAGCAATAGTGAACTAAACCAGAGAACTATTTTAAATGAACCAGTAGCATTTCCATTTCATTTCCACTATAATAAAAAGGGATTTCTATTTTCGTGCCCCTGGCTCCTTAGTTGTGCTCAGTTTTCCCCAGCCCCTTAGTTTTTCCTCAGTTTTCCCCAAAACCTTGTCTGAAACCCGCAGAAGGAGCTCGGACGGAAGGAATCCCGTTTAGTTGACGTTGGTTGGTGCGGCAAGTGGGGCCGCTGTTGGTGCCCCGCGGTGGACACGTCTTCACTTATCCGGATCATCGTGGGACCCACAACTTGTCCACGTTAAGTGCGCCGGACCCACAGCTTACCCAGGTGACCGTTGCAAAATGGGAGCCCGAGCCAGCCCCGCGCCCGTGCCCGTGCCATTGCTTCCCCTTTCTTTCCCCGCGCCCCATTGTTCTTCTTCTCCGCCAGCGGCAGCCCTTCTCCGGCTAGCGGGTGATGTCTAGTTTCTCTTCGACCTCCCGTTCTTTGCATGTAAGACGGACGAGAACGGCAACCGTGGACGTGAGTTCCTTGCATGCGAGAGCTTGCCATATAGAGAGGGGGATAAGGTTAGATCTCGCTCCAATTTCTCTGTTTTCTCTCGATTTTCTTGCTATTCCCTCGAATTTGGGATTTAGGGTTCCCGTTGTTGTTTTCGGATCCTGAAGAAATGCAGGCATTTCGAGTGGATCGATGTGTACGTTCGGAGGCTTCAATTGCAGGAATCAATTGGCGCTATTGGGGAGCGCAATTTGGGAGGGGGACTTGTCTGTAGAGAATGCGGCGGAGAGAGGAGCCGTTCCGATTATGCCTAATGCTCCCAATGTAGGACTCGGTGGAAGTGAAGGGAGAACTGAAGAAAATGAACAAGCGAGTTAAGGCAGGCTGATCGAGTTGAAGAAGCAAGCTAATCTGATGGCTGGTTGTTTTTTCGTTGTATAATTGCGATCGGATTCTTATCATTGCTCACCGGGCGCTAGAAGTTGTTACAAGGGATACCTTGTTACAAATCCATTATTCGATTACATGTACTTGTACTCCGTAGTTGTTTTCATAGTTAGTGTGTGCATTCACCGAAATTACCAACTATATTGGAATGCTTTATGTATGCCTCATGTTTATACAAGGGATTCTTATCATTGCTCACCGAACTATATTAGTGTGTGCCGTTTCAAATTACCGAAACTATATGCCAAAACTATATCCCCTAAAAGAAAAAGGAAAGCGAAAGATAGTTGATAATTGTTAGAGGGGTGACAATAATGCATTCACCGAAATCCGCAAATATGTATGCCTCATGTTTATACCGAAATTATACCACTTTTGGGCCATTTCAAATTACCGAAACAATATGCCAAAACTATATCCCCTAAAAGAAAAAGGAAAGCGAAAGATAGTTGATAATTGTTAGAGGGGTGACAATAATGCATTCACCAAAGGGAATCCACAAATATGTATGCCTCATGTTTATACCGAAATTATACCACTTTTGGGCCATTTCAAAAAAGAAAAAGGAAAGCGAAAGATAGTTGATAATTGTTAGAGGGGTGACAATAATGCATTCACCAAAATCCGCAAATATGTATGCCTCATGTTTATACCGAAATTATACCACTTTTGGGCCATTTCAAATTACCGAAATTATATGCCAAAACTATATCCCCTAAAAGAAAAAGGAAAGCGAAAGATAGTTGATAATTGTTAGAGGGGTGAAAATAATGCATTCACCGAAATCCGCAAATATGTATGCCTCATGTTTATACCAAAATTATACCACTTTTGGGCCGTTTCAAATTACTAAAAATATATGCCAAAACTATATCCCCTAAAAGAAAAAGGAAAGCGAAAGATAGTTGATAATTGTTAGAGGGGTGACAATAATGCATCCACCGACAGAGAGAGAGAGGGGTGGCCACGAAGAGAGAGAGAGAGGGTGGCCACGAAGAGACGGGGAGGGGTATCCGCCCGTTAGATCGGTTGATCAACGGTTCGTGGAGTCGATCCGTGTGACAACGGCTCAACCAATCGGGATAAGTTTGGGCTTCGAGAGCATTTGTGACAGAACTTGAGGGCAAAACTGAGTAGTACTAACAATCCAAGGGCACATAAATAGTAAATAGACTAAGGGATTCAAACAAAAAGAATTACAAAATGAAAAATGCGTGTTTTGTACAATATAATTCATATTGGGCTACATCAAATTATTTGCAATTCAAATATACATGAGTGTGACAATTATGGCATCATTTAGACAAACTTTGTTTTTGGGGAAGATGTTTTGCAAAGGGGTTTGAGTGGAAAACCATGCATCTTCATAGCTACACTAGTGATTCGAGAAGTGGCAATTTGTGGTAAAACTTGATTTATATATGTTTGTTAAGGTTTTCTTGGTGGCAGGTTGCGTAGGAAGACTCCATGAGTAGGTGCCACTATGTTTTTATTTTTTTGAATTTTTTTGCGCATGAAATGCCTCAATTAGATATGTTAATCTCATTTGTTGACTCTCTGTTGACTAGGTACTTGAGGGTAAAACTGAGTATATTGCACTTGCCAGTCTAAGTACTCGAGGGGAAAACTGAGTACAGATAAAATTTCGTATAAGGCCCGAGGTTATAACCGAGTACACCAAACGTCCCGGGGTTAGACTCGTGTCGCGGTGCACGCCGCAGCCGTGCATAGCGGAAGCGTGTTGCGGTACACGCCACCTTCGTCTTTATAGAGCCCTTTTCCTCTCCCTCGACGCACGTTCTCACCGCAACCGCCTCTCTCGTCCCATCATCTTCTCCACAACCGAAGAAAAAACCCCAAAGAAAACCGCCGGCGATGGAGAAGAATGAGATGCCCATTGTCGGCGCATCAGCCGCCGGTGCATCGGCCGCTGCCCTCGTCTAGGCCCCTGTCGCTGCTTCCAACGTAGCAGCCGGCGCATCAGCCGCCGGCGCATCGGCCGCTGCCCCCGTCCAGGCCCCTGTCGCTTCTTCCAACGTAGCAGCCGGCGCATCAGCCGCCGGTGCATCGGCCGCCGCCACCGTCCGTGCCCCGTCGCTTGGGACCCGTACGAACCGGTGCCGTACGACGCGCCGGGAGAACCCCTACGACACCAAGCATCATCGACGACGAGCCGGAGGTAACCCTTTGCTCCCTTGTTCTTATCCCATTTCAGTCCTTTTGTGTTAGATCTAGCGTTATTAGGGTTCGTCTGTTCCTAGTTCAATCCATTTGTGTTAGATCTAGCGTTATTAGGGTGCGTCTGTTCCTAGTTCAATCCTTTTGTGTTAGATCTTGCGTTATTAGTGCTTGTGATTTGCTTTTGTTTAAGATTTGTGCCGATGATGATGAATATTTGGGCACAAATTGATTCGTGGTTTGGTCGATAAACAATTGGTGTGTACAAATTTGTTGTGCATGATCTTTGGTTTGCTCGACTCAAATCCTGGATATAAGTGTGTCCAATGTAACCGAGGCTACCTCTTTTTTTCGAGCCCATATTATCATGCATGATCTTTGTTCACTCTCTGTTCCATCATCGTTGCAATTGACTCCGTGTTTATTGCACGATCTTTGGTGCTACGTGACGAGTGCGGAGCAGCGACGTCGACAGACGACGACGAGTCCTTCCACACCAAGACTCGTCACGTCCTCGGGAGGCTGCAGTCCGGCCATTACGATGGCCCCTTTGCTCGAGGCATTTACAAGTGCCCCTTCGCAACAGAAGCTCGCGCCACCGACTTCAACCGCCCGGTGAACCATGCTGAATCCATTGGCAGATGCGGCGCTAGAGTTGGAACGACGGTGAACGTGCATGCGTTCATGGCCAAACACAAAGCACTTGGGATTCACCTCCGCAACCTCCAAGCGAGTCACGGGCGCAACTCCGGAGGCGTTGAACATGCCTACTCGCACTCTTCGTATGTGACTCGCTCTATCCGTAGAGCAGCTTAAATTCATGTAAAATGTAGCTTATGTTGTAGGGTTCTATCGGTACTACCGTTGGATCCGTCGTGAATATATCTATGCTATGTTGGCTGCTCGTATGCAGCTTATCCTATATTTTTTCTCGGATTTGTGCCCTAGATTTCCTACCTGATTGGGTAAAAACGAAGGCATGAAGAAATGAATGTCGTTAAAAAACAGAAGGAGAAGCTGCTCTAGATTTGCTACCAATTTGGGCTATCAAATATGAATGAGATCGAGCGAGAGAGAGGAAAAAGATACATTGAAAACTGCTAATCTGGGTGAAAGAGACAGAAACCACTCGTGCCCACGTCCCGGACCCACACGGCTCCACACGCTACGGCCCCACACGCTATGGCCCCACACGCTACAGCCACACAAACATGGTCTCGTCCTGTCCCACGTGGTTCTTTCCTACCAGCCCCACACGACGCGACCCCACAAACGACACGACCCCACTCGTCAGCACGGAACGGCCAACTTAACGGATCCCTTCCGTCCGAGCTCCTTCTGCGGGTTTCAGACAAGGTCTTGGGGAAAACTGAGGAAAAACTAAGGAGCTGGGGAAAACTGAGCACAACTAAGGACCCGAGGGCACGAAAATAGAAATCCCTAATAAAAAACCCCAATTCATTTCCAGAGAACCATGTACATCATTTTCATTTTGTTTTAAATGAACCAGAGAATGAGTTAAACACTAAAGTGCTCATTTCATCATTTTTTAAATGAACCAGAGAATGAAACCTACACTAAACCAGTAGCTACAACATTTTTTAAAAATTTGCATTAGGTACATGCCCCATTTGCAAGCATCTAAGCATCAAATTCAATAGCAAAACCAATTTAGCAGTAGGTAAATGCCCCATTTTATTTTCATAATGCAAGCATTTGCAAGCATCTGAGCATCATTTCATTTGATTTTCATTTTAAATTTTTCTTACTGCAAGCAATTCAATGTACAAATTTTCAGTGAGCTACTGCAAAAACTAATGCAAGAAGGGAGCTACTTGAAGAACTAAAATTAGGGCTACTGCAAGAATTCTGCTACTGCAAGAATTCAGAGGCCGAGAGAGGGAAGGAAGAGGGGGATGGAGAGGGGAAGGAAGAGGCCGGGGAAGGGAGAGGGGTTCTTACCAACGGTGATGGTGGCGACGCCCTGCTGCTCCTCTCCGTGGCGTGGGACGACGGCGAAGGGGCGGATCGATGGCGGCTCCTCTCCTCCTTGCGCGGCGGCTCCTCTCCGTGGCGTGGGACGACGGCGCAGGGGCGGATCGATGGTGGCGGTAGCAGAGATCGATGGTGGCGGCAGCAGAGATCGACGATGGCGCGGTAGGGTTCGTCTCGATTGGGAATTGGGGAGGGAGAGAAGGGTCGCGTGGTGCGGTTAAGTCCCAGGTATAGCCGGATCGATCTTATTGCCGGCGCACCAGCTGTTTGGTTCGCCGGGGACAATTATACCCCCGACGAACCAAACAGGTGGTGCGCCGGCAATAAGATCGATCCGGCTATACCTGGGACTTGTCCCCCAGCCCCTGGATGGCCATTTACTTTTCTATTTTTATTTTCTTTTTCTTCATTTCTTTATTTGTTTTCACTTTCTTTTATGTTTCTTTTCTTTTCCCCCAAATCCTATACAAAAATGAGTTATGCATTACAAAAAATATGAGTTATGCATTGCAAAAAATATGAGTTATACATGTTGACAAACACAACATTAATATTAGTTATATATTGGCCATGACCATATGAGTATGTATTACACAAAATATGAGTAATACATTGCAAATAAAGTTTTACATCATCGATTGAGAAGAGTGTTTCACTTTCTTCTTGCTTTTCTTGCTCGTCGTTGAATAATTTAGCCCCGTGTCGTGACTTCTTCTTTTGAAAGGTCGACCTGACCTCGGTAGCATGGTCCTGCTTCTTCTTGTGGTGTATGTTGTGTCTTCGTCCTCGGATTCTTCCATCATTGGGTCTCCGACCTGTCCTTCGAAGTCTTCCTCGTTGGCGACTCCATCCATTCCGACGATGGTCCTCTTGCCTCTCCTCACGATAACACGGCTAGGCCGGGATGGGTCGGTTATGAAGAAGCATTGGTGCACGTGTTCTGCCGGTACCCATGGCTCATTCCGCGCGGTGGCGTTCGTGGACTTTGATTTGTTGGCTTCGGGTAGAAACATGGTGGTGAAATACCGGTCTTCTTTTGTGACGCTCTTAGCCCATCCGATACGGAACATCGGCACTTTCTCCCCGAGCGTAGCTAAGCTCCCAGATTTCCTCGATTCTTCCGTGGTATCTAGTCTTTACGTCACCCGTCCGAGGAATCCATCGTTACCCCCGAGTTCTGGTAAACATTGTTCTTGTCTTTTTCTTCCGTGTAGAATGTGTACCCGTTGATATCGTACGCTTGGTAAGTCATGATGTTGGGCGCGGGGCCATGTGACAAGGCCAATACTAGTTTATCCTTGTAAGAATCCATTGGTGGGGGATTAGCATCAATGTGGTCTTTGAACCAGCGCGCGAAAGAGGAGTTGTGCTCTCTGTATATTTCTGCTTCCGTCATCATCGGCTTGCCACTGTTCTCTATCATGGTTTTGTGCTCTTTCAGCCAAGGATCGATCAAGTCAATGTGTTGTAGCGCTACTAAGTTGGCCCTGTCAAAGTCGGAAGTCCGACCAGACATGTGCACGTGCAGTTCCTTCCTTCCATTTTTGTGGCCTACTCCCTCGAACCTGCGGAGGTGCTTGTTTTGAGGCAAACCAACGGGGTCCTCGATGTCTAGATAATTCGTGCGTAAAGAGATGCACTCTTCGGTGAGCCAGCCCTGGATGATGCTTCCATCCGGATGTGACCTGTTACGAACGTATCCTTTAATGACCCCATTCATTCTTTCAAACGGCATCATGTTGTGTAAGAATGCCGGCCCTAGACTGACGATATCATCCATGATATGGACCAACGGATGGACCATCACGTCAAAGAATGCAGGCGGGAAGTACATCTCAAGCTCACATAGGATCACCACGATCTCTTCCCGGAGCCTTGCGAGTTTCTTCACGCTTATCGACTTCCGAGTTATGACGTCGAAGAAGTTACAGAGCCCGATCGGTGTTGCACGGACATGGTCATCCATTATACCTCGGATTGCAACCGGAAGAATCTGCGTCATCATCACGTGACAGTCATGAGACTTCATGCCGCTGAAGTTTCATTTCTTGGGGTCCATGTATCTGCTTATTAGCCCGGAGTAACCGAAGGGCACTCTGACTCCTAGAAGGCAATTGAAAAATTGATCGACCTCGGCCGGACTAAAAGTGAAGCAGGAGGGGGACGATAATAGTCCGGCTGCTTAATCCTTTTGCGCTTCGACCGCCGTCCGCCTCCTCCTCCGATTGTCCCTCTTGGGCCGCCGGGATCCGAAGCTCTTCCCCGATGCCCAAAACTTTCAGGTCGTGTCTTGCTTTCGGCCCATCTTTGGTCCGGTCCGGCATGTTGAGAAGAGTGCCAAGCAAGCTCTCGCACACGTTCTTTGTAATATGCATGACATCAAGGCAGTGAGGTGTATCGAGAATTTTCCAGTACGGCAAGTCCCAAAACACGGACCTCCTTTTCCATACACCAATGAGCGGCGTCGTTTCCTTTTTCTTCTTCTTCTTCTCTCCAGGCTTTTGACGAATCTTTCCCGGCGTAGGGCACTCCTTCCAACCTTTCAGTAATGTATCGATCTCTTCGCCGCTCTTCTTACGTGGAGGTCCTCGGGGTTCATTTGTACCATCGAACAGATCTCCACGCTTTCTCCACGGGTCAGTCTTCCGTAACCACCTTCGATGCCCCATGTAAACTGTTTTCGAAGAGCCGGGATCCTTACCAAGCTGCAAAAACATCGTCTCTTCCATGCACCCGACACATGCCTTGTGTCCATGGCACACCCGGCACGAAATGTAACCGTATCCGAGGTAGTCCCGCACCGTCGTGATCTACGCGGCTCTCAAAGGGAAATATTCTTCCGCGACGGCGTCCCATGTATCTACCCCTTCCTCCGCCCACAACGTTTCAAGCTCCTCCTTTAATAGTTCGAGATACATGTTGATATCGTTTCCTGGCTGTGTCGGCCCTTGAATTAGCATACTCATATGTATGTACTTCCTCTTCATGCACAGCCAGGGCGGGAGGTTGTAGATCCATACAAACACGGGCCATGTGCTATGTGTGCTTGCTCCGGTTTCCGAACGGATTGAATCCGTCCGTGCTCGCACCCAACTCGATGTTTCGGGATCTGCCCCAAAACTTCCGAATTCATTGTCTAATGCTTTCCACTGGCTTGCATCCGAAGGGTGCATCAGCACTGGGTGCTCAATCCGCTCTTCATCATTCAACACTGCCTCCTTTCTTTCAGCGTTCCAGCGCATGAGCTTTGCTTCCTTGCGGTCCGCGTAGAACCGTTGAAGCCGGGGGGCGAGCGCGAAGTACCACACAACTTTCCGAGGAGCTTTCTTCTTCCCTTTCTTGTACCGTTCAGCTTCACACACAGGACATTTGGTCTTGTCCATGTGCTCCTTGCGATACATGATACGATCGTTGATGCGGGCGTGATACTTTTCGTGGGGTAAGTCGAGAGGGCACGTGATTCTCTTGGCCTCGGCTAGACTACCAGGACACGTGTTCCCGGCAGGAAGGAGATCTTTCACGTATTCCAGGATGTCGTCGACGCTTGTGTCCGTCCATCCGTGTTTCGCCTTCATCCGCAGCACATCGAGAGCTACTCTCAAGCGAGACTCCCCCAACCCGCGACCTGAGTCGTACAACGGAGTATTCGAGTCTATCTCGAGTTGCTCAAGCTTTGATTTCCGCTTGGCGCCTTTCGTCTTTTCGAGAAGCAGATCTTGAAGATGAGGGTCCCGCATGACTGAAGCTAGCGGCACCTCTTCGTCGTCGTCAAGGTTATTGTCGTCGTCAAGGTTATCGTCCTGTGCGACAAACTCTTCATCGTCATCAATATCATGATGCCCTCCTTCTTGCCCGCCATTATTACCACCTGCTGTCGTCGCCCCATTGACCTCCGCGCCATCATCACTCATCCATTGAGTGTGTCCATGTATGAAACCATTAGTGAGCAGGTGCCCCTGCAATTTGCCTGAATACGGGTCAAACCATTTCCCTCGTTTGCATCTCCGACACGGACACAATACCTCCGTGCGGTTATTTTCATACATGTCGATGATCGCGTGTTTCAGATATCTCATCACGATGCTTTCACTCATCTTGATAACCATTATCGCCTGCATGGTAAGATTACATAATTGATTAGAACCATGCATCTGTCGGTAGTTTTCACGGAAAATTTCGGCATGACCTTCCTACACGGTAGGACATAGGAGCGCCGTAAATGTGCCGAAACGGAAACTTAACGAATCAACATTTCGGCGCAACGTTGGCAACTCATTTTCAACGCCAACACACACAAGCACAAACACAACATATATATATGCCACACACGAGAGCTTTGCTTCAAATGTCAAACATACGTCGATTTCATTCCTCAATTTGTTCATTAATCACCTATTTGTTTGATATATTCGTCGATGAGATCGAGACGACGCGCCGCGACAATGGCGTATGGAAGCCGACTTTCTAGATCTAGAACTAGATCTAGATTGAGCGGTCAATGCGCGATAGATAGATCTAGATCTACATAGGGATGTGGGAGATGCATGTAGGAAGGGAATATTTGCTCAAAAATTATGATTTTGTTTGGTCAAATTGGCTAAAGTTGGAGTAGAAATGGGCAAAAATTAGGTGGGTTGGTAGAAGGGTCGGGTTGTGTGGATGAGGAGTGAGTGTAGTGGCTTGTGTGAGTGCTGGTTGGTGGCTGTAATAAGTCCCAGGTTACTGCCGGCGCACCAGGACCAAGGTGCACCGGCAGTATATAGCCCATCCGGCTATATCTGCTCCAGACCAGGCCCACGAAGCATTGCCGGCGCACCAGCCCATGAGCGCGCCGGCAATAGAAAATTACCGCCGGCGCGCTCCTGGGCTGATGCGTCGGTAATGCTTCGTGGGCCTGGCCCAAGTTGGGTGGGGTATTGCCAGGAAATAGCGCCGGCGCGTCGGGTCAACAGGTGCGCTGGCAGTGGGCAGGCATCGCCGGCGCGGCGCTTTTCTGGTGCGCCGGCAACAAGTTCCACCGGCGCATGCCTATGGTGGTGCGCCGGCACCACTTGCCTCCACCTATAGGCTTTTCCCTAGTAGTGTCTCCCTCCCATGAATCTTGCATCTATTTGAGAGAATGATAGAGGAGATCTAGATCTACATCTTCACCAATCAAATCCCTCTCTTTGTGAGGGGAATCCACTAGATCTAGATCTTGGAAAAATTTGGTGTTCCTCCTCCTATTTGTTCTTCCTCTCTTATTCCCCCAATAGCTTTTGTAGCTTTGTTGGAATTTGAGAGATAAGTACTTGAGCATCTTTGTGGTGTTCTTGCCATTGCATTTGGTGCATCGGTTTGAGTTCTCCACGGTGATTCGTGGAAGTGAAAGCAAGAAAGTTGTTACACTTGGGTTCTTGGAACCCTAGACGGATTTGAGGCCTTTGTGGCGATTTCTTGGGAGCCTCCAATTAAGTTGTGGATGCGTGCCCCAAGCTTTGTGTAAGGCCCGGTTTCTGCCACGAAGGAAATCCCTTAGTGGAACCGTGACCTAGGCCTTTGTGGCGAGGGTCACCGGAGATTTAGGTGAGGCCCCTTCGTGGCGTTCGGTGTGTGGTGTGAGTACCACATCTTGGGGTGAGGCCTTTGTGGCGTTGGTGTGCATCGAGCAACCACACCTCAAGGTGAGCCTCTTGTGGCGTTCGGGAGCACTAAGCCACCGCACCTCTCCACCGAAGATTAGCACTCGCAAGAGTGTGAACTCCGGGTTAAATCATCGTCTCCCGCGTGCCTCGGTTATCTCTATACCCGAGCTCTTTACTTATGCACTTTACCTTGTGATAGCCTTCGTGCTTGAAGTTATATATATCTTGCTATCACATACTTGCTTGTATTGCTTAGCATAAGTTGTTGGTGCACATAGGTGAACCATAGTATATAGGCTTTGGGCTTGACAAAGTAAACGCTAGTTTTATTCCGCATTTGTTAAGCCCATCTCGTAAAAGTTTTAAATCGCCTATTCACCCCCCTCTAGGCGACATCCGTGTCCTTTCACCGAGGTCCCGGCCGTGGCCGCGGCAGAGCTGCACGCACGCCATCACATGCGATGTCGTCATCTTCATCGTCGGACATGGACGAGGAGGGGCCCGTGCTGCTCGAGTTCGTCGTCGTCCTCAAGGGCGACCCACACGGCATCCAGAGGTTGCCGGACACCTTCACCAACTTTGTCGCCGGCGACGAGCGCCCGGGCTCGCTGCATCTACGGGAGGCTGCCTGCGGCTACTGTCGGTGGATCGTGGACGTGATCTACGATGCACGCGGCAAGATGTACCTCCACATCGGCTGGAAGAAGTTCACGCGCTACCACCGCCTCCAAGCCGGCTTCGTGCTCATGTTCTCCTACTTTGGCGAGAGGGACATGACCGTCAAGGTGTTCGACGAGACGTGTTGCCACCGCCATTACCACGGCGACAGCGCCGAGGAGGACGACGACTGAGTGTTGTTTCTTCGCAGGGAATATCGGCACCCATGTTTTTGGATGTTCTTCCTCGAAAGAACCAACAGGGGCACCCTCACCAGCTCGATTTTCCAGTTTGGGTGACTAGGTGTGCCCTCGAGTGTTCTTTCTTCGCAGCGAACACACGAAACCTATGATGACCGGCCTAGTTAGGTTTAGTTTTTTTGCAATGTTTTATATTTGTGTCAACCATGGTTCAAACTATGTATTAGTTTGTGGAAAACCATGTTCCGAACTATATCTTCATGTAAACCACGTTCCCAATTATGTATTAGTTTGTGGAATGGAATGTTTGTTCTCTTTATTCGATTTTATATGCATTTATTTGTGATTTTAATTCAAAACATCTATCGGGACCGCCGGTTTGGGGGCGCCGGTGTGGGAACAACTCCCCCAAATAGAGGATGCAGTGTCGGCATCCCTCAAACAGAGGTGTCGGCGCCTCTGCCGGCGACTATTTGGGGGCCACCGGAGGAGATGCTCTTAGGTACGAGAGTTTGTGTATAAGGAGTGGTCACATGGTTAGAAGAGCAACGGTGTCCCCGTTTTATTTATAGGAAGATCACGTTCTATGATCTTAACAACACATTCAGGTGGTGGGAGTGGGGCACATGACATCGTGCCAGATACCTTGATGACAACGGCGAGTGGGATTACGGCGAGGCCCGGGCTACGTGCATGAAGATTGAGGAGGGGCCGCTTTTGGGTGGCGGCACCATCACGGGAGCCACATGACGGCACCGCGGACTACCTCAGCCTCCTCGCGTGGGAGAGCAAGCAGCTGGCGGCCGTGATGGAGGATGAGCTTCCCGTTCGACTGATCTTCCACCGTAAAAGGATATACTGAAGCTAGTCATCACCGCGTTGGGGCTGGAGGCCCTGACAGAGTGGCAAGGCCTCAAAACGCAGTTGTGGAATTTCACACTCACAAAGGGGCACCCTCCCACGCCCTTGGGACTCCACAACGCCCACCATTGTCGCCATGGACCGAGTCATGGCACACTCATGCACTTGCTCCTCCAGCGCCAGCGTCTGTAGCACCGACCCCTCCAGCACCAGCTGCCCTAGCTCCGGCGCCACCGTTGGTCAAATGGTTGTATCTCGTGGCTGATACGTCCAAAACGTATCTACTTTCCCGAACACTTTTGCTATTGTTTTGCCTCTAATTTGTGTATTTTGGATACAACTAACACGGACTAACGCTATTTTCAGCAGAATTGCTCTGGTGTCTCGTTTTTGTGCAGAAATCCAACTTTCAGGAAAATCCCCGGAATTTATGCGAAAGGTCCTATTTTCCCAGAATATTGACGGAGCCAGAAGGGCAAGCCAGGTGGGGGCCCGAGGGCCCCACACACTAGGCCGGCGTGGCCCAGGAGGGGGGCGCGCCGCCCTGTTGTGTGGGCGCCTCGGCTGGCCCCCGACGCCCTCCTTCGGACTACTTAATGCCTTCGACCTAAAAACGCACGGGAGGTTAGAAGAAATCGCCAGAAGACATCCAGTACGCCGCCACCATCGCGAAACTCCGTCTCGGGACCAGAAACTCCGTTTTGGCACTCCGCCGGGACGGGGAATTGGAGGAGATCATCGCCATCATCACCACCGACGCCTCTCCATCGACCAGCCATGTTTCCCCCATCCATGTGTGAGTAATTCCCCCGCTGTAGGCTGAAGGGGATGGTAGGGATTGGATGAGATTGGTCATGTAATAGCATAAGATTGTTAGGGCATAGTGCCTAGTGTCCGTAATTGGTACTTTTATGATATTGTTGCAACTTGTTATGCTTAATGCTTGTCACTAGGGCCCGAGTGCCATGATCTCAGATCTGAACATGTTATCAATTCATGATGATATTCATTGCTTTATGATCTTACCTGCAAGTTGTATACACGTATTGTTGTCCGGAACCCGAGGCCCCAAAGTGACGAAATTGGGACAACCGAAGGGGAAGGCGGTGATATGAGGATCACATGTGTTCACGGAGTGTTAATGCTTTGCTCCGGTACTCTATTAAAAGGAGTGCCTTAATTTCCAGTAGATTCCCTAGAGGCCCGGCTGCCACCGGCTGGTAGGACAAAAGATGGTGTGCAAGTTTCTCATTGCGAGCACGTACGACTATATATGGAACACATGCCTATTGATTGATTAGTACTTGGATACCGTTTTATTATTATCTGCAAATGCCCTGCTTTGATTGTTACATGAGTTTCTCTCATCCATGCAACGCCCGTTCATCCATCCCTGTGCCTATAGTATTTTAATCCTGCTGTTTACTATAATCACTACTGCTGTCTTTGTTACTCTGCTCGTTGTTATTTTACTACTGCTATCGCTATAAAACTGTTACTATCGATAAACTCTTGCGAGCAAGTCTGTTTCCAGGTGCAGCTGAATTAACAACTCCGCTATTAAGGCTTACAAGTATTCTTTGTCTCCCCTTGTGTCGAATCAATAAATTGGGTTTTACTTCCGCGAAGACTGTTGCGATCCCCTATACTTGTGGGTCATCAAGACTATTTTCTGGCGCCGTTGCCGGGGAGCATAGCTTTATTTGCAAGTTCACTTGGATTGATATTGTTCACTGCAAATTCTCCATCATGGGTAAACCTCGCGATACTAAAGTCGCCATATTACCATCCACTACAAGAAAAGGTACAACTCTGAGTACCTCTGCTGCTCTTGATTCACCGTCTGTGATTGATAAACTTGTTTCACTACCACATGCTTCACATGCTTGGTACTTCGCTAGATCTGAAAATTCCTCTCATAATTTTGATGATGCTTCTGCTGTGCTTGATAATGATGGTTCATTAGGATCTTTTCTAGATGCTACAATTGCTAGGTCTAGACAAATTGAAAATACTCGAAACTCCTAATGAAGATGCTGCTACACTCGTTAATTCACCCGAGTCCGTTGAATACTCTAGTGATGATCTTGATGAAGATTATGTAGAACTTGATGATGATTTTATTGATAAGTGCAATGCTACTACCGATGCAAGAAAAATTAAAAAGTTGCTTGCACAACATACTCGTTAGATATAAACCGTCTCCCGATCCTAAATTTGCCACATCTCCTATAAACATTAAGGATAAGGATTATGATTTTTCTCTTGATTTGTCTCATATATCTATTGTGGAGAAAACACCTTTTTGTGGTACTGAAAAAGAAAGTGGCTGTAGAACACATGATTGAGCTATCTACTCTGAGTAGCTTGTTTTCTGATGATGTTAAGAAGCGTACTTATTTTGTTGCTAAAATTTTCCCTTTCTCATTAAAGGATGATGCTAAAACTTGGTATAATAGTTTGCCACCTGATTCTATTAATAGTCCAAAAGAATTTCTTGATGTTTTCTTCCGGAAATACTTTCCTGCTAGTGCTCAACATATTGCTTTGCGAGAGAATTTATAATTTTGATCGGGAAGATGGAGAGAAATTGCTCGAGGCTTGGGCTAGATTTTGCTCTCTTATTAGAGCTCGGCCTGATCATGATTTGGAAAAGCATGATTTACTTGATATAATTTATAGTGGACTAACCATTGAGTCTAGGGCATACCTGGATAGTTGTGCTGGTTGTGTTTTCAGGAAAAGAACTCCAGACGACGCTGAAGAATTATTGGCTAGAATAGGCCGGAATCATGATGATTGGTCTACACCTAAACCAACCCCGACACCAACATTGAAGAAGAGGGGTATGATTAAATTAAATGATGAAGATATGAGGGAAGCCAAGAAATCTCTTAAAGAGAAGGGTATTAAATCCGAAGATGTGAAGAATTTACCTCCCATAGAAGATTTATGTAAGATCACTCCCCCTTCACCCATGATTGAGGTACACTCTCTTGAACGCTTTACTAGAGAAGATATTCCGTATTCAAAACCTCCTACTCAATGCTTAGATGAGTTTGATAATTACATTGTTAAGCAAAGTAATTTCAATATGAGAGTAGAGAATCATTTAATGGAAAATTCTCAAGCTATTAGTGAATTGCATGGTATTGTGGAGAGAACCTCCAATGATGTTAAGATACTTGTTAAACATTTTCAAATGGTTCAAACTCAAATTGATCAACTCACTAAAGTGCAAAATGACTTGTTAAAAAATAATTCTAAAGAAAAACATGCTTATGAAGTAACAACTAGAGGCGGTGTTTCTACCCAGGATCCTCTATATCCTAATGGGCACCCCAAAAGAGTTGAACAAGATTCTCAACGAACTGAAACTAGTGCTCCTTCTAAGAAAAAGAAAAAGAAAAAGAAACATAAAACTGTTGTAGAATCCTCTGAGCCTGTTAATGATCCTAATAGTATTTCTATTTCTGATGCTGAAACTGAAAGTGGTAATGAACATGATAAAGATAATGATAAGAATGATGCTTCTGATAAAGAAGAGGTTGAAGAAGAATCCGAAAAGCATGCTAGAAATAAAAAGTATACTAAAGAAGATTTTATTGCTAAGAAACATGGTAATGAAAGGGAACCTTGGGTTCAAAAGCAAATGTCTTTTCCTGCTAAGAAACTAAAATCAAAGGAAGAAGAACATTATAATAAATTTTGCGATTGGATGAAACCTTTATTCCTGCAAATACCTTTGACTGATGCTATTAAATTGCCTCCTTATTCAAAGTATATGAAAGATATTGTCTCTAACAAAAGGAAAATTCCTAATGAGGAGATTTCCACTATGCTTGCTAATTACTCTTTCAATGGTAAGGTTCCAAAGAAGCTTGGCGACCCAGGTATACCGACTATTCCCTGTTCTATTAAGAATAATTATGTTAGAACTGCTCTATGTGATTTGGGAGTGGGTGTTAGTGTTATGCCTTTCTCTCTTTATAAGAGAATTTATTTAGATAAGTTGATACCGACTGATATATCTTTGCAAATGGCTGATAAATCTACTGCTATTCCTATTGGTATATGTGAGGATGTTCCTGTTCAAGTTACTAATAATTGCTTGATATTAACTGATTTTGTTGTGTTGAAAATGCCTGAAGATGATAATATGTCTATTATTCTTGGGAGACCTTTTCTTAACACCGCAGGGGCTGTTATTGATTGCAATAAAGGAAAGGTTACTTTCAATGTCGATGATAAGGAGCATACCGTTTATTTTCCCAAGAGGATTGAGAAAGCATGTGGAGTTAATACGATTTCTAATGTGAGAACTATCAAAGTGGGAACCATTGATTGTCCTATATATGAGCCTAGAGAAGAATATCAAACTCTTGTGATTGGATCCATATCAATACAATACAAGGTAACATGATTGATTTGAGGTTTAATTCTTTTTATGCTATGTAAAATTTATTTGGTGGCAAGACTTGATCAACCTTGTTAACAAATTCATTTTATATGCATAGAGGAGCTAAACAACATCTCTTTCTTCCTCCACTTGATTTACTTGCTGTAGCACTTTTGTTTTGCAAGGTTCTTTAGTTAATTAGAGATTTCAAAATCTTTTTCCGCCCAGTAATAATAAAATTGACACCCAGAAATGTGCATTTTTCAAAGTTTTCAAAAATTCACAAAAATTATACCATTGGTCCTATTTTTCGACGAGGCACCTGGGAACACCTGGGGATGACCAGTGGGGCACCCCAGGGTGGCACCCCACAGGCCGGCGCGGCCAAGGAGGGGGGCGCGCCACCCTGGCGTGTGGGCCCCTCCTTGCCCCACTACTTCATCTCTTCCTCCCACTCTCTTCTCTCTCCCGAAAAAACTCGCACCAGGTTCCTCTCACTCGTGTTTTTGCTCAAGAGCTCCAGATTTCTCGATCTCTTTGCTCAGCCCAGATTTCTGTCTGAAATTTGGCACATTTGCTCTCCGGTATGTGACTCCTCCGATCATCCAAGTAGAATTTTGTTTGGTTGAGTATATCTTGAATATTTTGCTGCTGTAGGATGCTTGTTCTAAGTGGTAAAAACTAGTTTTGATGCATGATTAGTACTCTAGCAAGTTCCTATGGTAGTTTCCCTCAATTATATGTCACCAAATCAAATTTTATATTGTTTGTTGAAAAATTTCAGAAAATGGAAGGGAGTAGGCACCAACTCAACCAACAAGAACTGGAGGTGCAACAGGTTATGAGAGTTCACCGCGAAGAAGGAGTATACCCCGCTTACTACCCGTGCGTGGATTTTATGAGAAGTGCAGGAATCTTGCAAGATGTTCAAAGTCTAATTTCTCGTGCAGGGTTGGATGATTTTGTTGTTGGTGAACCATGCCAATATGCAAAGTTCACTATGTCTGTAGTGCAGGATTTTGAATTCAATTGGTCGCGATCTAACCCCATGGTTCGATACAAAATTTATAATAAAACTGTCAACTTGCCATTCGATGATTTTTGTGCAGCAATTAGAGTGCCGCAATGGGGGTCATGCGAGAAGATAAGGGGATCGCTGCAAGAGTTCTTGGACCTTTTCAAGATGATTTGTCATGGAAGAAGCTTCTCAGAGGATGGTGGTAAAATCAGTAGCATTCAACTCCCAGCTATTCGCTACTTTGCCTATTTCATTACCAAGTGCGTTCTTGCTAGAAAGAATGCGAGTAAATTATCTATCCATGATTTAGCTTTTCTAGCTGCTGCATTGCAAGGTAAAAAGACCTATAATTTGGGTGCTTTGATAGCCTATAGACTTGCTACTAACCGTGAGAAGGGCGGAATTTGTGGAGGTCTCATCGCCTCCCGTTTATTAGCTATGCATGGTGTAGAACCTCACCATCTTGATATTCAGCTTCCCATAGAGAAACTTGACATAGTCTCCATGATTAAGCATGAATTTGTTTCTGACTCATCCAATTTGAGTAACCTGTCTTACAGGATTACATTTTACAAGAAAACTTGGAGAATAACTAAGAAAACTGAAAAACTAGTAGGATTGCCTGCACCTGTTCTATTTAACCTTGATTCCAGGGAGGATTGGTCAGTCACGGAAGGTGCACTAAATGCATACATAGAGGGGGAGGCCATCGTGCAAGAGACAACACGGAGGAGGTCGAGGAACACCTCGACTCGTCATCCGATGCAGCAAGTTCTTCGCATCAACAAGCTGGGTATGAGGAGCCTCCACGCTTTTCTTCTGCATCGGGACCTTATTATGACTACGCCATGTATGATCCACCGGCGTGGAACCCAGACCCTCGCTGGGGTTGATCTCCACTTAGGCCAAAAGCCTAAGCTTGGGGGGAGGTATACCGGCATCACTCATTCTTTGCATATTATGGTTGCTGGATACTTGTACATACTTGTTTGGTTTCTTAGAGTGGTTTTCTAATAAGAGGAAGATGATATTTGGGGAAGTGCTGCCTGAAAACAGATTCTGGACTGTTACTAAAAAATTCGTGTGCGCAGCCAGAACGTTATTTTGAGCTGCCAATTTTTGTGCATGTTCCCCAGGTTGTTATCTAACTTTCATTAGTTGAACACTTTTCGAGCTGAGCAGCGGAAGAATTTCTTAAAAATCGATTATCGTACTGTTGTCAAGTTTTGGCAGATTTCTGCCATCTTGCTTTTCTGTGTTTCTTTTAGTTTTCATTTTCTTGTTTTTGCTTTGTTTCTTTCCTAAAACACAAAAAGACCAAAAATATTTCTGTTGTTTCTCTTCACCTTTTGTTTATCTTGATTTCTTGCTTTTATTTTGCTTTGTGTGCTATCGTTGGTTTGCTATAAGATTTTGCTTTGTTTGCTCATTTCCTTTTGTTCTTGTCTCCAATTCGAAAACACCAAAAATATTTGCTGTTCTTCTTTGGTTTTGTAAAATTCATTATGAGTTCAATGGTCTTCGGTGGCTGGAGCGTGGTTTTCATTTCCTATTATTCAAGCTACACAAGTGAAAGGGCAATAATGACGATCTACGGCAATCCGATTGTGGTGAGAGGCTGGTATGAACTCTATTTGTTTTCATTTTTGTACATATACTCATCCATGTGAGCATGCTTAGTTGGTTCATGTGAGGTATATGTCATTTAAGAAAGTCTAGTAGTTCATGATCTCTCATGATTAGCTCCAATTTATTAATATGAGTAGCATGTCATAAATATTTGCTTGCATTGTTTTATTCATAGATAGATATGACATTGTGGTATCCTCCTCTCGAATAATTCATTTGAATCAACTTGGCACATGCTCACGCATGCATATGACTGAACAAATGTCAATTAAGCCTCGATGATTTACTTTACCTCGCAGTTCTTGTATCACTTTTATGCCTCCGTTAATTTATTTTGTCGCAAGCATGATTATGACAGTTCTTGCTCTCTTGATTGTCGCTTCCCAGTCTATTGCTAGCCTTCACTTGTACCGAGCGGGAACGCTGCTCGTGCTTCCAAACCCCTGAAAACCAAGTTATTCCAGAGTGTCCACCATAAATACCTATGCATGGCATTTCAAACCATTCCAAGTAAATTCTCATGTGCTACCTTTAAACCTTCAAAATGCTTCTCAATTTGTGTCAATGTTTTATAGCTCATGAGGAAATATGTGGTGTTTATCTTTCAATCTTGTCATTTACTCCTGACAGACTTTCATAATGGACTAGTGGCACATCCGCTTATCCAATAATTTTGCAAAAAGAGCTGGCAACGGGGTTCCCAGCCCCAATTAATCAACTTTCATTAATAATTCTCTTCATATGTTTTGCCCTGATTTATCAGTAAGCAACTTAAATTGCAAATAGACACTCCTCTATGGTATGTGATTGATGGAAGGCACCCGAGGATTCGGTTAGCCATGGCTTGTGTAAGCAAAGGTTGGGGGGAGTGTCATCCATAATGAAACTAAAGTACGTGTGTAAACAAAAGAGAAGAGGGATGATTTACCTTGCTGGTAGAAATAACGTCCTTCATGGGAGCCGCTCTTGAAAGTCTGGTTGACGAGGTAGTTAGAGTACCCACTATCATTCGTTGACAACAACAAACACCTCTCAAAATAATTTTATTCTTGTTTTACAAATGAAAAGCTCTAGCACATGTTAATCCCTGCTTCCCTCTACGTAGGGTCAATCTTTTACTTTTACATTGAGTCTCCATCCTTTCTTTGAGCACTTTCTTGAGAGCACAACTGTCATTCTTAGTATAATATGCTTGTCCCAAAATGTGATTAACTGTGGTATAACTTTGATGCTTTTATCTTTGATAATCTCTACTTACAGTCTTCCCATGAACTTCAAAGGTGCCCAAGCATTTATGTTTTGCTGTACAAATACGGGCAAGCGAGATACCACTTTATCATATCACTCTATGAACATTACAATCCTGCTGATAGACATGATTCATGATGCTCATTATTAATTTGTTGGTACTTTTTCCATGATTGACATAGCTATTAGGTGATTTTATTTGCATGTACTCTGTTATGAATTGCTTAAGTACTTGCCATATCATGAGAATATTTACATCATATGAACAAATGTGTTCGTGAAAGTTCTTTTATCGCACTCAGTTGTTAACTGAATTGCTTGAGGACAAGCAATAAGCTAAGCTTGGGGGAGTTGATACGTCCAAAACGTATCTACTTTTCCGAACACTTTTGCTATTGTTTTGCCTCTAATTTGTGTATTTTGGATACAACTAACACGGACTAACGCTGTTTTCAGCAGAATTGCTCCAGTGTCTCGTTTTTGTGCAGAAATCCAACTTTCGGGAAAATCCTCGGAATTTATGCGAAAGGTCCTATTTTCCCGAGAATATTGACGGAGCCGGAAGGGCAAGCCGGTGGGGGCCCGAGGGCCCCACACACTAGGCCGGCGCGGCCCAGGAGGGGGGCGCACCGCCCTGTTGTGTGGGCGCCTCGGCTGGCCCCCGACGCCCTCCTTCGGACTACTTAATGCCTTCGACCTAAAAACGCACGGGGGTTAGAAGAAATCTCCAGAAGACATCCAGTACGCCGCCACCGTCGCGAAACTCCATCTCAGGACCAGAAACTCCGTTCTGGCACTCCGCCGGGACGGGAAATTGGAGGAGATCATCGCCATCATCACCACCGACGCCTCTCCATCGACCAGCCATGTTTCCCCCATCCATGTGTGAGTAATTCCCCCGCTGTAGGCTGAAGGGGATGGTAGGGATTGGATGAGATTGGTCATGTAATAGCATAAGATTGTTAGGGCATAGTGCCTAGTGTCCGTAATTGGTACTTTTATGATATTGTTGCAACTTGTTATGCTTAATGCTTGTCACTAGGGCCCGAGTGCCATGATCTCAGATCTGAACATGTTATCAATTCATGATGATATTCATTGCTTTATGATCTTACCTGCAAGTTGTATACACGTATTGTTGTCCGGAACCCGAGGCCCCAAAGTGACGAAATTGGGACAACCGAAGGGGAAGGCGGTGATATGAGGATCACATGTGTTCATGGAGTGTTAATGCTTTGCTCCGGTACTCTATTAAAAGGAGTACCTTAATTTCCAGTAGATTCCCTAGAGGCCCGGCTGCCACCGGCTGGTAGGACAAAAGATGTTGTGCAAGTTTCTCATTGCGAGCACGTACGACTATATATGGAACACATGCCTATTGATTGATTAGTACTTGGATACCATTTTATTATTATCTGCAAATGCCCTGCTTTGATTGTTACATGAGTTTCTCTCATCCATGCAACGCCCGTTCATCCATCCCCGTGCCTACAGTATTTTAATCCTGCTGTTTACTATAATCACTATTCGCTGTCTTTGTTACTCTGCTGCTATTATTTTACTACTGCTATCGCTATAAAACTGTTACTACTCGATAAACTCTTGCGAGCAAGTCTCGTTTCCGAGTGCAGCTGAATTGACAACTCCGCTGTTAAGGCTTACAAGTATTCTTTGTCTCCCCTTGTGTCGAATCAATAAATTGGGTTTTACTTCCCGCGAAGACTGTTGCGATCCCCTATACTTGTGGGTCATCAGTGGCCCACGCAGGTGTTCGTCGATCTGACGACCAACAACGAGGGGGAAGTACACGGTGCGTGAACGTGCGTGGAGCTCCTGTGTGGATTTGGTAATTAATGAAAATCCATATGAACTAATGCTTGCATTGAGTTTCACTTATAGGATTTATCCATACGCAAAGTTTGAACTATATGTTGGCTTCATAGTTGCAAGAGGGAAGAAAATGTAGAAGATCAAGTGGAAAGTATTTCTTGAAGATGAATTGAAGATACACGTTATCCATAGCAAAGGACGGAGAAAGAAGAAATGAAATGGAAACTCAAGATTGAAAGGACGAGATGTCGCCTAGAGGGGGTGAATAGGCGTTTTAAAAACTATTACGGATTTGGCTTGTAAGAATGCGGAATTAAAGTAACGTATATTTTACAAGCGCAAAACCTAAATATGCTAAGCTCAACTAAGTGCAACAACAACAACTAAGATAAGCAAGATAGGCATAAGATATATGTGGCACAAGTGATAGGAAGATATATGTACTTCAAGCACGATGGCTATCACAAGGAAAGTAAACTCAGGTATAGAGATAACCGAGGCACGCGGAGACAAAGATGTAATCCCGTGTTCCCCCAGACAAGGTGAAGTACGTCACGTTGGAGAGATGCGGGCTACCACGAAGGTCTCCCAAACTCCATGAAGGCTCACCTTATTCTCCAAGCCAATACCATGAAGGACAAATGCATTTCCCTTATGGTAGCATTTTCTCCACTCCGGAGATGGCAAGCTCCACAACCACTTCACAAGCTCCACGAAGGAGAAGCCCGGGCCTCTTCACAGTATTCCACGAAGAGGTCACCGGAGCACCAACGGCCAAGCCAACTAGGATGTCACCCCTCCAAGAGTAACAAGCTCACGGTCTCTCACTCGAACTAATCGCATTGGAGAGCTCAACACTATGCAAGGATGCAAAGCAAGAACATCAAGAAAAGTGCTCAAATCCCACCAAAGAAACAAATTCTATGGAGGAACTAGAGAGGAAGAACAAGGTGGAAATCAACAAATGACTTCAAGATCTAGATCCCAAGAGTTCCCCTCACTTAGAGGAGGAATTTATTGGTGGAGGTTGTAGATCTAGATCTCCTCTTCCAAATCCCTCAATAATATGAAAGAATCATGGGAGGAATGGGAGGGGAAGCAAGCTCAAAAAGGTCAACAATGGTGGTAAAAACGTGCCAAAGAACCCTAAAAATAATGGGGAAGAAGCCCCTTTTATAGCCCCTCAAAATATGACCGTTTGGGCCAAAATCGAGCCAACCCGGCGCTGAACCCGACATGTACCAATTTTCGGTATCCTACTTGGCATGTCGGGCCAGATACCACGATGGGATAGCTTCATTGAGACACATATTCACATGTCCATTGTCACCAAATGGACCGCAAGCTTAAAGCATGATATCTTCGATATGCTCATCTTGAACTTGCCCTTCTAAACCTTGATGACATCCTCTCATGGGCTATATAAGATCATACTCTTGATGCATGCCCATGACAAGATACCTAACCCATATAGACAACACAAATGCACATATATAGTGGGTTAGCTCATGAAGCATAATTGACAAGGCTTACCGCCTACAAGATCACATGATCCAAAGTGGTACAATCTTTATGCTTCATGTGTTGACCAACTCGAATTCAATCTTCACTCTTAGTCTTGGTCAACCTTGTATCTCTTCATGCTCTATCATAATATCTAAATCATTCAAAGGTAAGATAGAGCATGGCTAACTTGAGTTCCACACAAGAACTCCATCTACATTTTTTCTTCTTGATCATATCATATTATTCTCTTCAAATCGATGATCTTGATGCCAATACCAAAGGTATATATATCAATCTTCATGGCATCCACACTTGAATCCAACACATGGACTACAAGCAATACCTATGGAACATTCCTTTATATAAACACAATAAAAACATTAGTCCATAGAGGATTGTCATTAATTACCAAAAACATACTTAGGGGAATGTACCCTTACGAAGATGAGTCATCTCGAAGAGATCATGTACTTGAAGCTTGCCATCCATATGGTGTTCATGGATATATGAAGATATGCCACACGAAATACTCTCACATATTGAAGTATGGGGAGCAATCCGCAAGACTTAATCAATCAAGCGCAATCAAGAAAGGCATTGCATCTTGGTGTGGTAAAAAATGTCATCATCTTATTATTTAAAAAAAATTGATTTTCCAAACTCTTGTCGTTATTTTTCAAACAAAATTGGCATGAAATCTACCCCCACTTATCGTTGTTCTTAATATTTTCATGAAATAATTTTGTGAGGTAGCTCTTGTCATTATCTTTCCAACAAAATTGGTTTCACTTCAATTCGAGTTTCCAAACTCTAGATATATATTGCACTTTTTGTAAACAGATTTCTGGACAAATTGGAGGCTAGAAGTTCCAGCCATGCGGGCCGGTACTATCGCCAGGCAGCTTGGTTGCTGACCATTTCCTCTTTCCCAGCTTGGATGGTCGGAAGTTGTCCGGTAGTACCACCGTACTTCCGGGCAAGTTCCAGAAAAATTGCTTTGGGGTTGCAGAAGGGATACTTGGAGCATTTTACGGGTTTTCGGAAGTTGGCCAGTACTACTAGCCACAGATAGTATGACCCTACTTTCGCTCACTCCCATTCTCTATTTGACCGTTGGGATGGTTTTCTTCATGGCCAATACTACACCCCAAAGGGATGGAAGTTCCGGTCCTACATTTTCTGCACCTAACGGTTGGATTTTCGAAGTACCTATTTAAGGGGATTTCTTCCCAAATGGTACCCAATATGGCACAACTCGTCCGTGCCCCATTGTTGACCATCCTTGGGTTTTCTTTCTCTCTATTGTCTCCATGATTTTTTGCTCCCATTTGAGAAAAAGAGAGAGGAGATATAGATATCCTATCCTACCAATTAAATCGCCCTTTTGTGAGGGAATCCTCTAGATCTAAATATTGGAGAAATTTGTTATTCTCCTCTTGATTTATTCCTCCAATAGATTTTGTAGATTTGGTGGAATTTGAGAGTGGGGTTCTTGCCATTGCATTTGGTACGATGCACTGGTTTGATTTCTCCGTGGTGATACGTGGAGGTGAAAGTTCGTGAGTATATCTCTTCGGGAGCTTGTTTCTCTTGCTTTTTTGGGACCCTAGATGGCTTTGTGAGTTAGTGGTGTTCTTGGGGCCTCCAATTAGGTTGTGGAGATTCCTAAAACTTAAGAGATCTTCGTGGCGATTTTTTGGGATCCTCCAATTAAGTTGTGGAGATAGCCCCAATCTTATATAGGTTTGTGGCCGCCCTCAAAGGTCCCTTAGTGGATCAAGGACTTCCATTTTTTTGGGAAGGCTCTAGGAAAATATGGTGAGACCTTTGTGGCGTTTGGGGGAGACTTGTGCCTCCACACTGCTCCATGGAAAATAACACTCGCAAGAGTGTGAACTTCAAGATACATCACCGTCTCCACATGATTCGGTTATTCTATAACCAAGCTTTTTTACTTATATACTTTATTTTGTGATAGTCTTCGTGTTTGAAGTACACAACTGAAGAATCTTCAAGAGTTGATCATTTCTCATATGTGCAATTGACCAATCCAATCAACGACCCAACTTGGAATTTTCAACTCTATGTTTCCTCGTTTACTTCTCGTTGTTGAATCCATGGGCCGAGCGAGCTGAATGCCCGGCAACATCGTTGAAGACATCGAAAGAAGGTTGAAAACCTCACCGCCCCACTTCTAGTCACCACCACACCTTCTTCAATCCATATCAATTGGACATGAAGTGATCTTGGACAAAAGTTTATGACCAGATTCTATCGTCATTGCATGCTGCAGCTATCTCGCGGATTCTCGACCATATCCTTGAGACCAACACTCCGATGTCCTCCACCACGACCCCGTCGGTCGAATACAAACCCAAAGTTAAGGAATTGTTGTGTAGACACTGACATAGAGATCAAGATATTATTCTATATAATATGTCAACCAGAAGAAATAAAGAATTCCATCAGCCGCACAAAGGAACTCGACAATATATTCTCAGAGCGCGTCCGTCGCGATAAAAGCTCTGAATGCCGTGACTCGTAAAAGGGATCACGAAAGTAAGAGCCCAGGATCCATCCTGTGTGGCGTGGCATCGTACATGAATGCGCTCTCCCATTTTATCCACATCAACAGATGTGAAGAAAAATCCCAACGGACGTGTTGGGTACTCGATGAAATAAGCTGGAATTTGATTCACGGTAAGTCCTGAAGCGGCACGTATCGAATTACACCAGTATTCCAGGTTCGAGTCCAGGGACTTGAGCTTGAAGTAGGTTTATGCGGATTTGCCACAAGAGCAATTAACTGGTACCCGATCCATCAGATGAACCAGCCTCATTTACCATTATTCCTGTGTAAAATAGATATTGAGTAAAATTTGAATGTAACTCGAAAGTTTTATTAAACAGATGCACGACGGAGATTTTATTCGACTCTACGATTCAAGCAAATTCTCGGGGGCTACTGACATAGGTATGCCTACCAGGCATGTCGAATGAGTACCCTAGGTCCACAGGAAAGCAGGAATCCCATGGACTCGAAACTTTGGAGGCCCAGAAGGTTAGAAGATTTTGGATTAGGAAAGTAGAGTTATTATAGGAAACTTATGTCAATATAGGAAAAGCCCAATACGACTCGATAGTTTGTAACTTGTACGACACGGAAAAGCATCGGTTTCGCCTCCTATATAAAGGTGAAGCTGAGGGAGACAGAAGGGACCGAAACTATTGTAACCTAGCCACCGTAATATTAAATTGAGCACCTTTGTCTGGCTGAACCTTTGAGATCTACTTGCCCTCTACTTTTTACGAAATCCTAAGTCTGCAATACGTAGACATTGACGAGTTAATCCCTCGTCAGACACCGCCAAGATAGACACATGCTAGCATGATCCATACCTACCCGACCGCAGTGAGGCCTCGACACCGCCATATCAGACTCGCGGGCCCTGCGACTAGATGTCCGTGTGAATGGTGCACCCCACCCCCATGTAGCCCCTCTCGGTGCATTGGCATGACCACAACCTAGAGGCTGTGGATCGGACCGTGTGTACTTCTTACAGTTAAAGGAGGCAAGAAGTTGACACCGTCATCCACCACCAGCTTCCTTCGGCGGAAGCATGTAGGCCGGACCAGATGAGAAGAGGGTGGCAACAAGTCGGGTTTTTCCCGGGCCGCGCCATAAGAGCGTCCGATAGGCCGTCTTTTTTCCCTTTGGTTTTGCACATGTGCAGCAGATTCAAAATCTTATGCAATGAACATTCCAAGGACGAAAGGGATTAAAGCCACACCATTCACGCAACAGTGTCTTTTTACGAGTCACGGATTTAGGGCTTCTTTTATTTGCAGGATTTTCATAACGTGGGAAAAGGAAAACTGTGCGATTGGAATGACACATCCTCTTCCATTTTACAGATTAGAAAAGGGTGTGGCCATTTCTTAGTCGACTTCTCACCTAAATAATGTCATCAAATCTCAATTGCAACTCATGTTGCAACTGATAACTAGCACGAATCACGAAGTAAATCTAACAATGTAGAACTTAACTAAGCATAAACTTAGTTCTCAGCTAGCTGAGAACTAGAAAATCCCATTAGAAAACCATAGGACTTTTGGATTCAGAAACTTTTGCTTGCACAATAAAACCAAAGAAACCGTAAAAGAAGGTTGGAGTGATGGGAGATTTTTCTATGATCCAAATCCTATAAAATTTACAAAATTCTTTTGAATGAAGGAGACAAGGAGTCCTTCGATAGTCTCGCAGGCTTGCAGTTGCAGCTGCCGCCTTCTTCGACCAGCTCTCTGACAGCACCGCGACTGCGCGCTACAATCTTTTGACGAGAAACGTCTCACGCCTCATTTCTTAACTCGCACGGCTGCTGCGGTTCACCGCACGTGGCCGAGCAGCGCCCCAACCGCGACATTGCAGTGCTTTGCTTTCTGACGACAGCTTTCATATCTCCGTCATCTACAAATACAGATGATGGTGTTCTTCATCTGTAGGCTGTAGCGCTCGTCTACAGCAGAGATTTCTGAGGAGTCGGCGGCCGCTGTCGTGCCCGTCTCAGTCCGCGGCCTGACCCGCCGTGCCGCCTCTCCACCGCGGCGGCGACGGCGACGGGAATAATTCGCCATGCATAAGTCCAGACGGACGGGGTCCACGCGCTTCCACCGCCGATCGAACTTTTCTACGTGCAGTTCCAAAAAAATTCTTACGCTAGTGACAACGAAATAATGGGTTTTTATCTGTTCCGTCGCTTCACTATTTCCCGGGTTCTGAATCTTCTGATCATGTCATCTCCTGGTTTTGGGCTCTTTTCATCCCTCTTTCAGGCATTCTTTCATTGACTGGGTTTTACGCGTGTGTATCATCGATTACGTAACTTCGAATGCATTTATATGAATCAAATATGATAGCCCGGGCACCAGCCAGTCCGAGCCTGCGGTCTTACCTGAAACGGTCCTCTGGACTGAGCAAGTGCCTCCAGAACCTTTGATAAACTAATTCAAGATCATCAGCTACCTGAAATTAAGGAATGAAGATACTAATCAAGTTCAAGTAGTTAAGCCATTATATAAACAAGGGGCGTGACGGGTTGACGGTGCACTAGTGAACTGTCTCTTCCGTGTTATCAGCAAATTAAGCCTCAATTATTTTTGGCCGTGCTGTGCCTCAACTCTCAACAAAGCATTTCTCAGAAACACAAAGCATCTGGGCTGGGCATGGAAGGGAGGTCGACGACCTACCTACACTCGTGTCGGCTTGGGCACTGTCGGAGGATGAGCAGAATCTTGTTAGGCACTGCAGTTCAGGAAACTACATTCGTGCAGCAGCAGTGGCTAATCATGTCCACCTTGAGTCGCAAAGCCTACTGCTACTACGTGCCTCCGCTACGCAAATGGGGCGATTTGTTTGACTAGTCTGGGGCTCCATCAGCTAACTGCGTCTGGTCGTCGTCCTGGCTTTCGGCCGCATCATTGCACCCGGAAATCGCGGTGTTAAGGGCACTAGTCTGCTGTTTATCAGCAGTTTGATTGACACAAGCCAAAGCTGCAGTTTGTTCCTTCCTGTTAACAAGTTTATTAGTATTCGATAACGTGAACCACTGGGTTAGTCATGTGTTCTTTCCTAATCAAAGCACCATCCAGACGCGCCTAAATGGCTCATCAGAAAAATGTATTGACAGATATACTTACAGATACTCCATCCGTTCCATATCACCACGAGAATTATGGAACGGAGCGAGTACTATATAGAGTAGTTAATGTGACTTATTCATCGTGTCTGCAAAATGATGAATGGAGCTAAGCAACAATCTGATCTATTGCCCGTACAAAAAAAATCTGATATATAGATATATAGACACCAAATGGATGAACCAGCTGGGAAAAGGTTATCTTTCAGGTCTAACCAAGCTGGTAGAAGAACTGAACTTACCACGAGTCCATGACCCAGGGGAGAGCAAACAACACTAACAAAGGAAACTGGATACTAAATTTTGGATACTAGCCCACAATGCTTAAATTAAGAACACAACGTCTTTTATAGATGATTTACTAGTACTTGGACCTTCGTAGTTTTGATCCATCAGATTCAGCATTCAAATTGCCACCTACAAACCATTGACGAGCAGGCAATCATAGCAGCGGCATTATGACGTACAAAACTGACCACAACAACTCCTTTCCCTCATGTTAGTCAATACAAACCATAGGCAGCACATGAATTTCACTACACTAACTGAGAATCACCATCCAGCAGAAACAACAGCTAACCGTCTAGTTGTGTCAATGTACTTAGCAGTGGCCTATACATGATTAAAACGAGAAGTTCTCTGAGGTGAAAATTTGAACACGAACATGGCATGCCAGGCTCAAGATTCCTGTGCTTGTGGACGGATGTTGCTTTTGAAAAGGTTCCCAAGATTATGAACCAGCTTCTGGGGCTGCTGCCACCACACGGGTTCAGAACCAACTGGGCTTCCATACACATCATCTTGTGTGCTGTCCTTCTTCGTGATGCCATCTGAGAATTCACGCCAGTTAAGCATGGCACGCTTCAGCCGGGATGTTCTCTTACCAGTAGCAAGATATTTGGTGTAGTCTCTAGCAAGGCGGTACAACTCCTCTCCCCTGATTATATGGACATACTGCAGAACAAAGCAACCATGAGTTAGAAAGCATATGTGGGGGGTCCTTAACGTTCACAGTCAGCAAGAATATGAACACGCTCATGTTATGTGTGTTATGGACGTATGGTGAAAAGGATTTGTGCAGAAGGCTTGTCTTTGGCAGATGCAGGTATTTATAAGAGCTTTAATAATGAAGATGACCACACAACAATATATCACATGTTTACTAATGGTAAATCACTAAATCATAAACATCCCCAGTAAGCTTCTCTACTATGAAGGGTACTTTCATTTTCTGGAACTTATAAGTTAGTCCACATGGATTAATATTTATGGGAAATAAAGAAACAGCTGTCATGAAGAAACAGTGAGATCTTTGACAAAACAGGAACTACACCGATCTTTTTGTCACTAACGGAGAATGGAAATCTCACTATCCTGTACTTCTATTACGTGCCTCATCCCTTCAGAGTCAGCTAAGTGCATAAGAAGAAATGGGTGCTCAAAAATAAATATCATGTCATCTTCATTTATTTGTACAATCACCCATGGCTACAAATAAACAGCAAAAAGGTTGCACATGAAATAGCCAAAGTGCTCGGTTAACATGGTATATCTAGTCACTGTAAGATATTGAGAAGTCTGCACAAAATTATCGTTATAAACATAAAGCATTTCAGAATGAAGGGCAATGACAGGGAAGAATGAAGCAATGCAATTACCATCAGTACAAAAGCGATGGTTGCTAATAAAACTTGGACCATTTCATACAATGAATCCGTAAAAGATTCGTCATCTGGGCCACCAGAACCACCACCGCTGCCTCCATAACGGTTATTATTTCCACCATTTCCACCAGACCCTTGTCCAGTGATCTTCGACAGTTGCTCCATCAACAAGCCTTGTATGGACCATTGCTTTTTCGCTCCATCCATTGCTTTGTTCAAAGATTCCATAGAGAATTGCTGTAAAAAAGCGACAATAAGTTTCGTAGATGGTTCCAAAGAGCAATTGTGCTTAACAGCCTTAATGTACTATGCCTTTTGTCTATCATATGAGTTGCCTGATCCATGAATTTTAGCCAGAACAGGGTTAAGAGTTAACACGCTCCATTTTACATGGTATCCATATTTCCTGTAGCTGATTTCCTGGAACTAAAGTTTCCCTTCAACATCAATAACAGGTTTCCACCGAGCCAAATCAAATTTGAGAAATTTGGTAAGCTGTACCAAAATCACAAGTTCTCAATACAAGTGTGCTGCAAAAATAGAAGAAATGATCAAACATAAGAAAGCTGCAAAGGCTACTTACGTCATTGGCAGAACCCAGGTTTTCCTTTCCGCTTGAGGCACATACAGGACCAAGCCTTTTATGGCAAGCAGCAACAAGAAGCTTTGGATATACTTTCTCTTGCAGCTTGCAAGATCTAGAAGAACTTTGCCATGCAGAATGTAAAGGAAGTAATTTGCACGTTCTCCCAAGACCTAATGGCTTGTCCAAAGTGAGCCCACCACGAGGCTTGCATGTGGTAGCTTGGCAGTAGCTCATGGTTCCTAATTCTTGAACTCCAGAATTAACTAGAACCAAAACTGTAGGTTAAAAATATGAATGAGTATATACTAAATTAGAAAGAAGAATGACATATATACACACGGAACAGAATCATGTATCATCTGAACTGATCTAATTCAAAATAATAAATTTCACCGTTTTGCACAACAGTGTAGTCAGTGTTCAAGAGGATTTACCAGAAGTCACAGGCATGCGTTAAAATGAATAGGCAGTGCAATCTTCTAATGCTAAAAGTACAAAGTAAATTAGGCGTTTATCTTCCCAACAACTTATTCCCAATCAATGAACAAAGAGTGTGAGCAAGGATTCGAGAAAAAAATTCTATTATCAGATAGAGCAAAACTCTGTGATGTGCAGAAAGGATTGTGAAGTCCACCTGAAACGAACTTTATATGGATTTTAACCTGCCACAAAACTACCCTAAAAGCTAAAAAGAGAAGATACAACAGACGACCGTCATGCGAACACACTTGGAACACTAACGCAGATCGAAATACAGCATGTTTCCCCATATATTTCCAACACTTTTAACAGCAACCCTAGTGAAATTAGAATGTACCCAACAAGCAGAAAATCATGCCACGGCAAAGCAGAATCACCTATTTCGTACAGTTCACAGGCTAATATCTAGGTTCGGATCTAGATGGTGGTTCCTGTGTGCACCGGCACACCCATAAATTGTGATGGTCAGTGAGATTTAACTACTAACCGCTGAATGCAAACAACCTCATACCTCAAAACCCAATAGGCAAAGACAGCGGGCAGGGCGGAGACAGCGGGGACGCGATGTCCCGCAGAGGAAGACCGGGAACGGAGATGCCGGGGTGAGATGCAGGATGGAGACGTCGGCGGTGGCGTTAAGGTACGGCACGGCGGCAGCTATATACGGCATCGTGCTAGACCATAGTAGGGATTTAGAACCGCGTTGGTAGGTGAGGACTCGGAAGGAAGGGAGAGAGGTAGATTTGGCTTTGCCGCGCCGCAACGAGCTCCCGGCCGGCGGTGAGCGGGGACGCTCGGAGGGGACAGAGGAGGATTGGATTGCATCTTCTTCTCAGGCGTCAGCTCATACCAGGTTGGGCTGGCTAGTATTGGACCTACTTCACGCCAACAGGCCCAACATATACAACTGTGCTGCTTTCGAAAACTCTAGAAAAAGTCCGACCTTCGCGAAGGGAAGACAACTCCTCCGCACGCGACAAGTGGTGCATTATGGTACCAAAAAATCGGGAGCTGCTATATGCCGACCGGGTCGGTAGGTACGGGGCACCGCACACCCCTCCGACCCGGCGGCTGTAACTGGGCCGCAGCCCATTAGGTAACCTCTTTTTCTTTTTCTTTTTCGTTTTCTTATTTTTTTTCCTTTTTCTGTTTATAGTTTTATTTTTAAAAAATAACATTTTACAGGTTTTTTTTTCTGTCTACAGATTTTAAAAATGTTTCATTTTAAATTCGTTCAAAATTTGAAAATCGTCCAAAATGTAAAAATTGTTCAAAATTCAAAAAACTTTCAAAATTTGAATTTGTTCAAATTTTGAAATTCGTCCAAAATTTGGAAATTCGTTCAAGATTAAAATTTTATTCCAATATCGAAATTCGTTCAAATTTAAAATTCGTTCAAATTTAAAATTCGTTCAAAATTTAAAATTCGTTCAAATTTGAAAATTCGTTCAAGAATGAAATTTTGTTCAAAGTTCGAAATTCGTTCAAATTTTGTCAAACTTGAACATTTTTCAAATTTAAAAATTTTCGAAAATTATTTTTAAACAGAAAAATAAAACGAGAGATAAAAAAAGAAAAACAGAAAAGAAAACAGAAAAGGGAAAAAAGAAAACAGAAAACGGAAAAGAAAAGGAAAGGAAAAAAGAAAAAAAAAAGAGAAATAGGGAAAATCGCCTAACCGGGCCGGCCCACACCGCGCGCGGGGGTGTGCGGCGCGGTGCAGGCGCCGACCTGGTCGGCATATAGGAAACGCCAAAAAATCTCTGGGAAGTGGTCTCCCTGCTCGCCACGTGTCGCAAGGGGAAGCAAGGTGGGGATGGGGAGGAGAGAGAAGACTGGGTTGTGTCAGTTTTTCCATTTTTCTTCTAGATTCGTTTTTTCAAAATGAAATATCTTGAGAACCATAACTCCAAATTGCGAACCGTTTTCACTTTTGAGATCCTCGCGTCGAGATCTCCAAAACTAGATCCCATGTTGATAGGTTTGAAGATATTTTTTCCGTACTTCCAATAATATTATATAATATTATGATTGTACCTGTGGTGTGTACCTAACTGTACTCGTGTTTCAACTGATAAGTATTTCTGTTTTTAGTGTATTTGATGCAATTTTTCCCTTTACTCGCTAACTGTACTCGCCCGTGTGCGGGACTGTACCTGCACTTACGCGCGACTGTACCTGCTCGTGTGCGCCACTGTACTTCTGTACATGTACTTGCTTGTGTTCACGACTGTACCTGCTCGTATGCACATTTGTACCTCCTCGTATGCGTGACTGTACTTGTACTCGTTCGTGTGTTCAACTGTACTCGTGTGTTGTGCGTGACTGTACCTGCTCGTGTGCACGACTGTACCTGCTCGTGTGCGTGACTGTACTTGTACTAGCCTGTGTGTTCAACTGTAATCGTGTGTTTGTGCGTGACTGTACCTGCTCGTGTGCACGACTGTACCTGCTCGTGTGCGTGAATGTACCTGTACTCGCATGTGTGTTCAACTGTACCCGTGTGTTGTGCGTGACTGTACCTACTCGTGTGCACGTGTCAACACCCGGATGTTTAAGTCCAGATGCCTATTATGCCATTCCTCGCAATCCCAGGAATATTGTTTTTGCGAGACATAATAGATTGACATCACAACACATCATTCATTACATACCATAATCGTCTTACAATAGAGGGATCACATGATCCAGTCTTAATACAACATAATGGATCTAGAGATCATATTACAAAACACATAGCGGAAGCGAAGTAGTAGCGGTTGTGGTCCATCTGTTCCACAGGCAACTGTTGACGTCAGGAGTGGTCCTAGTTGTCGTAGACGTCCTGCTGTCCATCTTCCTCGTACTGCTGTTCCTCTACATAGTCTGGCCATTTGAATAGCCAGGGACAAAGCCATGAGTACTTTTAAAGTACTCGCAAACTAATACTAATGCAAGCACTATTACTATAGTAAGGGGGTGCTAAGCTCTAGGTTTATTTGCATAAAGCCAATTTTAGTTCACAAACATTTAGTAAAAGCCTCTTCATTTGCTAACTAACTCAAGTGGGAACATTAGTGTCATTCCCACAACTCGTTGTGATTCATGTCAAATTCACCATTCACCCTTCAAGTTCAAGTCACAAGTCATATGTCACATTTTTGAAAATGGTCCGATGACGGAACAAGTATGGCCTTTCCAACCGTCCATAACCGTGGACGCGGCTATTCGAATAGTTCTACACTCTGCAGAGATCGTACACTTGTGCCACAACATTTGCAATAATCCGTCGTGGTTAATCGGCCCTGATTTATCACACTCCGTGTGCGGACTACCAACCATAACCTTTCACTTACATACCCTAGTATAGGCATCTCTCCCCATGAGCTTGGCTTCCCGAGTGAAGACAAACCGTCGACTCGGGAACCGCACGAGGCTTGGGCCGGACATTCACCTCGTTTCACGTCATTTCTCATCATTTCTTTTGTTGTAGAGGCAGCCTCCAGCCTAACCCCGATGACGCTTGTTTAGAGGGAACCCATACTAAGATACATAAACTTCTAGTTAAGCCCTTACCCATAATCGGGTATTGTGGGGGTACTTGCAAAATTGGAATGGTATCGCATCCGAACCCAACCATCAGCTTTTGTAAAGTTCACCATGTCATTCACAAGTCACATTCACCTTCAAAATCTTTCAATAGAATGACTCATCATTCCAAGGTTTTCAAAGTCATTTCATTTCACAAGTTCCCATCTAGAGTAGTCAATTTTATTTGTTAGCACTAGCAACTAATCATGAGGGATGCTATCTAGCTTTCATTGCTCTAGGCTAGATTTGATGATCTTGTTCTACTCTAGACCAAGTGAATCATGAATCAAAAAGTAAAATTTGATAAACCAAAAGCAATAAAGCTTGTAAAGTAAAACTTGGGATGGGATCATTAAGCATAAAGTAAAATGTGGTGGTGCCTTGCTCTTGTAGAGCTTTGCACTTAGCAAGAATATTAGCTTGCCTTGGTTGGGGAATTGGTCAAAGTGGTCTTCTTCTCCTTGGAAGGAGACCTCCTCCTCCTCCTGGTACTCCTCGGTACTAGCGTCTAAAATACGAATACGGGGTACACAATCATCACACCAAACTTATTTAATTAAACTAAGCACAAACAGGGTTCACACACTTAAACGAGCATCACACATTATTATTAAGTGGGTGGATGTGTTTTCTGATTAATTAAGAAAAATAATTTCCTCTCATACGAACTTAGGTGTTATTTTCAATTACTTAGAGGAATAATTTCCTATCATTATCTTATTAAGATTTAATTTCTCTTATGAATAATATGTGACCTAGGTTGACTAAAGTCAACCTCTTCACACTTATCATTTTAAGAAAATGATTTAAATGAGGTGAGCACCTCATACCATTTAATCCTAGCATGGTAAAGATTTAATATCATCAACAATTCATATGAGACCTAAATGATCAGAGTCTCTACCTCATTTTGAATTGTTCATGACAAGATTTAAATGAGGGAAACACCCCCATAGGATTTCTTAATAGTTTTGGGACCATATTTTTGACTAGAAATAGCCGTAAAGTCCTTTAATTAAACTAGGCCATGATCATTCAAAGTAAGCATGGCATATTTTTGCAGAAACAATTAGTATAAGTGAAATGTGAATTATAGGAGTTGGAATCAACTCAAAAGCATTTTTGGTTGATTTTTAAGAATTAATCTAAGGCAGAAAAGTCCCTGCCTTGTTTATTTTCTCACTTTAATTCTACAATAGCTCTAGGGTTCAAACCAGTGGCCTTGTGTAGAGAAAATCCTAAGCTTTCCAACAATATCAAGTTTGTAAAATTTGGCCGAGTAGATTTGTCCCTAATCGATTTCAAAGTGGACATCAGATTGCAAAATTATCTATTCTGGATTTTTAAAGTTTGAAACGTGGGCTGGCGGGAAAAGAAACGGGCTGTGCAGGGAGAGAGAGAGATGGGCCGGCCCAGTAACGCAGCGGGCCAACTGACAGCATGGGGTCCACGCGTCAGCGTGACTTAACCGCCGAAACGGTACGCGCCTGTCTGCGCCGTAGGATTAGGCGAGGATCGGACGGACGACGAGCGTCGTCATCTCCGACGAGAGATGGCTACTGGCGCGGCGACGGTGGGGGGTGGGAGGCTCACCGGAGGCACGGCGATGGTCGGAGAGGGGTTGCGGAGAGGTTGTCGACGACGGTGAAGCAGATGGAAGCAGCGGCGTCTCCAACGGCGGCCTGGATCGATGGCGCCCTTCTCAGCACCTCCGCGGGCACCGAGCTCCAAATTCCGGCGAGGCAGCGGCGAATGTGGAGAAGGGAGAGGCTAGGGAGGCTCAGTGGTGAGAGGGAAGAGTGATGGTGTGGCGAATTTGCAGAAGGGGGAGCTCCTTTTATAGCGGCGAGGCAGTGCCGCGGGTCTGGGGTGAGGTCATCCATGGCGTCGGCTCTACAGCGCGCGCGAGGGTACCGGTGATGATGCACGCGGGCGGGCGATGTCCTGGCGATGACGCAGCGCTTGATTGCGGGGAAAAATATGCACTGACGCGCTCGTGAGCTTGACGGGAGCTTGCAGGTCAGTGGCGGGTCTCGTCGACGGTGACGACGGCCATAGCTCTCCCGCGGTCAAACGGTCGTGCCTGGGCGTCTCCTGGTGGCTTGGCGCAGCGACTGACGAGCGGCAGAGGCAAGTGGTGGCGTGGAGCGTCGGGGCGACGTCAGTCCTGGCGTTCGTCGTGCGCGCTCTGGCGTGCGCGTGCGCGTCACTGGCACGTCTGGGCGTGTCTCGTTCCGGTCAATGCGGTGCACGATTTCGTCGAGTCTGATGTCTGGCCTGATCAGGAGAGTGAGAGGGAGCTAGAAGACATGGTGGTGCGAGTGGTGAGGTGACCGAGAGAGGAGTGGCATGGTGAGCTCATGCCATGCCACGGCATGGTCTTGCCACGGTCATGGTGACCAAGTGGAGGGGTTGCAGGTGCTGGCACTGGTGCTGAGGGGTGAGGTGAGGCTCCAGAGCAGCAGAGATGGCCAGGGTTGGACTTGGTCCAATGTAAAAATCAGTATGGGCACAAAGTTTATCCCTGCCTGCAAGGTGTTTGTTGTAATGCCCGCAAGAAGATTAATTTTGAAATTTGAAAATATTTTTGGTGGAGTGTAATCATATAATAAGAGAAGTAGAATGGAGGTGGTGGTGGTCAAAATGGTGTAGGTTTGCAAAATCACATATGTCATGTGATCTTACATATGTTAAAAAGTCTCCACTTTGCTTGCTTGTCATTTGAAATAGAGACAGAGTTTGAGGTGGGTCCCTTGAGCAAAGTTGTAGTCCTTGATGAGATCTTGGAAGAGGTGCAAAGAGTTGGCCAAGTGTAGAAAGAGAAAGTTGAAAACCAGGGGCTCAAAGTGGGTATCATGCTGAAATTGTCACATATGACCATAATCACATGTGATCACAAATTTGATTCAAATTTGATTTGAATTGAGTTTGATTGTTTCCAAAAGTGTTAATAAGTGTTTAGTATCCATTTACCACCAATGGTGCAAACCAAAATGGTCTAGGTTAAGAATTTGCAAAAATGGCATAGGCCATATGTGAGTGAAAATGGGATTTTCTCCCTATTTCATTTCTCTCCATTTGGTTTGATTTTTCTTGACTTAAAAGTGATTCTTATTAGTTTAGGAACATTTCCAAACCATTGAATCCATTTCAAAAGGTCTTGATCAAAGATTTGCAAAATTGGCCATAACACATAAGAGGTGAGGTTCAAATTTTATTATTTTTGTAAATTGTTCCCCTTGCTTTACTTGGGCATGGGTTAGGGTCAATTTAGTGTTATATTAGGTTTGGAGATGGTTTCACACCATTTGGTCAAGGTAGAAGTGCATAGGTCAAGATTTGGGGAGAATGGCTATGTGTCACATATGCCTCTATGCATATGTTGCATTTGAGTTTTAATTTGACTTGGCTTGACCCAAATGGTGTTGTTGAGTGTTGAAATGGTATATAGGAGTGATCCCACCATTCACCACAAGTCTTAGGGTCAAGATTCCCAAATTCATAAATTTGCATTTTACTCTCATATGCCTCTATGGCATTTTTAGTTTCTTTTTATTTTCTTTGGTTTCACTTTGGATTGGGTTTGATAAGTGCTAGATAGGGTGTATGAAGGTTTTCCAAACCTCTAAACAAAGTAGAAAGGTCTAGGGTAAAGATTTGTAAAAATAGCCATAGGCACATATACATTTTTCTTATTTAATTTCCTTTTATTTTATTTCAGCTAGGATGGTGAAAAGAGGGGTGAGGTTTAGGGTTTAAGATTATTTCAAAACTACTATTACAAGCAAACATGGCAATAGCACAAGAATTAAGCAAGATCACTATGTATCATACTTAATTTAATAAAAGTTTTTGTTGGTTCCAAAATTTGGAACTAGGGAAATTCATTTGTTTTGTTTTGAATTTTTGGGATGTTACAAACCCTTTCCCTTAAACAAATCTCGTCCCGAGATTTTAAGAAAAGTTAGGTTCCTAAAAGAGATTGAGCATTTTGAGTAACAGGAAGACATACTTGGCATGGTCCGGGGTGCTTCCCGAGCTTCGATGGCGATCATGTGGTAGAGGCGGCCGTTGTTGTTGTTCTCGGTTCCTTCTACTCGCGAAGCGGCGCTCGTTGTCGAGCAGGTGCAGCAGCGTTGGCGGCAATCTTGGCAAGCTTCTTGGGGCACTCGTTGGAGTAGTGACCCACAACTCCACATTCATAGCAGTTGATGGTGGACTTGTCTTTGGGGTTGACGGGAACAACGTTACTCCCAGTCACAGGGGCAGTATTGGGGTGGTTGTTGTTGCCATTGGGGTGGTTGTTGTTGTTGTTGGTGTTGTTGTTGTTGTTGTTGTTGTTGTTGTTGTTGTTGTTGTTGGTGTTGCTTGGGCGGTAAATCTGAGCTGGGGGCTTGTTGTATCTTGAGGCAAATCCTCCCATTGAGTTGTTGCGGTACTTCTGGGCGTTGTTGGGTCCATTCTGGTTCATCATCCTTCTCTTGCGGTTCTCATTGGCTTGGTGCAGTTTTCCTTCCATCTGGATGGCTGAGTCCACCAGGGCTTCGAGGTCAGCAAATGGAATGTTCACTAACACAGTTTGCATTTCATCATGCAGTCCGTTCAGAAATCTCTCCTTCCTTTTCTCAATGGTGTTGGTCTCATCCGGGGCGTACCTTGACAGAGTAAGAAACCTGTCGCGGTATTCCACCACGGACATTCTTCCTTGCTTCAGTTCACGGAATTCATCTCTCATCTTCTTTATCAGTCCTTGGGGCACATGGTACTTGCTAAACTTCAGCTTGAAATCTGCCCAAGTCATGAACTGTCCCGCGTTCATGGCACGGGTGCTTGTCCACCAAGCTCTTGCGGGTCCTGCTAAGTAGTGCGTGGCAAACAGCACCTTCTCATTTTCTTCAACTCCAGCTACTTCTAGATTGTTCTCCATAGTTTGGAGCCAATCATCTGCATCCAGGGGTTCCTCAGTTTTGTTGAATATTGGAGGGTTGGTGTTCTGAAAGTTCTTTAGCTTTGATCCTGGGTGATCATGATGGCCTTGATTGTTGTTTGCAAGCTGTTGAAGTGCTGCAATGTTGACTTGGCGTTCAGCTCGTTCAGCTTGCCTATCCTCCAGCATGGTTTGCAACATCTGCATCATGGCGTCTTGATTGGCGCTGCGGGTTGGTGGGGCCATCTGAATATCGAGGTAGATGATAAGATAAGAGGGAAATTTCTATGGTTTGTTTTGTTAAATTTTAAAAAGTTCATAATTTGAAATTTTGAGTAGTGTTGCGGGGGTAAAAACCAACAACACTTTTTCATTCATACCAAGCATCACACATTACAAATCTAACACACCGTTGGTTTGAAGAACCATTCATTCGCTCTACGATACAAGGGGAATCCCGATACAACTCACACCTACTTAAGTGTCGGGGTGATACTACTCTTCGTGGTGGATTCTTCGTCTTCACGGGTGATGTGCTTGGCGAGAGGCGAGGGCGTTGTCCAAATCCCTGCGGGTTTTGTACCGCTCGAAGTCCCGGTGTGCTACATAGCGGTTCATCTCTGTGTGTGGTGGCATGGTCATCGATCTTCCCATGGAGTCATGTCTTGGGTAGTAGATGAAGCGAGTGTTCTTGATCTTGTTCTCATTTTGTCCACACAAACGGGAAATTGCTTCTAGCATAGCTCTGACTAGTCCTTCCTTCCAAGTGTTTCCCGTTACAGAAAACCAGATGGTTTCCCATACCGGGGCTCCAAGCTTTCTTCGTAGATCAGTAGAAACTTCCCACTGAGGTGGTTCTCCGGAGTGGTTGTTCAGGGGTATTCCGAAGAACTCGGGATACGGGTGTCCTAGATATTCCACTAATTGCTTCAAATCCTTTTCGAACCTTAGGTCGCCTCCAGGACCAAGCTGATAGAACTCCCATTGGTACTCCATCTGTGAGCAATTAGGATAAGTAAGTTAAAGAAGTAGTCAAGTGTGCAAAATTTTAGGTAGGCTTGCAAAGAAAAGTAGTGCATGAAATTCTCATTTTGAAAGAAATCTCAAGGATGAGAGTGAGAATAAGTTTTCACCAATATTCACTTTATTGGTTTTTGAAACTAAGTTTTTCAGGACGTCCATTCTAACTAGGGTCTCCTAAGGTCAAACAATGGCTCTGATACCAACTTGTCAACACCCGGATGTTTAAGTCCAGATGCCTATTATGCCATTCCTCGCAATCCCAAGAATATTGTTTTTGCGAGACATAATAGATTGATATCACAACACATCATTCATTACATACCATAATCGTCTTACAATAGAGGGATCACATGATCCAGTCTTAATACAACATAATGGATCTAGAGATCCTATTACAAAACACATAGCGGAAGCGAAGTAGTAGCGGTTGTGGTCCATCTGTTCCACAGTAACTGTTGACGTCAGGAGTGGTCCTAGTTGTCGTAGACGTCCTGCTGTCCATCTTCCTCGTACTGCTGTTCCTCTACATAGTCTGGCCATTTGAATAGCCAGGGACAAAGCCATGAGTACTTTTAAAGTACTCGCAAACTAATACTAATGTAAGCACTATTACTATAGTAAGGGGGTGCTAAGCTCTAGGTTTATTTGCATAAAGCCAATTTTAGTTCACAAACATTTAGTAAAAGCCTCTTCATTTGCTAACTAACTCAAGTGGGAACATTAGTGTCATTCCCACAACTCTGTTGTGATTCATGTCAAATTCACCATTCACCCTTCAAGTTCAAGTCACAAGTCATATGTCACATTTTTGAAAATGGTCTGATGACGGAACAGTATGGCCTTTCCAACCGTCCATAACCGTGGACGCGGCTATTCGAATAGTTCTACACTGCGCAGAGATCGTACACTTGTGCCACAACATTTGCAATAATCCGTCGGGGTTAATCGGCCCTGATTTATCACACTCCGTGTGCGGACTACCAACTATAACCTTTCACTTACATACCCTAGTATAGGCATCTCTCCCCATGAGCTTGGCCTCCAAGTGAAGACAAACTGTCAGCCTGGGAACTGCACAGGGCTTGGGCCGGACATTCACCTCGTTTCACGTCATTTCTCATCATTTCTTTTGTTGTAGAGGCAGCCTCCAGCCTAACCCCGATGACGCTTGTTTAGAGGGAACCCATACTAAGATACATAAACTTCTAGTTAAGCCCTTACCCATAATCAGGTATTGTGGGGGTACTTGCAAAATTGGAATGGTATCGCATCCGAACCCAACCATCAGTTTTTGTAAAGTTCACCATGTCATTCACAAGTCACATTCACCTTCAAAATCTTTCAATAGAATGACTCATCATTCCAAGGTTTTCAAAGTCATTTCATTTCACAAGTTCCCATCTAGAGTAGTCAATTTTATTTGTTAGCACTAGCAACTAATCATGAGGGGTGCTATCTAGCTTTCATTGCTCTAGGCTAGATTTGATGATCTTGTTCTACTCTAGACCAAGTGAATCATGAATCAAAAAGTAAAATTTGATAAACCAAAAGCAATAAAGCTTGTAAAGTAAAACTTGGGATGGGATCATTAAGCATAAAGTAAAATGTGGTGGTGCCTTGCTCTTGTAGAGCTTTGCACTTAGCAAGAATATTAGCTTGCCTTGGTTGGGGAATTGGTCAAAGTGGTCTTCTTCTCCTTGGAAGTAGACCTCCTCCTCCTCCTGGTACTCCTCGGTACTAGCGTCTAAAATACGAATACGGGGTACACAATCATCACACCAAACTTATTTAATTAAACTAAGCACAAACAGGGTTCACACACTTAAACGAGCATCACACATTACTATTAAGTGGGTGGATGTGTTTTCTGATTAATTAAGAAAAATAATTTCCTCTCATACGAACTTAGGTGTTATTTTCAATTACTTAGAGGAATAATTTCCTATCATTATCTTATTAAGATTTAATTTCTCTTATGAATAATATGTGACCTAGGTTGACTAAAGTCAACCTCTTCACACTTATCATTTAAGAAAATGATTTAAATGAGGTGAGCACCTCATACCATTTAATCCTAGCATGGTAAAGATTTAATATCATCAACAATTCATATGAGACCTAAATGATCAGAGTCTCTACCTCATTTTGAATTGTTCATGACAAGATTTAAATGAGGGAAACACCCCCATAGGATTTCTTAATAGTTTTGGGACCATATTTTTGACTAGAAATAGCCAGAAAGTCCTTTAATTAAACTAGGCCATGATCATTCAAAGTAAGCATGGCATATTTTTGCAGAAACAATTAGTATAAGTGAAATGTGAATTATAGGAGTTGGAATCAACTCAAAAGCATTTTTGGTTGATTTTTAAGAATTAATCTAAGGCAGAAAAGTCCCTGCCTTGTTTATTTTCTCACTTTAATTCTACAATAGCTCTAGGGTTCAAACCAGTGGCCTTGTGTAGAGAAAATCCTAAGCTTTCCAACAATATCAAGTTTGTAAAATTTGGCCGAGTAGATTTGTCCCTAATCGATTTCAAAGTGGACACCAGATTGCAAAATTATCTATTCTGGATTTTTAAAGTTTGAAACGTGGGCTGGCGGGAAAAGAAACGGGCTGTGCAGCGAGAGAGAGAGATGGGCCGGCCCAGTAACGCAGCGGGCCAACTGACAGCGTGGGGTCCACGCGTCAGCGTGACTTAACCGCCGAAACGGTACGCGCCTGTCTGCGCCGTAGGATTAGGCGAGGATCGGACGGACGACGAGCGTCGTCGTCTCCGACGAGAGATGGCTACTGGCGCGGCGACGGTGGGGGGTGGGAGGCTCACCGGAGGCACGGCGATGGTCGGAGAGGGGTTGCGGAGAGGTTGTCGACGACGGTGAAGCAGATGGAAGCAGCGGCGTCTCCAACGGCGGCCTGGATCGACGGCGCCCTTCTCAGCACCTCCGCGGGCACCGAGCTCCAAATTCCGGCGAGGCAGCGGCGAATGTGGAGAAGGGAGAGGCTAGGGAGGCTCAGTGGTGAGAGGGAAGAGTGATGGTGTGGCGAATTTGCAGAAGGGGGAGCTCCTTTTATAGCGGCGAGGCAGTGCCGCGGGTCTGGGGTGAGGTCATCCATGGCGTCGGCTCTACAGCGGCGCAGGGGTACTGGTGATGATGCACGCGGGCAGGCGATGTCCTGGCGATGACGCAGCGCTTGATTGCGGGGAAAAATATGCACTGACGCGCTCGTGAGCTTGACGGGAGCTTGCAGGTCAGTGGCGGGTCTCGTCGACGGTGACGACGGCCACAGCTCTCCCGCGGTCAAACGGTCATGCCTGGGCGTCTCCTGGTGGCTTGGCGCAGCGACTGACGAGCGGCAGAGGCAAGTGGTGGCGTGGAGCGTCGGGGCGACGTCAGTCCTGGCGTGCCCGTGGCGTTCGCCGTGCGCGCTCTGGCGTGCGCGTGCGCGTCACTGGCACGTCTGGGCGTGTCTCGTTCCGGTCAATGCGGTGCACGATTTCGTCGAGTCTGATGTCTGGCCTGATCAGGAGAGTGAGAGGGAGCTAGAAGACATGGTGGTGCAGTGGTGAGGTGACCAGAGAGAGGAGTGGCATGGTGAGCTCATGCCATGCCACGACATGGTCTTGCCACGGTCATGGTGACCAAGTGGAGGGGTTGCAGGTGCTGGCACTGGTGCTGAGGGGTGAGGTGAGGCTCCAGAGCAGCAGAGATGGCCAGGGTTGGACTTGGTCCAATGTAAAAATCAGTATGGGCACAAAGTTTATCCCTGCTCGCAAGGTGTTTGTTGTAATGCCCGCAAGAAGATTAATTTTGAAATTTGAAAATATTTTTGGTGGAGTGTAATCATATAATAAGAGAAGTAGAATGGAGGTGGTGGTGGTCAAAATGGTGTAGGTTTGCAAAATCACATATGTCATGTGATCTTACATATGTTAAAAAGTCTCCACTTTGCTTGCTTGTCATTTGAAATAGAGACAGAGTTTGAGGTGGGTCCCTTGAGCAAAGTTGTAGTCCTTGATGAGATCTTGGAAGAGGTGCAAAGAGTTGGCCAAGTGTAGAAAGAGAAAGTTGAAAACCAGGGGCTCAAAGTGGGTATCATGCTGAAATTGTCACATATGACCATAATCACATGTGATCACAAATTTGATTCAAATTTGATTTGAATTGAGTTTGATTGTTTCCAAAAGTGTTAATAAGTGTTTAGTATCCATTTACCACCAATGGTGCAAACCAAAATGGTCTAGGTTAAGAATTTGCAAAAATGGCATAGGCCATATGTGAGTGAAAATGGGATTTTCTCCCTATTTCATTTCTCTCCATTTGGTTTGATTTTTCTTGACTTAAAAGTGATTCTTATTAGTTTAGGAACATTTCCAAACCATTGAATCCATTTCAAAAGGTCTTGATCAAAGATTTGCAAAATTGGCCATAACACATAAGAGGTGAGGTTCAAATTTTATTATTTTTGTAAATTGTTCCCCTTGCTTTACTTGGGCATGGGTTAGGGTCAATTTAGTGTTATATTAGGTTTGGAGATGGTTTCACACCATTTGGTCAAGGTAGAAGTGCATAGGTCAAGATTTGGGGAGAATGGCTATGTGTCACATATGCCTCTATGCATATGTTGCATTTGAGTTTTAATTTGACTTGGCTTGACCCAAATGGTGTTGTTGAGTGTTGAAATGGTATATAGGAGTGATCCCACCATTCACCACAAGTCTTAGGGTCAAGATTCCCAAATTCATAAATTTGCATTTTACTCTCATATGCCTCTATGGCATTTTTAGTTTCTTTTTATTTTCTTTGGTTTCACTTTGGATTGGGTTTGATAAGTGCTAGATAGGGTGTATGAAGGTTTTCCAAACCTCTAAACAAAGTAGAAAGGTCTAGGGTAAAGATTTGTAAAAATAGCCATAGGCACATATACATTTTTCTTATTTAATTTCCTTTTATTTTATTTCAGCTAGGATGGTGAAAAGAGGGGTGAGGTTTAGGGTTTAAGATTATTTCAAAACTACTATTACAAGCAAACATGGCAATAGCACAAGAATTAAGCAAGATCACTATGTATCATACTTAATTTAATAAAAGTTTTTGTTGGTTCCAAAATTTGGAACTAGGGAAATTCATTTGTTTTGTTTTGAATTTTTGGGATGTTACAATGACGATCGTATCTCCTCGCAGTACGCTGATCATCTTGTATCTGACGTATGTGTGTCAGACTGTATTTGCGTCGTGTACCTAATATCGAAGTGTACTTGATTTGCAAGAGTAAAACTGTGCTCGCGTATGGAAACAAAGCCAGATCATTTGCATGAAGCTAGCATGCATGTAGCTAGCATGCATGTGCAGGGAGCTACGCATGAATTCGCGTGTTGGAGGCACTTACGCGGCCGGCCAGGTTCACATGCGGCGCGACGAACGTACGCGCGAGGGGACCTAGGCACGGCCCGTGATGATCTACGCGCGCGGCGCGGTTTCGCGCGGGACGTCGTACGCGTGGGCACGAGGGACGACGTACGCCACGTGTTGTTTTGTGGTGGGTCTAGTTTTCCTTCGCGAAGGTCGGTCTTTATCTAGTGGTACCCGGGTGCTTTTTGTGTTTGCTGATTCATTGTCTGTTAGTGTTGGGCCTACTTCACGCCAACAGTCCTACGGTGCTCTTTGGCTTTGAGTTTTTTTTTTAATAAAGCTGCTCTTTGTCTCTGTGAGTTTTTTTTCTATAACTCAGAAGGTGTTTCCTGAATTCATTGTCGGGTGTTGTGGCCGAATTCCAATATCTATACTGCATTGTCAGAATGACCGATATGCGATCATGCAATGATGCAATGCAACTCTTACGTGCTTTCTACCAACAACTTCTAATAAGCCTGCCTATCTGTAGATGGTTAGAGCAAAAACAATAGTAAAACCAGCTGGTTTTTTTTTGTTGAGAAAACCACGTAATATCATTAGCTTAACCATGGAGATTACAGCAAACGTGGCCATATCTGGAAAGATCCATATGACAATAGACATAGGAATTTTGCACAAAGACCCCTAGAAAAAGAAAAATTACAAAGATAGCCCTCCAGGTCCTTGAACACATCCACATCGCGTCCTGTCGCAATCCCCGCCGCCGCCGCCGGAGAAGAAAAAGGCAGACTAACCACGCTCCCAGCTTAGAAGAGATACCATCGGAGACTTGCTCCTTTGTGGACCTCAAAAGTCGTCCGCTGCAAGCAGCAACACCGTCGTCTTTGGGGCTCATCGGCCGGGGAGGAACCCTGTCACTCCTCAGAGTGTAGCTCCGCCGCTTCCCGTTGAATACATCGAGGAAGAACACCGGGGCCACATCCTTCACACCTCGCCACCCACTCCAGTGCAGCAATCCTCTGGACGAAGCCGGCGCTCACCGCCGACCAACTCCAAGACGCTTCTCACCCGATACCCGGCTGGATCCGGAGCCAATCCACCATGGAAGCAGCGAATCGGGGAGAACAAAAGACCTCTGCGAATTTTCCGTAGCTGCACGCCGCCACCGCCAGGTAGACGAGCTCGCACGCCTTGACACGGAATCAAGACCGCGAGCACCTTATTCGTCGCCGCCGAGTCACCGACGGCACGCACACCTAATCCACATCTATATACATGCCGAGATCGAAGATCTGGGGTTCCCCCACTCTCCCGCCGTCGGAACGGCCGACGGAGAGAAGAGGAACCCGCGGCCTTGCCGGCAGTATGGATGGGAAAGCGAGTCGCCTCCGGTTCACCTCTCTCTGTACTGTAGAGATAAGGGAGAGAAGAAGAGAGTCGTTGCTGCGTTTAGAACCAGCTGGTTATGGAAGCCAATTTATAGCCACCATATATAAGTCAACTTACAGCCACCATATATAATGGAGTAGTTATCTTTAAAAAATAGTATTTTATCAAAATATGGCTCATCTTTCAATCTCACAAAGTGCCTAGAAGCACGTGCTAGAGTTGACTCTTGCATGAGAGCCCACTTACCTCCTCTCTCCTATTCTCACACCTCCAACTAAGAAAAATATAATATTTTTTCTCTTATGTATCTTATTGTACTTGCTCATGAACCAAAGGTGGGGCTTTTCTACACAGCTAATGAGCATGGCTCTGAAGCTGAGTCAGGTTGACCGGCCACACAAGAAATTTAGGGTTGCTAAAACTCCTATGCAAATAAATATGTTTTTGTAGCTGACTTTTAAGATCATGCTAACCATGGACCACCACTACAGTAAAATTGGGTTGTTGTGGTTTTTTTTTTGCGAATTGGGTTGTTGTGGAATATCAAATGTCTAAACCTCTGATTTAGGGAATGATGATGATATCATCTGTCCTCAATTGATGTAGATAGATTTGAATAAAAAAGAATAAAATAGTCCAGATTTGACTATTAGCTTTCTTCTTATATGTGTTGTACCTATCCACAAGTTGTTACGAAGAATACTATATTATGATCTTTTTGAAAATCTGGTATTTGATCCTTAAATATTGTGTTGTTGTTTTACTTCTATGAATATTTAATCTACCAAATAGATCAAATCATCTTTAACAAAAAAATAAGTTTATCGCGCTCAACTTGATGATCTACTTCAATTTTATTAACTTAAATCACTTCGACAAGTTTTATTAAAAAGCGCGAAACATTCACAGATTTTATATACATAAATGCAATGCACATATCAATATGCATGCTTACTGTTGACCGTGTACCCACACACGATGGTGCCCCCAATAGGGAACATTTGAAATCGTACTGAAATAAAAATTGCATTCAAATTTTGTTATACAATATAAAATTGAATAAAATTTGCATAATATGTAAACTAAACTAAACCTAAACTACTCACCGAGGGTGCGTGCATCCCCGTCGTTCGGGGCCGCCTGGCTGGCCTCCCATCATCGCCTAGCTCGAGACCGCCTCTCGGCCCTGTCTGGAGACACCCGAACCCTCCTCTCCAGCTCTGGATGGTTGTCGGTGTAGCACCTAACCGACCCGCGTGACACCGTCGGGTGCCTCTCCGCCTCTGTGTGCCGCTCCGCGACGCTGCTCCCTGGCTTCAACCATCTGTCGGTGCATCAATGGTATTGCCATGTGTGGTGCTTGCCTAGCCCGTTGATCTTTTACTGCCACCCGTTGGGGCTGAGATTCCTCATTTAGAGCATCTCCAACGCCGGAGACCAAACAGATACGATGGGCTATCCGTTTTGAGCCGTTTGGGTAGTCGCGCGGACACGTGGACGGAGTCCCGTTTGGATCGGCGCTGCGCTCAACGCGGCAGATTTGGATCACGGCGCCATATAGTTGCTATTTACCTCTAAATTCACTATGAAAGCATAATAAATCATAAAAATATATAAATAAGTTTAAATGCTCAAGATTTATTACATAAGTTTATTGTCCACGTATTCAATGACAAATTATTATTCAAATAAAATGTAAAAACGATACAAATGCTCTAGGCTTCGGGATTTCCTTCATCATTATTATTTGCAGCATTGTTGCCAACATGCTGCCACATGTGCTCGACCAAATCATCTTGGAGCTGGTTGTGTACAGCCAGATCCCAAATTTCGTGGTGCACATGGAGGATATCCTGGAATTATGACGGACCACCTTGAGGAGTAACCAACTCTCCCTGGCCATCCCACTCATTATCAAACAGTGAATCATCCCGCTCTACCTCAACAATCATGTTATGCATGATTACACAAGCGGTCATCACCTCCCACAGAGTTTGCACGCTCCATGTCCTGGAAGGGTGTCTGACGATAGTGTTGCTGTCAGAAACCCACCGGCGAGCAGCGACGGGCAACACCGTAGAGCCGGGAGGCTCCCAGGATTGCGGCTGACCCTGGTCCCTCGGGCGACGGCCCGCAATGCCTTCTGGCACACGCGTCCTGGTGCTTCACGAGGGCGTGCCACCCGACCTATACCTGGTCGGGAAGGTGATGGTTTGCTTCGACTAGTTTCCTGCATGGCAAACACGTAAACATTAAATACGAGCCCCGATCGGCTCTTAAATTGTTCTGTGGATCGGCTCAGAGAGCCGATTGCCCCATGGTTCATGTTAGATTTATAAGGACATGGGGATCATGCTTAAACAATATCAAGCTAATCTAATCTACGATAGTCTAGGGTTCTCACCATATAATCGGAACTTCCTATGCGTGAATGAGCCTAGCAGATACGTAAGATGAAGGAGAACCAATCCCTAAAGAGGCCTAAAAACCAACGTGAAGTTGATCCCCGGAACAATCCCTCTAGAGCCTAATAAACCACACCTTACGCACTACCGGATCCTTCAACCCGTTTATAAGGCCTAACCATACGGATATCAAACCAATCCTTGAAGAACAATGAGCAACTATAACGGATCAGATCTACTAAATAACGAATAAGCAAGATGCTGCCCTTACACCTGAAATAGGTGTAAGGGCAGGTAGATATCGAGGGCAGCGTAGCTAGACAAGCTTATCGTGAAAGCATCGACGTCAGCCCCAAAACACCTAAGATAAAGGGTGTTGCTCGCCATCAAAAGGCTTCAGCACGAACAACACCAATAACGAATAAACGTATATCGCCTAGATCGCAAGATGCGATCTAGGCAGCATGATGCTTACCCGGGAGAAACCCTCGAAACAAGGGGTGGCGATGCGCCTAGATTGATTTGTTGTGAACGTGTTCGTCCTCCTTCTCAATAACCCTAGATACATATTTATGGTCCGTAGACTTTCTAACTTGGGAATAAACCCAACCGTGTACGAGCTAAACTCTATCTCTTAATTCTAACCGACACGTATCCTACTATAATTTACAGATACACGGGCAATCTTGCCCAAACTTCTTGTACAAGGCCGGTTCGGGAATATCTTCCATGTATATCTTCTAAGCCCATTTAATCACGGCCCATCTCCAGACTTGGTTAAATTCTGGTGGTAACACATGCCCCCCTGGTTTTGGCAATGATAATTTCAAAACCACTTCATTTTTTCTTCGTGGGGTCACGTCGTGGCAGAGCAGAACCGTCGCAGTATCCTTCATCATGATGCCTTGCCTTCTCAACTTCTCTGCACGATTTGACAATCCTTTGGCACCACTTCCTCGAAAACTGCTGTAACATTAACTCTCCCCCATATCCCTTTATTTAACCGAGCAGTTCGCCTTTTCATCCTCTTGCTCCGTACTAGCCATCGGCAAAAAACCCCATTTCTCTGTAGCCATGTCTTCCTCCTCCTCCTCGGCCTCATCAGGTCTCTCCTACGAATCTTCTCCCTTCCGTGAGCCCACGTCGGAGTGGGACTCGCTGGCGGCGTACGACCTCCACGCCCCGGAGAAGTGGGACATCAAGTCCCACGATTCCTCCGTCTGGTCCGAGGACGACAAGTCCTTGACCGACGGAGAAGATGACTTCCAATTCCTCGTCGACGGGGAGCTGGAGGCGGGGAGCGAGGATGATCGCTTCTCGTGGGACGGCTACACCTCCTCCGACGAGGAGGACGAAGAGGAGGACGACGACTCCTCCGACGAGTATCCCCCGGCGAAGCGCTTCCGTGGCTGGGCCTGGTCGGATGACGACGAAGACGACGATGATGAGGAGGAAGAAGCCCCCATTGAGGGCTACGGCAGTAGCGATGAGGAGCTCGCCAGCAACAGCACCGGCGGCGGCTACAGCGGTGATGACGAGGACATCGACGGTCCTTAGAGTAGGGACCACCTAGCATAGGACTAGTGGTAGCAATCTGTCCTCCTTTTGTTCCTCCGTTCCTGAGCAATCGGCTCTTCCTTGTAAAAAATCCCCTTTTTAAATCAATGAAGAAGGATTCCATGCTTAACTCTTCCGATCATCAAAATAAATCATTGCCTGAGAAGCCGATGGTAATACATCGGTCTTTGCCCAAAACGCCATCAAGGCCAGACCTACAATCGAATATAAATTGAATGGTGACCTGAAACAGCAGTTGTTCCTCTATAGTCGATGGCTGCGCATCGGCTGTCTTATTCTTAAGTCGATGACCATGCATCGGCTCTTGCTTTGCACATATATTTCCTCTATATCGGCCGATTCCACACATCGGCCCCCATATTCTACTGCTCCAGTTGATGTAAAAAAATTTAAAAATCGGCCCCCGTATCTCACTGCCCATCATCCCACATACTTGGGAAATACTTCTTGAGATGTTGGCCATTGATGGCCACTGGGAATTTCACACCATCCAACTGCTCGAGCATGTATGCATTGCCCTTTAGGACTTGGTCAACCTTGTACGGCCCGTGCCAATTTGGAGACCATTTACCATATGCCTTGTCCTTAGTCCCCAATGGCAATACAGCTTCCCATACCAGATCACCAACATGGAACTCCTTTGGCTTCACCTTCTTATTATATGCACGAGCCACCTTGGCCTTATTCTCCTTAATTTTCTCAAGTGACCAAAGTCTAAGTTCCGTCAGATCTTCAACGCTATCACTCATCAGGGCTGCATTTTCTTCAGTTGTCAAGTCATTCTGAAACGTGACGCGTCTCGACCCAGCCCGTGATCTCCCGAGGTAACACGGCTTCTTGTCCATAGACCGGATGGTACGGCGAGGTCTTTACCGCTCCATGACATGACATGCGATAAGCCCATAAAGCCTCCGACAAAACCTCGTGCCAACGCCTAGGGTACTCGTCGATTTTCCTCTTAATCAGCTTGATAAGGCTTTTGTTGGACGCTTCAGCCTGCCCATTTGCCTGAGCATAGTATGAAGACGATCGGATCAGATTAATTCCCATGTCGTCGCAGAACTCTCTGAACTCTTTAGAAACAAAAACCGAACCTCCATCGGTCGTGATGGTCTGGGGAATCCCAAATCTGTGAATGACATGCTCTTTCACGAAACTGATAACGTCCTTCGATGCCACAGACTTCATAGGGACGGCCTCCACCCATTTAGTGAAATAATCTGTAATGGCCAAGATCCACTCGTGGCCTTTGCTCGATGCAGGATGGATTTTGCCGATCATGTCCATGCCCCATCCTCGAAATGGCCAAGGCTTGATGATGGGGTTCATTGCCGATGCGGGTACCATCTCGAATGCTCCCGAACTTCCGACATGCTTGACACCCTTTGTAGTAATTGAAACAGTCCTCAAGCATGGTGGGCCAATAAAACCCTGATCGCCTGATCAACCACTTCATCTTGTGAGCCGATTGATGAGTTCCACAGGCGCCTTCATGTACCTCGTGTAAGAGCCGATTTGCCTCGGCCGTTCCCAAACATTTGAGAAGTAACCCTTCCAAGGTCCTATAGAACATGTCATCTCCAATCAGGACATACTTCATGGCTTTGTACCTTATCCGTTTAGGTGCTCCCCGAGCCGGATCTTTCAAGTAATTGAAGATATCGGCTCTCCAATCATCTGGCTCCATAAAATGTATCTGGACATCGGCTCCTTCCACTGTCTCCTTATAGCCTGATGCCATCTGCGCGAGATCGTTCGCCTCCGTATTCTGTGACCTCGGGACCCGGCTTGAAGTTTATGTACCTAAACCGTGTCATCAGCTCGCGGCAATGCATCCATAACGGGAAGAGCGACTCGCTCTCGCACTTGTATTCGTCCGTGAGCTGGGAGATCACCAACTTTGAGTCTCCAAAGAGTTCCACCGCTTCGCCCCGGCTTCAATTAGCAACTCTATCCCCTTACGTATCGCTTCATACTCGAGCAACATTATTGGTGCAAGGGGTAGATAGCCTGATGGAGAAGGTGTAGGTTGCCCCCGAGGCGACACGAGTAGGATGCCGATGCCGCAACCATCATCGCAAACTGACCCATCGAAGAACATGGCCCATGCACGTATAGACAGTGCTGCTATATTAGTGTTGATTCGTTCAGCGATTAGATCGGCCAGGGCCTGACCTTTAACTGCTTTCGCAGGTTGATACCGGAGATCTAATTCCGATAACGCAAACATCCATTTACCGAGTCGGCCTTTCAAAATAGGAGCCGACAGCATGTGCTTGATGACGTCCGATTTGCAAATGATGACAATCTCTGCCGTCAGAAAGATGTGACGAAGCTTGGTGCAGGTAAAAAATAGGCAGAGGCACAACTTCTCTATCTCCGGGTACCTCGTCTCTGCATCCAACATCCTTCTGCTGAGGTAAAAAGCGACTCTTTCCATGCCATCATAGATTTGCACTACCACTGAGGCGATAGAAGTATCGGCTACTGACAGGTAAATATAGAATGGCCTGTCTTGCTGGGGCGGAACCAACACGGGCGGCTTCGTTAGATACTCTTTAATCTCATCAAACGCTCGCCGTTGCTCGCCCCCGATGAAACTCCTCATCGGGTTTGATTTTTACCAATCCCATGAACGGCTCAATTCGTCCCGACAGATTAGAGATGAACCTTCGACGAAATTGATTTTGCCGATGAGACTTTGGAGTTCCTTCTTGGTCGTCGGTGGCTTCATTGTTCGCACTGCCTCTTGACTTTTCAGGCCGATCTCAATTCCGCGTTCATGAACTAGGAAGCCCAGGAATTGACCGGCCGTCACACCAAAAGCACACTTCTTTGGATTCATTCTTAGTCCGAACTTTCTAGTTCGGTCCAGTATACGTCGCAAATCCTCCAGGTGCCCTTCTACTGAGACAGACTTGACCACCACGTCATCAATGTAGATTTCCACCAACTTGCCGATCAGATCATGAAAGATGTAATTCATGGCTCGTTGGTACGTTGCACCGGCATTTTTCAACCCAAATATCATGACTACATACTCGAACAAGCCCACCGCACCTGGTACTCTGAAGGCTGTCTTGTGTATATCTTCTGGAGCCATAAAAATCTGGTTGTAGCCGGCATTGCCATCCATGAAGCTTAAAACCTTATGACCAGCCGCTGCATTGATCAACGTTTCAGCTACCGGCATAGGGTACTCATCCTTCGGAGTGGCTCTATTGAGATCGCGAAAATCTATGGCGACGCGCCATCGGCCGTCCTTCTTCTCCACAGGTACGATATTAGATATCCACTCAAGCATACCCGCATGGCCTCGATGAACCCGGCGCTCAACATCTTCTCAATCTCCTTCTTGACTTCTTCTAGAATTTCGGCCTTCATCCGCCGTACTCGTTGCTCGGAACGGCCGAAATCCTTTCTTGAGAGGTAGCCGATGCTCAATGATGCTCCTGTCTAGCCCGGCATCTCTCGTATAATCCCGTGCAAAACAATCTGGGTATTCTTTCAACAAAGCTATCATCAGGCTCCTCAAATGCGGATCTAACTTTTTGCTGATAAATGTTGGTCGTGGCTTATCCCCAGGACCAATGTCGATCTCTTCTAGCTCATCAGCTGACGTAAACCCATATCCCAACTTTCCATCGCCCGTTAGATCGACGTTGAACACAGGCAGAACGTAGGGCGAGGATAATTTTGGCCGATTGCTGGAATCGGCCTCCACGTTGATTGAATTGCTCAATGAAGGTTTACAACTTGTATGTGCTCCCTTGCAGGAGGAAGCCTCCTTACCACGACTACGTGACATGTTTGAAGAAGGATCCTTGCTTTTTATTTTTTGGGGCCGATCACAGGGATCGGCCTTGTCACGTATGTCGATGGATGCTGCTCTTGTTACTCTATCAGGCCGGTGGATAAGACCAGCCTCACCCCATTTTTTGACACCTCGATGCGATCACAGCCGTCCAAACTGATTCCAGAGAGTGGCTCTTGGTCTGCCGAGTCCCAAATATTCATGCCAGCTATTGAGACGTCGATCGAGTCATCTGCATGCACGACTTCTACGTCGTCTCCATCCCACTGTATCAGGCATTGGTGCATTGTAGATGGAATGCAGCAGTTAGCGTGAATCCAATCCCTTCCTAGCAGGGCAGCGTAGGTGCTCTTGCTGTCGACGATGAAGAATGTCGTTGGGACCGTCTTTCGGCCTATGGTTAGATCCACGTTCAGGACACCTTGCGTCCCCGATGCTTGGCCGTTGAAGTCGTTTAGTGTGACGTTGGTCTTGATCGGATCGGCACTAGAGCGTCCTAAACGCCGTAGCATGGAATAAGGCATTATATTGACCGCCGCTCCCGTGTCAACCAACATCCTGCCGACGGGCTGCCCATTGATATAACCCTTTAGGTACAGGGCCTTCATATGTTTGTAGCCCTTCTCCCGTGGCTTTTCGAAGATGCCGGGCCGTGGACCGCTGATCAAACCGTGCTATCGGCACTTCTTCGGCTCTCGGGGCACGAAACTCTGATGGAAGGAAGAACACCATGTTTGTGCCAGCCGATGTACCCACATCGGCTTTCTCTTGCTTGGGCCGCCAAACCTTCTTTGGTGGACGATTCTCTTCGTCCAAAGTCTGCTGAACTTTTACGGCCAGATCGGGCCGCGCTTTCCTCAACGTGTGCAAGTATCGTGCTTCGGCTTGCTCCAAGCTACGTAGGCGCTGAACCCTACGCTTTTGGGAGTGGCTGAGTCCATCGGGGCACCACCTTGGCCGGTGGTACCTATCCTCTTCTTCATCTTCTGACTCCTCAAAGTCTTCATCTTGAGAGGACTCGAGCACGTTTGTTCTGTGGCGGGAGAGGTCCTAGACGCTTGAAAACCGAAACGTCTCCTCGCATCCTTCTTCCGGCGTCTACACTCGGGCGATTGTCGATTGTGGGCAATCGGCTCATCCCCGAGTCCCGAGCAGTGTTTAAAGAAGGGACAGTCCCAGTGTCTATCCATATCTTCCTGCTCCCTTGACCTCTCCTTAGCGTGGTGCTCAGGTCCTTCGTCTTCTCTGTCGCGCCGACGGTACCTTCCTTTGTCTTCATCAGACCGATTGTATCTCTCGCCGTTTATGTCGTACTGCCGATGTCGGTCATACCGATATTCATATTTGTTGAGGAGGTGCGTGGAAAGTGGTTTTTGGTATCGCACGCTTCTCACTTGTTCCTTGGTGAGGTATCGTCTGTCATCATGTCGGGGCCGGTCACGTGGATCGGCCTCCTCCTTTTCCTTGCTGCGGGAGTGACTGCTTTCCTCTTTATCCTTGCCATGGCGGCGCACAGGCCCTGCCATGTTGACGTTGAACGAGAAATCCAGTCGACGCCTCGCGGAGTGGTTAGTTTCCACCATGTTGACTCCGGGGAACGGATGTGTGTCCACTTTCATGGCAAACTGTCCGAAGAGCAATCGGCCTTGTTCTATCGCCATTTGGATCTCGTCGACGAAACACCTTGCAGTCATTGGTGGTATGGGTGAACGAGTGATGCCATTTGCAGTACGGCCTCCCGTTCAATTCTTGTGCTGTAGGGATCTTGTGGCTATCGGGTAACTTCAGTTGTTTTTCCTTGAGCAATAGATCGAAAATCTGCTCAGCCTTGCTCAAATTGAAGTCAAACCCTTTTGCAGGCCCTTGTGGTTTTACCCATTTGCAGGACACGGGGTTTGCCCCCCGAGCCCATTCAGCCTGCAGCCTACTTCTAGGTCCGGTGCGGGATCTTCGGTCTCTTCCATCTCAACCAGGCCTATCGGACGCTTGAACTTGTCTTGGTACAACTCGTGGTGTCGCTGCTCATATGATGTGAGTTTCCGCACCATGTGCGACAATGAACCGTACTCGCTTGGGAAGTCGGATCCTTGATCGGCGTTGCGAGGCCCAGATCGCCGGATCGATCGCTTCCTTTTCGGATAAACGAACCGAATAACATCGGTTCTCGACGACTCTGAAACGTTGAATGTATTCGACATCTGTTTCTCCCCGCTTCTGCCGCACCTCGTGTTAGATCGGCGATGCCAGCCTCGGTAGCTTCGAGTGATATTGCACGTGGAACTCGCTCCTCTAGCTGCTTCCATGTGCGGACAGAGTTTGGTGGCAACGAGGTGTACCATCCAAAGGCTGATCCCGTAAGAGATTGTGCGAAAAACCTCACACGTAAAGGGTCTGATACTGAAATCAAGCCCAGCTGTGCCAAATATCGGCTTACGTGCTCTATTGAGCTAGCTCCTTCTGCTCCATTGAATTTTGAGAATTCAGGGAGCCGATACTTGGGCGGCAGTGGGATCAGATCATACTCGTCAGGGTACGGCTTGGAATAGCCGATTGTCTTCCTCTTCGGCAAGATGCCGAACTGGTCTCTCAAGATGGTGCTGATCTGTTCCATGGTGTTAGCTGTAGGGACCGAGCCTTCATGACTCGTTCCAGTGGCATATTTAGCCAACCATGCTTGTTTGTCAGCGTCTACTCCAGAAATCCCTGCTGGTGCAATCTGGGTATTGCGCGCAAAGGCATTGCAGTCTGGCACGTATGTGCACACGTATCCATGTGGTATCTCCTTAGGCGGCTCATATAGGAATTGGCAATCGCTAGGATCGCCTCCAACCTTGTAGACGACGTACGCCGGTGAACCCAGCGGCTCGGGTGCTGCAAACGCGAATGGCAGCGGCGGTCTGATCTGGAGTGGTATCTCTCCTTGGTGAGTCCCTAAGGTAGGTCCTGACGGGGAGTACTGATGCTTTATGATTTCCTGCACCACACGGACCGCGACGCGCTCGAGAGTATTTACCAGGCTTTCAGAGTAACGGTGTAAAGAATGAGCTGCCATGTAATTGATTTCCGGCGCGAGCTGCGGTACGTTCCTCCGAAGGGGTAGACAGGTCCACTCCGTCAAGAACACCATCAGGGGAGAATCCCTTCCACCTTACACCATGTGAACGGGTCCTGACGAAAGAGCCGATGAGATCGGCTTCCAAGATGGCTTTCATCTCATCATACTTCTTCTTTTGCTCGTCGGGCAGATCTGCGTACGTGACTGGTTCGCCAACCATCTCGTCCGCGGCCTTTGACATGGTTGCTGCAGATGTCGATGTTGTTGTTGTTGTAGAAGGTCCCACCGGGCGTGCCAGAATGTGTTGCTGTCAGAAACCCACCGGCGAGCAGCGACGGGCAACACCGTAGAGCCGGGAGGCTCCCAGGATTGCGGCTGACCCTGGTCCCTCGGGCGACGGCCCGCAATGCCTTCCGGCACACGCGTCCCGGTGCTTCACGAGGGCGTGCCACCCGACCTATACCTGGTCGGGAAGGTGATGGTTTGCTTCGACTAGTTTCCCGCATGGCAAACACGTAAACATTAAATACGAGCCCCGATCGGCTCTTAAATTGTTTCGTGGATCGGCTCGTAGAGCCGATTGCCCCATGGTTCATGTTAGATTTATAAGGACATGGGGATCATGCTTAAACAATATCAAGCTAATCTAATCTACGATAGTCTAGGGTTCTCACCATATAATCGGAACTTCCTATGCGTGATTGAGCCTAGCAGATACGTAAGATGAAGGAGAACCAATCCCTAAAGAGGCCTAAAAACCAACGTGAAGTTGATCCCCGGAACAATCCCTCTAGAGCCTAATAAACCACACCTTACGCACTATCGGATCCTTCAACCCGTTTATAAGGCCTAACCATACGGATATCAAACCAATCCTTGAAGAACAATGAGCAACTATAACGGATCAGATCTACTAAATAACGAATAAGCAAGATGCTGCCCTTACACCTGAAATAGGTGTAAGGGCAGGTAGATATCGAGGGGCAGCGTAGCTAGACAAGCTTATCGTGAAAGCATCGACGTCAGCCCCAAAACACCTAAGATAAAGGGTGTTGCTCGCCATCAAAAAGGCTTCAGCACGAACAACACCAATAACGAATAAACGTATACTGCCTAGATCGCAAGATGCGATCTAGGCAGCATGATGCTTACCCGGGAGAAACCCTCGAAACAAGGGGTGGCGATGCGCCTAGATTGATTTGTTGTGAACGTGTTCGTCCTCCTTCTCAATAACCCTAGATACATATTTATAGTCCGTAGACTTTCTAACTTGGGAATAAACCCAACCGTGTACGAGCTAAACTCTATCTCTTAATTCTAACCGACACGTATCCTACTATAATTTACGGATACACGGGCAATCTTGCCCAAACTTCTTGTACAAGGCCGGTTCGGGAATATCTTCCATGTATATCTTCTAAGCCCATTTAATCACGGCCCATCTCCAGACTTGGTTAAATTCTGGTGGTAACAGATAGCCCAACGAGCTTGCAGGATGCCAAACGCCCGCTCGACATCTATCGGGCTGCCTCTTGCTCTTTGGCAAATCTTGCCTCCTGCTCTGAGTTGGGTTTTCGGATTGTCTTAACGAGTGTAGCCCAAGGTGGATAGATACCATCAGCAAGGTAGTACCCCTTGTTGTAGTGGTGGCCATTGATCTCAAAATTCACATCAGGTGACTGACCGTACGCTAGCCTATCAAACACCGGAGAGTGCTGCAACACATTGATATCATTGTGCGAGCCAGCCATCCCGAAGAATGAGTGTCAAATCGATGTATCATGTGAAGCAACAGCTTCAAGAATCACTGTGCACCCCTCAGAATGGCCGATGTACGCCCCTGCCAACCAAAGGGGCAGTTCTTCCACTCCTAGTGCATGCAGTCTATGCTGCCAAGCATCCCAGGAAACCCCCTCGAAGCGTTGATTGACAACAGACGAGTTGTGTCCTCTGCACTAGGTTGCCGGAGATATTGTTCTCCGAACGAACCGATCACTGCTCTGCAGAACCTGTACATCGCTTCCAAGCAGGTCGACTCACTCATGTGCGTGTACTCATCTATGAAATCATCGGCAACACCATATGCGATCATCCTAATCGCTGCCGTGCATTTCTGGTACGAAGAGAGGCCTACCTTGCCAATTGCATCCACTTTCGCGCAGAAGTAGTCGTCGTAGGCCTTGACACCATCCATTATCCGGCGGAACAACGGTCTGGACATCCGAAAACGACGGCGAAACATGGCTGGCGTGAACAATGCCTTGGGTTGGAAGTAGTCGGTGAAGAGCTGGTCGTGGCCGCGTTCTCTTTTGCGCTCCAAGGCGGTCGCGCGCCCCGGCAAGGACCCCCGGTACACGGGGATCTGCGACACATTGTGCTCGTGGATGATCAGCGCAGCCTCCGTGAAAAAATCGTCGTCGGACTCCTCATCGGACGACGTGTCAATGAAGTTCTTGAAGAAGTAGTCGTCGTCATTGTCCACCATGATCTACACATGAAAACGGGACAAATTTTAGAGCGCCCATTTCATCGAACACCTCACAGGCGGAGGCCATCCAATGCGTCCGTAGGGACCTGCAGGTAATGGTCGTCCCGGCCGACTTGCGCTCTGGAAAGTCGGTGCACGAGAGCTCACCTCTGGCGGCAACGGCGAAGCTGCTGACGGCGGGAGGTCTCCTGACGGTGAGAGGACAGCAGCGTCGGCGACGACGTCCTCTGGCTCTGCTACGACGCGGCGAAAGCAGCGCGGGGCCGCGACCTATGCTTCCGCACCGCTTGCCGGCGTCTCGAGGACGGTGGCCGCCGTCGACACCGCTCCCAAATCGCCGGTCCTTGGGTGGCGGCGGAGCGGTGGGAGATGTGTGCGAGGGCGTTGTGTTTTGGGACACAGACAGGCGAGCCAGGGCGGACAAGGGGAGGACACGAGCTGGCAGCGATAGGAGTCCGCGGCCACGCAAACTCGGCCCAGATTTGGGCCGGCTTTGGGTCGTCCCGGACGCCGCGCCCATCCATTTTTGGGATGGGTCCGCGCGCTGGGCCGCGGTTTTGTTCGATTGGACCCATCCGAACACGCGGGCGCAGGATGGGTCGCCGTGTTGGAGATGTCCTTAGGGAAACCCGCTAAGCCTCACGGGCGCCAGCATCTGCGATAGTTTGCGAGTTGAGGTTGCTGATCCTCTACCACTCGACGCTCATAAGCAGCCGACCGGCCTCCTCTGTCGGCGCCCTCTCGCATGAATGTCCATGACGCGGGACAGGATGGCCTCGTCGGCCTCCTGTACGTTTTGGTGGTGATACACATCGTCTCGTAGGAGGCAAGAATCGCCTCCTTCTCCTGGTCCGCTGTCTCCCGCATTGCCACCTCCTCGTCTTCCTTGTCTAACTTGGCGTAGTCGATTGAGTTGTCGTCTTACAGGTTCTCCTCCGGTGGTGGTGACGGGTCATCATGGCCCAACATTGAGTTGGTTGTAACAACGCGGCATGGAATATTGTAGGCGGGGGAGGCCAGAAATGAGGACTGTGGCATGGCTCGTCGCGTGGTGGCCGGGTTTTATAGCCGGAGCACTGGCGGGCGGGAAACGGTGAGAAGCCGAATGGGGAGTGGCGGGAAATGATGGAAAGGAGCGATAGTTGGCAGTAACGCTGCCGCGTGGGGAAGACACAACGCCGACGAGACGTCTTGCCTGCTTCCACCTAGAAAACCGCTGCCACCATTAATAGAGTTGGACGAGCAGTCATTGTGCCTACGATAGGATTGGCCCGCCTGTTGATATCCGACGTGGCGTCGGCAACACCTTGTGTCGCCCCGGTTGGTCGCGGTCAGCCTAGAGGCGCCAAACAGTTTGTTGACCGTGCCAGACCCAACTCGTGTTTGGGGGCGCGGCTGGGCATGTTTTTTCGTCCAGCGGCCCTAATAGCCGTTTCGGGAGGACTTTTGCGGCCGCGACCGGAGATGCTCTAAGTACCGGGATGAAAAACCAGCCATAGCTTAGAAAACCGAAAAACTAACTATGAACGGCCGATGCAAATTTCATTTTCGACCAAATTTCGTACAAAACACATAGTTGACACGACAATAATTTAGGGGGTTTATTTCAAGACAATCCATTCACCCACTTACAAACGGAGGGCTTACTGACAAAATCCAACAACATTTTATGAAAACAAGCACCACTGCAGTAAAGTAACTACGGAATACAAACACAGTTGGTCAGAAAACCCATGCTTTAGCATACTCAACCGCATGTTCTCAGTGCACCACATTAGAGTACGTGCTAAACGTAGAGGGAGAGTGTGATTCGAACAAAGAGATGGCATGATCAATTGCCAATTTAGGAATCATAAACATAATCAGGTGTAACATTAGAGTGTTACACAGCACTCCTAATTTGCTCCGGGACACCTAAGCATATATAACAATTGAAATCAAAATGTTAGAACTTCCATTCTAATTAGTCATTCAATATTTGTTAGTTCCACGAACTGATATTTTTTTTAATCAAGAGTTGTTTCGAAATCAAAAAAGAAAGGAGATATGGATATACCACGTGGTTTGTAGAAACTCATGTACGGAAGCAAAGTGATGAACCCTTCTCTCTTCCATAGCTTCTTCCAGTGTAGTGAGTTGAGATTAATCTGGTATATCCCATGGTCCGTGGTGAAGCCAATGTCCGTGGTGACGAAAAGGATATCACTGCCCTCCACAGATCCCATCGGTGTAAGTAATGCGTTGTGAATTGTAATGGGAAGAAAGCTCTTGAGATCGATGACTCCGCGCTGAGTCCACGACATAGCTCCGTCGGAACTCATCTGCCTTGACCACAAGCGGAGAATTAACTTGTAGTTGAGGCTTGCAAACCCCAAACTGCAATCTTGCATCGCCATGAGAATAGAGTCATCCGGAAGCCCAGCTCCGGCCGGCGCTTCGAGCACCGACAAGAAATCAGAGGCCACGTCGTACTTGAGGATGTATGTAGTATCATCAGGAAAATACGTGAACATGAAGTAGAGCCCGTCTCGGACGAGGACACACCGTGAAGCCACGAAGGCATCACCAAGATGTAGGCTAGGGCAGAGCTTGCTCCACTCACCGGTCTCCGGCGAGAACACGCAGGCGCGTGCGATGCCCCTGTCCACGTCGATGAGGACCACCCGGAAGGGCCCATCGTGGCAGGCGCGGTGGTTGCAGCCGGCAACGCCACAGAGCACCGCGGCGGAACTGGCGCTCCAGGACTTGGTGGGCGTGGGCGCGCCCAGCACGCTCCGGCGTCCCGTCATGGGGTCCCAGACGGCGACCTCCGTCAACCGTCCCCGATTGTCCAAGCCCTTGAGGAGGACGCGGCCGTGGCGGCAGTCCAGCGCGACGTACTTCCGGCCGTCCCAGCCGTCGTCTGGGATGCGCCCGCGGAACTTGGCGGTGGTCGAGACCAGCTCCGGGACGCGGTCGTTGTCCGAGGACTTGAAGAGGAAGCCAAGCATCGGGGGAGCTCCGTGGAACTCGAGGTAGCGACCGTGGAAGGCATTGCTAGTGAGGCGGCTGAGCCAGAGCTTGCTGGCAAGGGAGGCGCACAGGAGGCTCTCCGGCTCGTCCGGTGGGAGGCGGAGGAAGATCTCCTCGAGGATCGCATCCGGCAGCGCCATGGTCCGTCGCTGACTATCGGGATGTGGCCGATGTTGAGAAGTTATTGTTTGAGTTGGCGCAGAGATGGAGACGAAGCAACTAGATGATCATGATGTGTAGGTGTCGCTCTCACGGTTCAGTTCAGGTCAAACCAGTTGTTCTACTTCCTGTCTAATAGATGGGGCCAGCGAGTGGGCTCCCGCTGCCAACGGAGTAAAACCACGATTTCACGTCGGTGCGCGCTAGTTGTCAGCGGATCGGTTACGTGGCTTCCATCCGACGCAGAATGTATGTAGGGGTGTTCACATAGTCAGGTGTCCAAATCGACTGATTCTATCAAAATGAATGATAAGAGCATCTCAGTTGCGTCCCCCGACAAGATAATTTTGGACACGTTTAGAGACAGGGCCGGAAAAAGAGACTACAAATCTGTACAAAAAAGAGACCATTCCCAGCCGTGTTCCTCAAACGGAGTCCGAATGCATACATTTTAATAGAGGGGATAATCCCATGTAGAAAAAGTAGATGAGAGAAAGTGTAGGAAAAAAAATGGTATGTGGAGACTAGGGATTGCATGCATGTGGACTATGTTTTTGTGTCCGACGTCTCAGGTAGAGACTCTACCGGGAAGACCGTACACAAAATGAGGTGCTATTTAGCTTTGGAGACGCAACTGGACAACTTTTTTCTCTATTTCTTGTCCGCGGTCCTCCAAACATCATTTAGGGGGACGCGACTGAAGATGCTCTAATCATACAACTTTACACTTGCTTACGAAATCAGGCGAAATGTCTAACATAGAAGTGCAGCCTAAAGCAGGATTACGAGTCGAGGAGTCGTAGGGGTACCGATTCATAGACTAGTCATGACTAGGATTACGAGTCGAGGAGTCGTAGGGGTACCAATTCATAGACTAGGCATGACTAGTCTAGACTACTGCTCGACTAGTTGACATGTACTTCAGCAGTAGCTAGTATAAAATACTTTCATATATAGCAACCAGATAAAAGATTTAGTAACTAAATCGACATAAGTTCAACACAAGTTACATACCATAATAATGCTAGAACCTAGAAGTTCATGTTATAGGTCTCAAATTATCTTGTCTAGATGATGAAACAATGTCTTTGAACTTCAGATTCATCCTCCACGTCCAAATATATTGCTTTATAGCTCTACACTTCCTTGTATTTAAGAAGCTGCGGATTTCATTCTTAATTTCCACCGATGCCTCTGGACAGTAATCTATCCCCAATTGAGTCCATCGACTCAAATACCACAACTACTCTATACTAGTCCATGACTAGTCGCTTGACCGCACAACTCTACAAACTAGTCAAGTGGAACAAGCACAACTCTACAAACTAGTCAAGTGGAACAAGCTAGACTAGACTAGTCGTTAGACTCATAATCCATGCCTAAGAGCATCTCTAACAGAGCCCGTAAATCCCGCCGGAACTGAACATTTCCGGCGGATTTACGGGTTCGGGCCGAAACGCGCGCAGATCAGCGCCCGAAAACATGGGCCGGCCCGTAAACGAAGTTCAGGGGCCCGAGAAATCGAGCGGACAGCCGTATTAAAAGGGATCACGGAGGGGAGTTCGGTTCGCAAACCCTACTCCCCTCCGCCGTTCCTCTCCCTCCACTGCCGCTAGTCGCCAGCTCCGACGAGCAATCCACGTAGCCCGAGCAACCGATTCGAAGCCCGCCGCCACGCGATGGCTTCCCGTGGAGGATCCGGCGGCCGTGCCGCGGGATTGGGCGGCGGCGACTCACCGCCGCATCCGCCTGTCTTCCACACCGACGCGGAGCGACGGAAGTGGAACAAGAGCGAGGGCGCTCGGAAGAGGAGCGCTCGCCGGTGGACGAACTGGGGGCTCACGCCCCCAGGGAAGCTCGCTCGCTACGGCCCCGCCGGCGAGGGCTCCTCCTCCGGCCAGTCGAGCCGCGCACCGCGGCTGCCCGTGGCGGAGAGCGAGGAGGAGGACGACCTCGTCCCCGCGCGCTCGCCGACCATCTCCGCCGGGGACTACGTCCACGGCAGCGACGAGGAGGAGGCCATCCTCGCTCAGGCGAAGGCGATCAGCGACGCGGAGGCTCGGGCGCGCTTCCGCCGGGAGGAAGCCGACGCCGTCCGCCAGGTCAGGGAGTACGAGGCGACCCGCCGGGAAGCCCGCGTCCGCCGCGTCAAGCTCGAAATAGTCGAGCTTGACAAGGACGACACGTGAAGATCTTCCACGCCGCCGACCATCTCCGCCAGCACCGACACCGCCGTGCGCCATAGGTCATATAGGCCGCATTTTGCTTAGCTAGGTTGCGCTTGCCGGTGTACCAGTAATTACGTTTACGTATGTATGCTCAATCGGAGCATCTATGTCATCTAGAACTATGACCATCGCTAAATTTTACCCGCGCCATTTCGAATTCCTCTTTTCAGTTCCATTATACGGTTTCTATTCTGCGCCACTGCGAATTTCGACAGAACTCGCGTTTTCGGGTTTTCGGTGCACTGAACTCGGCGTTTTCGGTTTGCGTTTTTTCGGCCTCTACTAGAGATGCTCTAACCAAGCTAGACGAACTGAACTAACATTATTAGTCATGACCCATGGGAGAGCAAAGCACATTAACATAGGAAATAGCTCACAGTGCTTACATGAAAAACACAACATCCTTTGGCAGTACACTTGTACGCTATGCTTGTACGCCGCATTGGAACTTGGATCCATAAGATCAGCATTGAATTTGCCACCTGCGAACCATTGACGAGCAGACGAGATCATAGCAGCGTCATTACCTGACACACAAAACTGACCACAACAACTCTTTTCCCTCCTGTTCCGTAGGCAATACAGACCAGAGACAGCACATGAATTCCACTACACTAGGCGAGAGTCACCATCCGGCAGAAACAACAGCTGACCGTCTAGTTGCGCCAGTACTTAGCAGAAGGCCTATACATGATTAAAACGAGAAGTTCTCTGAAGTGAAATAGATCGTGGCATGACAAGCTCAACTTAGCTTCGGAAAAAGGCTTTGATGTTGTTGTTGTTGATGACGTTGTTGGTCGTGGCATGCCAGGCTCAAGATTCCTGTGCTTGTGGACGCAGGTTGCTTTTGAAAAGGTTCCCCATAATATGAACCAACTTCTGGGGCTGTTGCCACCACACGGGTTCAGAACCAACTGGGCTTCCATACACACCAGCTTCTGTGCTGTCCTTCTTTGTGATGCCATCTGAGAATTCACGCCAGCTAAGCATGGCACGCTTCAGCCGGGATGTTCGCTTACCAGTAACAAGATATTTGGTGTAGTCCCTAGCAAGGCGATACAACTCCTCTCCCCTGATTATATGGATATACTGCATAACAAAGAAAAGGATTTAGAAATCATATACGGGGGGTCCTTAGCGTTCATGGCCAATAAGAATATGAACACACTCATGCTATGTGTTCAGAAGTCTTGTCTTCAGCAGATGCGAGAATCAACAGCTTTGTTACTAATGGTACAACAAAGAATCAACATCCCTGGTAAGCTTCTCTAGTATGAAGGGTACTTTCACCCCTTTTTACTTACAAGTTAGTCCCCACGGATTAATATTTGTGGGAGATACAAAAACAGCTGTCACAAAGAAATAATGAAATATTTGACAAAAGCAGGAACAACAAGGATCTTTTTCTCAGTAACCCTATGGAGAATGTAAATCTCACTATTCTGTACTTCTATTATCTGCCTCATCCCTCTAAGTCAGCTAAGTACATTAACAGAAATGGGTGTTCAAAATAATAAATATATAATGTTATCTTCATGTATTTGTACAATCACCTATGGCTAAGAATAAACAGCAAAAAAGTTTGCACATGAAATAATTAAACTGCTTGATTAACATAGTATCTAAGCATCATAGAGATTGAAAAGTCTGCACGGAACTATCGCTAAAAAATATAATATTTCAGAATGAAGGACATTAGGACAATGATAAGAAAGACTGAAGCAATGCAATTACCGTGAGTACAAAAGCGACGGTTGCTAATAAAACTTGGACCATTTCATACAATGAATCCGTGAAAGACTCGTCATCTGAGCCATCAGAACCACCACTGCCTCCATAACGGTTATTATTTCCACCATTTCCACCAGATCCTTGTCCTGTAATCTTAGACAGTTGCTCCATAAGCAAGCCTTGTATGGACCATTGCTTTTTTGCTCCATCCATTGCTTTGTTCAAAGATTCCATAGAGAATTGCTGAAAATAAAGCTAAAATAAGTCAAACAGATGGTTCCACAGAGCAATTGTGATTAACAGCCTTAATGTACTATGTGCTTGTTGTGTATCATATCAGTTGTCTGATCCATAAATTCTAACCAAAACAGGATTAAGAGTTAGCACACTCCACTTTACACAATATCCCTATTTCCTGTAGATGATTTCCTGAAAAACATCAATAACAGACTTCCACAGTACCAAACCAAATCAAACTTGACAATTTTGCTAAGCCGTAATGAAACTGCACGTTTTCAATGCAATTCACCCACAAAACCGAAAGAAATGATTAAATATAGGAAAGCTGCAAAGGCTACTTACATCATTGGCAGAACCAATATTTTCCTTCCCACTTGAGGCATATACAGGACCAAGCCTTTTATGGCAAGCAGCAACAAGAAGCCTTGGATATAGTTTCTCTTGCAGCTTGCAAGAACTAGAAGAACGTTGACATGCAGAATGTAGAGGAAGCAATTTGCACGTTCTCCCAAGACCTAATGGGCTGTCCAAAGTGAGCCCATCATGAGGCTTGTATACTGTAGCTTGGCAGTAGCTCATATTTCCTTCTTCTTGAATTCCGGAAGTAACTAGAACCAAATCTGTAGGTTCAATATGAATGAGTATATACCAAACTAGAAAGAATAATGCCATATATATGGAACAGAATCAAGTGTCAACTGAACTGATCAAGGCTAAAAAAAAAAATCTCCATTTTGCACAACGTTGTAGCCAGTGTTCAAGATGTTTTTAATGCTACAAGCAAAATTAAGCGTGATGTTCTCAATAATTTATTCCCATGAATGAACTAGGAGTGTGCGAGGATTTGAGGAAAACAACAGTTGCTATTATTAGATAGAGCAATACTCTCTGATGTTCAGAGATGATTATGAAGTCCACCTAAAATGTACTTTAGAGGGATTTTAACCTGCCACAAAACTACCTAAATGCTAAGTAAAGAAAAATGCAACAGATAATCGTCATGAGACCACGCTCGAAACACTAATGCAGGCTGAAATACAGCATTTGTTCCCCATACATTCCCAATACCTTTTAACATGAACCCTAGTAAAATTAGTATGTACCAAACAAGCAGAAAAATCATGTCACGGGCAAAGCAGAATCACCAAATTTCGTACAGCTCATAGGCTAATAATACCCAGGCTCGGATCTAGATGGTGTTCCCTGTGTGCACCAGCACACCCAGAAATTGAGAAGGTCACTAGGTCAGTGCGATTTAACTGATACTAAGTCGCTGGAGGAAAACCACCTCATAAGTCATACCTCAAAACCCAATAGCCGAAGACTGCGGACGGGGCGGAGACAGCGGGGACGCGATGTGCCGGCGAGGAAGACTTTGAACGGAGATGCCGGGGGTGAGACGCGGGATCGAGGCGTCGGCGGTGGCGGTGACGCTAAGGTACGGCACGGCGGCAGCTGTAGGGCATCGTGCTAGACCATAGTCGGGATTCAGAGCCGCGTTGGAAGCTGAGGACTCGGAAGGAAGGGAGAGGGAAGAAAGCTGCGGGAAGAGGTGTAGGGCTTGGCTCCGCCGCGCTGCAACGAGCTCCCGGCCGGCGGAGAGCGGGGACGGCGGAGGGGGAGGCGCAGTGGGGAGAGAAGGATTGGATTGCGTCGTCTTCTCAGGCAATCAGGCTACAAGAGGGAGTGGGCCGTGGGGGACCCCACTTCATACCAGGTTGGGCTGGTTTGTTGTGGGCCTACTTCACGCCAAAAGGCCCAACACATCCTAAGTTCGGCTAGTTTGTTCTGACTAGTGAGTAGTTTTTTTTTAACTCAATGTGCTTTCTGAGTTCATTCTGTCGTGTGGCCGATTTCCAATGTCTACTACACTGCATTGTAAGAACGGCCGTTATGCGGCACACATTTCCTCCTGTGCTTTATACCAACAACCCCCAATAAGCCTATCTGTAAGTGGCTATCAACCGAAGGTGAGCTTTTCTGCCCAGTCAATGAGCAAAGCTGGGTCAGGTTGATCGGATCACAGGACACACAAGATCTTTTTTGGTTGTTAAAACTCCTATGCAGATAAAACATGTTTTTGTAGCTGACTTTTAAGATATGACCATGGACAACTACGGTGAAATTGGGTTGTTGTGGAATATCAAATGTATGCTTTGCTATAAAGTTAAGACGACCACTTTTTTTCTTCCTAAACTTGCTATGGCAAAGTATAAGTTGGGGTAGTTGAATGTACTGTTGACGTTAGGGAATTACCAGGGAGGTTCTCGCATACTATCTGTAGTTAGATGGCCATATTTTAATTAAAGAATAGGCACTTGAAGGCAGTAGGTGTCACTGCTCTGCTCTGATCTAGTCCATTTGGAAAACCAAAATTGTGGTGTGTTTTCATCATCCTTTTTCTCATGTTTTAGTGAGTGTGGTGTTTTAAATTTCACATTGGCGATCTTGTTCGGTTGGTATGGAGAACCAGAGTTGACCGTAGCTCAATGGTTGTATTGGAATTGACCGACAAGAGCTATGGAATTTTCGATGAAAGTAACGTCACAGAAGACGCTTTATCTTGGTTATGCTTGTGTGGATTGAGTTGTCGTCTCAAATGGTGCGTGTTAGCTAGGGCCATTTTTTTCTCATTGTTTAGTGTAAGAAGCATGTGCTTTTAATCTGCATAAGAGGCCACGAAAGACGGAAATTCATAATGGAGCCGAGAGGACATGCTCCCGCCTAAAAGAAATCCATCCAAATGTCAAAAATGTGAACAATTTAACATATGTACATGTCCGTATTATATGTTCTCTGGCAATTCTTTCTAATGACACTTCTTGTGATATATAAGAAAACAGGTGCTCAAAAAAATCGCTTGTTAGAGCATCTCCACCGGCGCGCCCCATAGCGGTCCCGATAGCGATTTGGGGGCCGGCGTGGTTTTTGGGATCGCACCAGTCTGTCCCAACCGGCGCCGGCTAGTTTTCGAGCCTAATAGAATCGCCAGCATCCCCGTGTCGGCCCCTTCACGTAGGGCGCGAATCGGGCGTGTCGGCGCCTCGCAACACGTCAGAAAACGAGCGTGGGCTCCGCCTGGTAGCCAGAAACACCGATTTCCCTACCTCCTACCCACGCCCGAGCCGACTCTCACCCCTCTAGATTGCCACCGTCGTCGTCGCCGCCATGCCCCTGCTTGCAATAGACACCGTCGCATGTCTAGGAACCGCCGTCGATCGACATGGTCGCCACCCCCTCGACGGACGGCCGTTGTTTCGTCCGGAATAGAGCTCGCCGCCACTGCGGCACAACCGCCCCGCCCGCAAGGTATTCGTCTGATTGCCGTGATGGATAGTGACGACGAGATGATGATGCAGCTGTTCACGGAGGAGCAGAACGTTGAGGCTGTCCGGCGGCAACATCAGCAGCTGATTCTGACGAGCATGATGCGCGTTCGCCAGCCTTTCTTCGTCGTGCCTCGGCGTGGCGGCTCAAAGACATGCAAGAGGAGGAACATCAACCGGCATCGTCGAGCCGGTGCAATGCTGCTTGACGCCGACTACTTCAACGACGACGCGACTCATTCGCCGAAGGAATTTCGGCGCCGATTTAGGATGAACAAGGCGATGTTTTTGAAGATTGTCTACGGCGTTAGGGAGTACGTCAACTACTTCATGGCCAAGCAAAATTGCACAGGTTTGTGGGGCTTCACCTCAATTCAGAAATGCACTGCTTCAATACGCTGTCTTGCATACGGAGCTCCTTCAGATACAGCCAATGACTACCTACGGATGGCAGAGTCGACATGTATAGAGACTCTCTACAAGTTTTTTCGAGCCATCATAGCGGTGTTTGTTAAAGACTATTTGAGAACACCAAGATCAGATGATACAGCTCGGATCCTGCAAAAAAATGCAACAAGAGGGTTTCCTGGAATGCTCGGAAGAATTGACTGTATGCATTGGGGCTGGAAGAATTGCCCTTTTTCATGGCAGGAGATCTACAAGGGGCATACTGGTAAGTGTTGTCATTCGTGAGGCGGTGGCATACCATGACCTTTGGATTTGGCATGCATTTTTTTGGCATGGCAGGAACAAGCAATGATATAAACGTGTTGCAGCGCTCTCCGGTGTTTGCCATGCTAGCTGAGGGACAAGCTCCTGCCGTGAACTTTGAGATAAATGTCCACGCATGCAACAAGGGGCACTATTTAGCTGATGGTATCTACCCGACATATGCTACATTTGTGAAGACAATTCCCTCTCCAGCAAACGAGATGGAAGCTTATTTTTCAACATGCCAGGAAGCAGCACACAAGGATGTTGAGCGTGCTTTTGGGGTGCTTCAGCAACGTTTCGCCATTGTCAGGTATCCTGCTCTCACTTGGTTTGAGTCTCAGATGTGGGAGGTGATGAACGTCTGTGTGATCATGCACAACATGATCATTGAGAGCGAGCGCGACAAACCTGTGCAAGATGATCAACCATTTGATTATCAAGGGCCACTTGCTGAGGTACAGCATGCATGTACCCCAAGAATTTGCCTTTTTTCTTCATATGCACAATGAAATTCGAGATGCAGATGTCCATGCACAACTTAAGACGGATCTAGTTGCGCATTTGTGGACGAGGAGAGTAGCCGCCAACAATGCATGATTTTATTTCTATTTGTTTGGTTGTATAAATAATTTAATTTCCATTCGTTTGATTTATTGATTGTATGAATAATTTAAGAACTATTTGTTTAATTGCCTGAATAATTTAAGTACTATTTGTGTGATTGTATAAATTATTGAATATAGTATGAATAAAATGTGATTGTATGTTGTTTCAAAATATTGTAAAAAGAAAAAAAATTGGGAGGCACCGTTTGGGAGGCGCCGGTGTGGGAAAAGCATCCCCAAATAGAGGATGCAGTGCCGGCGCCCCCCATACAGCAGTGTCGGCGATCCTAGCGACGACTATTTGGAACACGTCGGTGGAGATGCTCTTAGAACACTATTTTGTAGGAACAAATTATTTATTTCCTTCATATAACTTGCGTATGACTATTTCCTTACTTGGACAAAAGACAAATAGAAAAGAAAAGGTTGTCTTCCGTTACCTAATGGATGATATCTTAGAAATATAAGAGAAGGCTATTTTATGCGGCGCACAATATCTCTTCCCTTAGCAATTTTTTAATAGAATTAATTAATTCTCATTAATTGCTAAGGATGACGATAAGTTACGATGCATTTTATAACTTATATTTATTGCTTTCTCTAGATAACGTGAAGGGCTAAGATAAGGCATGCCTTCTATATCATTGTACATGTTCTTAGAAATACCGGGTTGCTCAACCCAATTGACTAGGGAATGCCATATCATGAGTCTAAAGGTGGCATATAATTCTGTTCCCAAATGATTTGTATGTGCGAAGACACTACTCCATGAATATATAAGAATCTCGAGGCCCAACAAAGACCAGGGCATGAAAAATAGACATAGGTCAAACTGGACTGCCGTGTGCCATAATCTCGAAGCCTCGACAACTTGTAGATCACTCAAGGTGAAAGCAATATACACAATAGTAGGACTGTTATCGGAGGATGCCCAAAATGCTAAATCTCTCAATATGGCAAACACACAAATTGTTCACATGTGGCCATGTGGGGTACCCCATACATAGGAATCTCAAAACCACCTAAGATTAACATTTCTCTGTTCCAAATAATATTTTGGGTTTACATTTTTAACATAGGAATCATATTCTCTAAAACTCCTAAGTTTATCTTTTAATTCAATAACTATGGAAGTATCGTAGGGATACAAGATCAATCTTAGACGTCCATTCTCTTGTTAAAAACAACACCATAATATTTTCCTATAGGAATTGAACCCTTTACCACTCCCATCTTCTTTCTTTATTTGCCAATGAAAGTAATGTCTTCGTATCACTAACAACATTTCTTCTCACAAAGTAGCGCCAAAATCCAGTCAGTGTCGATGGGCTCCGGTACTAGCGATTGCGTGTCCGCCCGTGATGGCAAGAGGAGGCCGAACACGTCGAGGAACGATAGTGGTGATGATTTTCAACGCGCTCTAGTGTGTTTAACGTGAAAAGATGCGGAAAGTACCATGTGCACATGAGCACAAGTGCTCCTTTGGACATTTGGATTTTTGAAAATTTTCAAAACCTCGCTCTTTTATGTTTTCAAAAATTATGACATTAAATATGTAGATAGATTTAGACACGAGGAGTGTAGTAAAAAAAGTCCCATTAAAAAATACTTTGTATTTTGGAAAATACAAAAAAGACAAATTTCTGACTACTGTCAGAAATTTGTCTTTTTTGCATCTCCCAAAATATAACGTATTTTTTGATGAGACTTTTTTGATTCCAATCCTCGTATACACATCTATCTACATATTTAATGTCATAATTCTTGAAAGCAGAGAAATATGAGAATCTAAATTTTTTTAAAATCCAAGAGTGAAGGGAGCACTGACTCCCATGTGCACAAAATCCTCGTCCGAAAAGATGACCTATCTCTATATGCATTTGTTGTCAGGCACAGGATAATCTGTCGCTCGATCCACTCAGTTTCTGTTTGTCTGAAAAGGCACTGAAACCAAACACATGTAGGCAGAAGAACACTGTCAAATGTCAGGTCACTGGAAAGATAACACATGTAAATCCCAAGGGGATGTCACCCCACAACCAAGGCAACGGCTATTCTATTACAAGCCGCTCTTGTGTGTGTGCAGTTCAAGAGCAGATCACCACCGGGCGAAAGCTTCTTCTGACCATACAAGATGCACTCGACGTTGCATCTGATCACAAAGTATTTGTACTGTAAAAGAGGTTTTCAGCCTACAGTCTTTGGTTCAGTAAACGAGGCAAGCACTACACTGTCGGAAGAAATTCATTCGGTCAGCATGCAGTCAGCACTACCGGCTGAACGGGTTGTGGTGCCTGAACTCGGCGACCACGTCAGCGACGGATCCCGCGGCGGCCGCGACGGACACGATGAGGCACACGGCGCTGAGCGCCTGGAGGAAGAGCCACTTGGTGCTGCCCCGCGGCAGCCGGTGCTGCGCCATGTACATCTCGATGGGGAAGTAGACAGTGAGCGGCCAGAAGGAGATGGCGCCGATGAGCCCCACCACGGAGCCGAAGAATGGCATGGACATGGACACGGCGGTGGTGACGCACACGTACGCCGTGCGCCAGGTGAGGCGGAGCGGGCAGACGGCGACGCGGAGGCGCGTGGGCCAGAGCGTGACCTCCTTGGTGGCCACGAAGGCGCTGTCGGGCCAGGCCGCGGCGGCGCGGAGCTCGACGTAGGCGAAGATGGGCTGCGTGATGACCTGGTACGTGCCGACGAGGTGGACGGCGACGCAGGCGTTGGCCACGTCCAGCAGCCAGAAGGGCTCGTAGAAGCCGAAGCCCGTGAGGAGGTTGTCCTTGACGCCGTCGCCGAAGGCCGCGTACCCGACGCAGCCGCAGAGGAGGTAGATCACCGTCGTCGCCGCCACGCTCACCGCCGTCGCCTTCTTCATCACCTTCGCCTCTGACGGCGACGCCGCCTTCAGCGTGTCCTGTAATAATAACATAGTACTACAGACCATCAAACACAGCACAGTACGGCAGTAAGCAAATTAACAAAGACGAGCTGATCGATTAATTAAACAGATCGATGGAGATGTCTGGATAAGGACTTGCCTGGATCTCGAGCAGGACGATGGAGAAGCCGTAGGCGAAAGCCATGTTCCCGAACGCCTGAAGACCGCGCCAGAGTTTCTGCATCGCCGTGACACTGGTGCCGGCGGCGCTGATGCCGACAGCGACGCCGGTGATGGTGCCCTGGATTCCCCCGTTGGCTGCAATTTTATTGTTGCAATTTATTAACGTTATTCTGCAAATGTATACGCGCGCGTCTAGATTGATGCATTATCCATTGGACGCGGGCGGGCACGTACCTATAATCTGCGCGACGCCGAGGCCGATTCCGATGGAGGAGTAGGTGAAGGACATGACGGTGGCGAGTGTGGAGAGCCAGGACATGCTGTCCAGGCCGGGGATCTGCGAGAAGGCGATCTCCATGATGCCGTAGATGGCAATGTACGGGGCGATGGGGCTGCGGCACTCGCTCTGGTGCCCTTCCTCGTGGAAGCAACCCGCCCTCTTGATCGCGCTACCAACACGAAGCGGTGCAAAAAATGGTAAGGATTTATTTGTAGAAACGGAAAAAAGAAAAGGTGGGAAGTCTAGAGTGAGGACGTACCGCATGCTGGCGGCGGCGGCGATGGTGATGCCGATGCCGATGCCGAAGAGGTTGGCGAACTGGATAGCGCCGCAGAGCTTCACCTTGGAGCCGCCGAGGGTGGAGCGGACGGCGGCCATGTAGGTGCGGTTGCGCGGGCCGGACACGGGGTCGCCGGAGCGGTAGCAGTCGGCCAGCAGCGTGGAGGTGTAGTAGATGACGGCGGCGAACAGCGTCATCACGGCGGGGCCGCCCACCCAGCCCAGCTGCGCCACGCCCCACGCCAGGGACAGCACGCCGGACCCCAGCACCGTGGTGATGATGTGCGCGCTCGCCGTCCACGCCGTGCCCGTGCGCCGCGGCCGGCCGTCGTCGTCGATGTCGTCGCCGTCGAGCCGCTTCTTCGGGAGGTCCATGCCGTGGGACATGGCTGCCGGAGTCGGGGAGACTTCGTGCGCTCGGGACCTGCTAGCAGGGGATAGGAGATTGCTGGAAGGTATGGAGCAGGATCGGTACGAGATGAAATGGCGTCTTATTATAAATAGAAGACGGCAGGATTCGAGATTTAGAGAGAATTGATGCTGGTAGCCATTTACCACTTACTATATAGACCACCGAACCGTGGTTGCATGCAGAATCGATACTGCCGCAATTAATTACTGCCTGCAAAACAACAAGTAGGCCTAGTTGTCACCAAACCTGACAAGCTGCATTGCAATGTGTGTGTGGACGAGGTCACCAAGCAATGGAAAACCAAACATGTTTCCACAGACAGTCAATGCTTTTTTTCTTGACCTGACAGACAGTCAATGCTGGGTGATAAAGGGAATCACCGACCAAGTAGTAATTGCTTGTCCTTTTCTCTCTTCAATGCGACTCGGTTTTCTGGGACGTTGGATCTACATCACACGGTTGCCATTTTAGAGTTTATCCAACGGCATGTTTCATGCATATATTTTCCTTCGTCAAAAAAGATACTCCCTCCCTCCATAAAAACATGTCTCAAATTTGTCAAAATTTAGATGTATCTACACCAAATTTAATATATACATCCAGATTTTGATAAAATTGAGATATCTTTTTTTACAGCATTAATAAAGGACGAATAAAACTAGATAATTATAGGAAGCTTTCACTCCATCCTTGGAATTGGTGGTGGTCCTTCCTAAGAGCATCTCCAGTCGCGTCCCCCAAAGCGTCCCCCAAAGAGCGCCGGATCGAGCATTTGGGGGACGTCGCTCCCCAGCCGCGTCCCCCAAACGCCGCCCCCAATCAGAAATTCAAATAGTTTGCATTCAAAAGAGATCGTTCCCGCCGAATCGTTGCGATCAGAGTAGCGGCGATCAAAGTACTGGGCGCGCGATCATATTACAGACCGGTGGTGCATGCTAAATTAGAAGAAGGGGTTGGCCGATGGCGACGTATCCTGAGTCGACGTAGACCCGTCTGCTCCGTCGCTGATGCAGAGGCAGAGGCCGACGCAGGTGTAGCAGTAGAAGACGCGTCTGCCGGCTCTTGCTCCGCGGTTGCTGCCGATGCCGCTGCCTGGGCCGCCGCGTCGGCCGCAGCCTCGGCCGCCGCTATTTTGGCTTGATGTCGTCGAGCTCAGTTCGAGGGGAATACCCTCGAGCTATTAGGCAGATAGATTTTACTAAATAAGGCTTAATTTTCTCGATTTCGAGAAAAATTGGTAGGAATCTAATCGATTCCAGCTACTTTTCACTTGAAACAGAGAACTATTCTGTCTTTTCAGTAGTCTCTTCCTAGCTAACGACTGACTGGAATTGACTCACAACAGCTAAGAGACAGGAGACTAGATACCTCGGAGGCTGCAACCTTAATATTGCACGCCAAAGAGGTGAGGAACGAGGGCTATATGGTCCCTTTTCACACACTATTTCAGAAAAAAAAGATCTGGTCTTTGAAAAAGTTGTGCGCCGCCCGCGTCTGGGGAGACATTCCCTCTGTCGACGCTCTCAGCAGGGACATGTCGTTCCTGCGTTTCTTGAGCTCCAATTCTCCTCTTGCCTCTTGAGCAGCTCCGCCCACCTTTCGTCGGCCTTTTTATCGCGAGAGAGAAAGGTCGAGGAGACGTCGGCGAGGCATTTCGTGATCGACGCCTGCGTCTTCTCAGACGACGCAGTGTCGGCCAAGACGGCCTTGGCAGCCTTGTTGCTAGTAGGGCGCTGTAAGGGTATTTTACCCTTATCCATTATTTTGGTAACAATGACACCGTGCTAGAGTACTTGGCCTAATATGTTTATAAGGATAATCTCAGGTATTAGGCAAAGAGGCATAAATGGTGTATCAAAGGAACAAGAAGGCTAAAGGAGACCCCCACTTCAACAATAATCGAAAAGGGGTCTACAGCAGAAATCCGGTCTGCAGCCCGGTCCAACCGGACTACAGACCGGCCAGTCCGGCGTGCTGCCTGGCCAACCGGTCGCCAACCGGGGCGAGTTGGCGCACGGCCCGGTCGACCGGTCGCCAACCGGGCTCCATACGAGGAACCAACAAATCCGGTTGCCGCCCGGCCAACCGGCCTACCAACCGGAGAGTCCGGCGCGTGGCCCGGTCGACCGGTCGCCAACCGGGCGCCAACCGGAGGAGCTCCAGGACGACGCAAAGGGCATCCGGTCGCTGGCCCGGTCCGACCGGCCACACCACCGGGCAGTCCGGTCTATGGTCCGGTCAACCGGGTTTGTCGAGAGAAAAGCTGAGGTGGCAAGTGACCAACGGCCATATTTCGAAGAACACTATAAATAGGCCTTCTCCTACCTCTGAACGGCTAGGTGATGGCGTGTAATACACACGTTCGTTGGGAACCCCAAGAAGAAGGTATGATGTACACAGTAGCAAGTTTTCCCTCAGAAAGAAACCAAGGTTTATCGAACCAGGTGATACGTCTCCGACGTATCGATAATTTCTTGTGTTCCATGCCACATTATTGATGATACCTACATGTTTTATGCACACTTTATGTCATATTCGTGCATTTTCTGGAACTAACCTATTAACAAGATGCCGAAGTGCCGGTTCTCGTTTTCTGCTGTTTTTGGTTTCGGAAATCCTAGTAACGAAATATTCTCGAATCGGACGAAATCAACGCCAAAGATCTTAGAATCCCCGGAAGCATCCGGAACACACCGGAGAGGTCGGAGGGGGCCACAGGCCCACCAAACTATAGGCCGGCGCGGCCGGAGGGGGGGCCGCGCCGCCCTATGGTGTGGGCCCCCCAGAAGCCCTCCTGCGCCGCCTCTTCGCCTATATAAAGCCTCTGTCGCGAAAACCCTGAGGGAAGAACCACGATACGGAAAACCTTCCAGAGCCGCCGCCATCGCGAAGCCAAGATCTGGGGGACAGGAGTCTCTGTTCCGGCACCCTGCCGGAGCGGGGAAGTTCCCCGGAAGGCTTCTCCATCAACACCGCTGCCATCTCCACCGCCATCTTCATCACCGCTGCTGCTCCCATGAGGAGGGAGTAGTTCTCCATCGAGGCTCTGGGCTGTACCGGTAGCTATGTGGTTAATCTCTCTCCTATGTACCTCAATACAATGATCTCATGAGCTGCTTTACATGATTGAGATTCATATGAGTTTTGTATCACTACTATCTATGTGCTACTCTAGCAAAGTTATTAAAGTAGTTCTATTCCTCTTGCACGTGTGTAAAGGTGACAGTGTGTGCACCGTGTTAGTACTTGGTTTATGCTATGATCATGATCTCTTGTAGATTGCGAAGTTAACTATTGCTATGATAATATTGATGTGATCTATTCCTCCTACATATGCATGAAGGTGACAGTGTGCATGCTATGCTAGTACTTGGTGTAATTGTGTTGATCTATCTTGCACTAAAGGTTACTAAAATATGAGCATTATTGTGGAGCTTGTTAACTCCGGCATTGAGGGTTCGTGTAATCCTACGCAATGTGTTCATCATCCAACAAAAGTGTAGAGTATGCATTTATCTATTCTCGTTATGTGATCAATGTTGAGAGTGTCCACTAGTGAAAGTGTAATCCCTAGGCCTTGTTCCTAAATACTGCTGAGTTACTACTGCTTGTTTATCGTTTTACCGTGTTACTACTGCTGCAATACTACCACCATCAACTACACGCCAGACAAGCTATTTTCTCGGCACCGTTGCTACTCGCTCATACTTATTTATACCACCTATATTTCACTATCTCTTCGCCGAACTAGTGCACCTATTAGGTGTGTTGGGGACACAAGAGACTTCTTGCTTTGTGGTTGCAGTGGTTGCATGAGAGGGATATCTTTGACCTCTTCCTCCCCGAGATCGATAAACCTTGGGTGATCCACTTAAGGGAAACTTGCTCGTCGTTCTACAAACCTCTCGCTCTTGGAGGCCCAACACCTGTCTACAAGAATAGAAGCTCCCGTAGACATCAAGCACTTTTCCGGCGCCGTTGCCGGGGAGGAAAGGTAAAAAGGCACTCATACTCCGGTTCCGGTAACGAGTACTTTTCCGGCGCCATTGTGTTTGTGCTCGAAGCTATTTCCTTTAGATCCTGCAATTGCATCTTTTTGTTTCTTGTTTACACTAGTTTGGCATAATGGACAACAATGAGCTTCTTATTCTATTTCCTGATTTAAAACATGGATTGTTTGATGCGAAAATTAAAAAACCCATGAAATCTTATTTGCATGCTGGTAGTAATATTAGTATGAACGCTTTGAACACCATTGTTGATAATGATATAGAAAGTTCTAAGCTTGGGGAAGCTGGTTTTCATGATCTTTTTAGTCCCCCAAGCATTGAGGAGAAATTTTTCTTTGATGATACTTTGCCTCATATTTATGATGATTATAATGATAGTGGTCTTTTGGTGCCACCTACTATGGAGAGTAAATTTTGTTGTGATTATACTATGCCTCCTACACTTGATGAGAATAATAATGATAGCTACTTTGTTGAATTTGCTCCCGCTATTACTAATAAAATTGATTATGCTTATGTGGAGAGTAATAATTTTATGCATGAGACTCATGATAAGAATGCTTTATGTGATAGTTATATTGTTGAGTTTGCTCATGTTGCTACTGAAAGTTATTATGAGAGAGGAAAATATGGTTGTAGAAATTTTCATGTTACTAAAATGCCTCTCTATGTGCTGAAATTTTTGAAGCTACACTTGTTTTATCTTCCTATGCTTGTTACTTTGCTCTTCATGAACTTGTTTATTTACAAGATTCCTACGCATAGGAAGTATGTTAGACTTAAATTTGTTTTGAATTTGCTTCTTGATGCTCTCTTTTTCTTCATACTCTATTTTTCATGTGAGCATCATTAAAACTGCTGAGCCCATCTTAACGGCTATAAAGAAAGAACTTCTTGGGAGATAACCCATGTGTTATTTTGCTACAGTACTTTGTTTTATATTTGTGTCTTGGAAGTTGTTTACTACTGTAGCAACCTCTCCTTATCATGTTTTTGTGCCAAGTAAAGTCTCTATGGTAAAGTTGATGCTAGATTTGGATTGCTTGCGCAGAAACAGCATTGTCTGTCTGTCACGAATCTGGGTCTAATTCTCTGTAGGTAACTCAGAAAATTATGCCAATTTACGTGAGTGATCCTCAGATATGTACGCAACTTTCATTAGTTTTGAGTTTTTCCATTTGAGCAAGTCTGGTGCCATTTTAAAATTCGTCTTTACGGACTGTTCTGTTTTTGACAGATTCTGCCTTTTATTTCGCATTGCCGCTTTTGCTATGTTGAATGAGTTTCTTTGTTCCATTAACTTTCAGAAGCTTTGTGCAATGTCTAGAAGTGTTAAGAATGATTGTGTCACCTCTGAACATGTGAGTTTTTGATTATGCACTAACCCTCTAATGAGTTTGCTTAAAGTTTGGTGTGGAAGAAGTTTTCAAGGGTCAAGAGAGGAGGATGATATACTATGATCAAGGAGAGTAAAAGCTCTAAGCTTGGGGATGCCCCCGTGGTTCATCCCTGCATATTTCAAGAAGACTCAAGCATCTAAGCTTGGGGATGCCCATGGCATCCCCTTCTTCATCGACAACTTATCAGGTTTCTTCTCTTGAAACTATATTTTTATTCGGTCACATCTTATGTACTTTACTTGGAGCGTCTGTGTGCTTTTGTTTTTGTTTGTGTTTGAATAAATTGGATTACATCATGCTTGTGTGGGAGAGAGACACGCTCCGCTGGTTCGTATGAACACATGTGTTCTTAGCTTTTAATATTCATGGCGAAGTTTCCTCTTCGTTAAATTGTTATATGGTTGGAATTGGAAAATGATACATGTAGTAATTGCTATAATGTCTTGGGTAATGTGATACTTGGCAATTGTTGTGCTCATGTTTAAGCTCTTGCATCATATACTTTGCACCTATTAGTGAAGAAATACATAGAGCATGTTAAAATTTGGTTTGCATAATTGGTCTCTCTAAGGTCTAGATAATTTCTAGTGAGGTGTTTGAACAACAGGGAAGACAATGTATAGTCTTATAATGCTTTTAATATGTCTTTTATGTAAGTTTTGATGTACTAGTTTATGCTTGTGTTTGTTTCAAATAACCTTGCTAGCCTAAACCTTGTATCGAGAGGGAATACTTCTCATGCATCCAAAATACTTGAGCCAACCACTATGCCATTTGTGTCCACCATACCTACCTACTACATGGTATTTATCCGCCATTCCAAAGTAAATTGCTTGAGTGCTACCTTTAAAATTCCATCATTCACCTTTGCAATATATAGCTCATGGGACAAATAGCTTAAAAACTATTGTGGTATTGAATATGTACTTATGCACTTTATCTCTTATTAAGTTGCTTGTTGTGCGATAACCATGCTTCTGGGGACGCCATCAACTATTCCTTGTTGAATATCATGTGAGTTGCTATGCATGTCCGTCTTGTCTGAAGTAAGAGCGATCTACCACCTTATGGTTGAGCATGCATATTGTTAGAGAAGAACATTGGGCCGCTAACTAAAGCCATGATCCATGGTGGAAGTTTCAGTTTTGGACATATATCCTCAATCTCAAATGAGAAAATTATTAATTGTTGTTACATGCTTATGCATAAAAGAGGAGTCCATTATCTGTTGTCTATGTTGTCCCGGTATGGATGTCTAAGTTGAAGAATAATCAATAGCGAGAAATCCAATGCGAGCTTTCTCCTTAGACCTTTGTACAGGCGGCATAGAGGTACCCCTTTGTGACACTTGGTAAAAACATGTGCATTGTGATGATCCGGTAGTCCAAGCTAATTAGGACAAGGTGCGGGCACTATTAGTACACTATGCATGAGGCTTGCAACTTATAAGATATAATTTACATGATGCATATGCTTTATTACTACCGTTGACAAAATTGTTTCATGTTTTCAAAATCAAAGCTCTAGCACAAATATAGCAATCGATGCTTTCCTCTTTGAAGGACCATTCTTTTACTTTTATGTTGAGTCAGTTCACCTATCTCTCTCTACCTCAAGAAGCAAACATTTGTGTGAACTGTGCATTGATTCCTACATATTTGCATATTGCATTTGTTATATTGCTTTGCATTGACAACTATCCATGAGATATACATGTTACAAGTTGAAAGCAACCGCTGAAACTTAATCTTCCATTGTGTTGCTTCAATGTCTTTACTTTGAATTATTGCTTTATGAGTTAACTCTTATGCAAGACTTATTGATGCTTGTCTTGAAGTGCTATTCATGAAAAGTCTTTGCTATATGATTCACTTGTTTACTCATGTCATATACATTGTTTTGATCGCTGCATTCACTACATATGCTTTACAAATAGTATGATCAAGTTTATGATGGCATGTCACTTCAGAAATTATCTTTGTTATCGTTTTACCTGCTCGGGACGAGCAGAACTAAGCTTGGGGATGCTGATACGTCTCCGACGTATCGATAATTTCTTGTGTTCCATGCCACATTATTGATGATACCTACATGTTTTATGCACACTTTATGTCATATTCGTGCATTTTCTGGAACTAACCTATTAACAAGATGCCGAAGTGCGAGTTCCCGTTTTCTGCTGTTTTTGGTTTCAGAAATCCTAGTAACGAAATATTCTCGGAATCGGACGAAATCAACGCCAAAGATCTTAGAATCCCCGGAAGCATCCGAACACACCGGAGAGGTCGGAGGGGGGCCACGGGCCCACCAAACTATAGGCTGGCGCGGCCGGAGGGGGGCCGCGCCGCCCTATGGTGTGGGCCCCCCGTAAGCCCTCTCCGCGCCGCCTCTTCGCCTATATAAAGCCTCCGTCGCGAAAACCCCGAGGGAAGAACCACGATACGGAAAACCTTCCGGAGCCGCCGCCATCGCGAAGCCAAGATCCGGGGGACAGGAGTCTCCGTTCCGGCACCCTGCCGGAGCGGGGAAGTGCCCCGGAAGGCTTCTCCATCAACACCGCTGCCATCTCCACCGCCATCTTCATCACCGCTGCTGCTCCCATGAGGAGGGAGTAGTTCTCCATCGAGGCTCGGGGCGTACCGGTAGCTATGTGGTTAATCTCTCTCCTATGTACCTCAATACAATGATCTCATGAGCTGCTTTACATGATTGAGATTCATATGAGTTTTGTATCACTACTATCTATGTGCTACTCTAGCAAAGTTATTAAAGTAGTTCTATTCCTCCTCGCACGTGTGTAAAGGTGACGAAGTGTGTGCACCGTGTTAGTACTTGGTTTATGCTATGATCATGATCTCTTGTAGATTGCGAAGTTAACTATTGCTATGATAATATTGATGTGATCTATTCCTCCTACATATGCATGAAGGTGACAGTGTGCATGCTATGCTAGTACTTGGTTTAGTCTGTTGATCTATCTTGCACTAAAGGTTACTAAAATATGAGCATTATTGTGGAGCTTGTTAACTCCGGCATTGAGGGTTCGTGTAATCCTACGCAATGTGTTCATCATCCAACAAAAGTATAGAGTATGCATTTATCTATTCTGTTATGTGATCAATGTTGAGAGTGTCCACTAGTGAAAGTGTAATCCCTAGGCCTTGTTCCTAAATACTGCTGAGTTACTACTGCTTGTTTACTGTTTTACTGTGTTACTACTCGCTGCAATACTACCACCATCAACTACACGCCTGACAAGCTATTTTACGGCACCGTTGCTACTGCTCATACTTATTTATACCACCTATATTTCACTATCTCTTCGCCGAACTAGTGCACCTATTAGGTGTGTTGGGGACACAAGAGACTTCTTGCTTTGTGGTTGCAGGGTTGCATGAGAGGGATATCTTTGACCTCTTCCTCCCTGAGATCGATAAACCTTGGGTGATCCACTTAAGGGAAACTTGCTGCTGTTCTACAAACCTCTGCTCTTGGAGGCCCAACACTGTCTACAAGAATAGAAGCTCCCGTAGACATCACCAGGAGGAGCCAAGAAGCACGTTGAAGGTTGATGGCGGCGGGATGTAGTGCGGCGCAACACCAGGGATTCCGGCGCCAACGTGGAACCTGCACAACACAACCAAAGTACTTTGCCCCAACGAAACAGTGAGGTTGTCAATCTCACCGGCTTGCTGTAACAAAGGATTAGATGTATAGTGTGGATGATGATTGTTTGCAGAAAACAGTAGAACAAGTATTGCAGTAGATTGTATTTAATGTAAAAGAATAGGACCGGGGTCCACAGTTCACTAGAGGTGTCTCTCCCATAAGATAAATAGCATGTTGGGTGAACAAATTACAGTCGGGCAATTGACAAATAGAGAGAGCATGACAATGCACATACATGATATGATAAGTATAGTGAGATTTAATTGGGCATTACGACAAAGTACATAGACCGCTATCCAGACATGCATCTATGCCTAAAAAGTCCACCTTCAGAGTTATCATCCGAACCCCTTCCAGTATTAAGTTGCAAACAACGTGACAATTGCATTAAGTATGGTGTGTAATGTAATCAATAACTACATCCTCGGACATAGCATCAATGTTTTATCCCTAGTGGCAACAAGCACATCCACAACCTTAGAACTTTCCGTCACCGTCCCGCATTTAATGGAGGCATGAACCCACTATCGAGCATAAATACTCCCTCCTGGAGTTAAGAGTAAAAACTTGGCCGCAGCCTCTACTAATAACGGAGAGCATGCAAGATCATAAACAACACAAAGGTAATAGATTGATAATCAACATAACATAGTATTCTCTATCCATCGGATCCCGACAAACACAACATATAGAATTACGGATAGATGATCTTGATCATGTTAGGCAGCTCACAAGATCCGACAATGAAGCACATAAGGAGAAGACGACCATCTAGCTACTGCTATGGACCCATAGTCCAGGGGTGAACTACTCACTCATCACTCCGGAGGCGACCATGGCGGTGAAGAGTCCTCCGGGAGATGATTCCCCTCTCCGGCAGGGTGCCGGAGGCGATCTCCTGAATCCCCCGAGATGGGATTGGCGGCGGCGGCGTCTCTGGAAGGTTTTCCGTATCGTGGCTCTCGGTACTGGGGGTTTCGCGACGAAGACTATATGTAGGCGGAAGCGTAGGTTTAGGAGCGACGCGAGGGGCCCACACAACAGGGCCGCGCGGCCAGGAGGTGGGCCGCGCCGCCCTGGCGTGTCGCCGCCTCGTCGCCCCACTTCGTTTCCCTTTCGGTCTTCTGGAAGCTTCGTGGAAAAATAGGCCCCTGGGCGTTGATTTCGTCCAATTCCGAGAATATTTCCTTTGTAGGATTTCTGAAACCAAAAACAGCAGAAAACAAGCAATCGGCTCTTCGGCATCTCGTTAATAGGTTAGTGCCGGAAAATGCATAAATACGACATAAAGTATGCATAAAACATGTAGATATCATCAATAATGTGGCATGGAACATAAGAAATTATCGATACGTTGGAGACGTATCAGCATCCCCAAGCTTAGTTCTGCTCGTCCCGAGCAGGTAAACGATAACAAAGATAATTTCTGGAGTGACATGCCATCATAACCTTGATCATACTATTGTAAGCATATGTAATGAATGCAGCGATCAAAACAATGGTAATGACATGAGTAAACGAATGAATCATAAAGCAAAGACTTTTCATGAATAGTACTTCAAGACAAGCATCAATAAGTCCTGCATAAGAGTTAACTCATAAAGCAATAAATCAAAGTAAAGGTATTGAAGCAACACAAAGGAAGATTAAGTTTCAGCGGTTGCTTTCAACTTATAACATGTATATCTCATGGATAGTGTCAATGTAAAGTAATATAACAAGTGCAATATGCAAGTATGTAGGAATCAATGCACAGTTCACACAAGTGTTTGCTTCTTGAGGTGGAGAGAAATAGGTGAACTGACTCAACATAAAAGTAAAATAAAGGTCCTTCAAAGAGGAAAGCATCGATTGCTATATTTGTGCTAGAGCTTTTATTTTGAAAACATGAAACAATTTTGTCAACGGTAGTAATAAAGCATATGTATCATGTAAATTATATCTTACAAGTTGCAAGCCTCATGCATAGTATACTAATAGTGCCCGCACATTGTCCTAATTAGCTTGGATTACCGGGATTATCATCGCAATACACATGTTTTAACCAAGTGTCACAAAGGGGTACCTCTATGCCGCCTCGTACAAAGGTCTAAGGAGAAAGCTCGCATTTGGATTTCTCGCTTTTGATTATTCTCAACTTAGACATCCATACCGGGACAACATAGACAACGAGATAATGGACTCCTCTTTAATGCATAAGCATTTAGCAACAATTAATGTTCTCATATGAGATTGAGGATATATGTCCAAAACTGAAACTTCCACCATGATTCATGGCTTTAGTTAGCGGCCCAATGTTCTTCTCTAACATTATGCATGCTCTAACCATTTAATGAGTGGTAAATCTCCCTTACTTCGGACAAGACGAACATGCATAGCAACTCACATGATATTCAACAAAGAGTTGATGGCGTCCCCAGGAGCATGGTTATCGCACAACAAGCAACTTAATAAGAGATAAAGTGCATAAGTACATATTCAATACCACAATAGTTTTTAAGCTATTTGTCCCATGAGCTATATATTGCAAAGGCGAATGATGGAAATTTAAAGGTAGCACTCAAGCAATTTACTTTGGAATGGCGGAGAAATACCATGTAGTAGGTAGGTATGGTGGACACAAATGGCATAGTGGTTGGCTCAAGGATTTTGGATGCATGAGAAGTATTCCCTCTCGATACAAGGTTTAGGCTAGCAAGGTTATTTGAAACAAACACAAGGATGAACCGGTGCAGCAAAACTCACATAAAAGACATATTGTAAACATTATAAGACTCTACACCGTCTTCCTTGTTGTTCAAAACTCAATACTAGAAATTATCTAGACTTTAGAGAGACCAATTATGCAAACCAAATTTTAGCAAGCTCTATGTATTTCTTCATTAATGGGTGCAAAGTATATGATGCAAGAGCTTAAACATGAGCACAACAATTGCCAAGTATCAAATTATTCAAGACATTTTAGAATTACTACATGTAGCATTTCCCGATTCCAACCATATAACAATTTAACGAAGAAGATTCAACCTTCGCCATGAATACTATGAGTAAAGCCTAAGGACATATTTGTCCATGTGCAACAGCGGAGCGTGTCTCTCTCCCACACAATGAATGCTAGGATCCATTTTATTCAAACAAAAACAAAAACAAAAACAAGAACAAACCGACGCTCCAAGCAAAGCACATAAGATGTGATGGAATAAAAATATAGTTTCAGGGGAGGAACCTGATAATGTTGTCGATGAAGAAGGGGATGCCTTGGGCATACCCAAGCTTAGACGCTTGAGTCTTCTTAAAATATGCAGGGGTGAACCACCGGGGCATCCCCAAGCTTAGAGCTTTCACTCTCCTTGATCATATTGTATCATCTCCCTCTCTTGATCCTTGAAAACTTCTTCCACACCAAACTCAAAACAACTCATTAGAGGGTTAGTGCACAATAAAAATTTACATGTTCAGAGGTGACATAATCATTCTTAACACTTATGGACATTGCACAAAGCTACTGGACGTTAATGGATCAAAGAAATTCATCCAACATAGCAAAAGAGGCAATGCGAAATAAAAGGCAGAATCTGTCAAAACAGAACAGTTCGTAAAGACGAATTTTAAAGTGGCACCAGACTTGCTCAAATGAAAATTCCCAAATTGAATGAAAGTTGCGTACATATCTGAGGATCACGCACGTAAATTGGCATATTTTTCTGAGCTACGTACAGAGAGGCAGGTCGAAATTCGTGACAGCAAAGAAATCTGTTTCAGCGCAGTAATCCAAATCTAGTATGAACCTTACTATCAAAGACTTTACTTGGCACAACAATGCACAAAACTAAGATAAGGAGAGGTTGCTACAGTAGTAAACAACTTCCAAGACTCAAATATAAAATAAAGTACTGTAGTAAAAATATGGGTTGTCTTCCATAAGCGCTTTTCTTTAACGCCTTTCAGCTAGGCGCAGAAAGTGTATATCAAGTGTTATCGAGAGATGAAGCATCAACATCATAATTTGTTCTAATAATAGAATCAAAAGGTAACTTCATTCTCTTTCTAGGGAAGTGTTCCATACCTTTCTTGAGAGGAAATTGATATTTAATATTACCTTCCTTCATATCAATGATAGCTCCAACAAGTTCAAGAAAAGGTCTTCCCAATATAATGGGACAAGATGCATTGCATTCAATATCCAAGACAACAAAATCAACGGGGACAAGGTTAATGTTAACGGTAATGCGAACATTATCAACTCTCCCCAAAGGTTTCTTTGTAGCATTATCAACAAGATTAACATCCAAATAACAATTCTTCAATGGTGGCAAGTCAAGCATATCATAAATTTTCTTAGGCATAACGAAATACTTGCACCAAGATCACATAAAGCATTACAATCAAAGTCATTGACCTTCATCTTAATGATGGGCTCCCAACCATCCTCTAACTTTCTAGGAATAGAAGTTTCAAGTTTTAGTTTCTCCTCTCTAGCTTTTATGAGAGCATTTGTAATATGTTTTGTAAAGGCCAAATTTATAGCACTAGCGTTGGGACTCTTAGCAAGTTTTTGTAAGAACTTTATAACTTCAGAGATGTGGCAATCATCAAAATCCAAACCATTATAATCTAAAGCAATGGGATCATCATCCCCAACGTTGGAAAAAATTTCAGCGGCTTTATCACGAGCAGTTTCAGCAGTTTTAGCAGTTTCAGGCAGTTTTGCAGGCTTTGCATTAGAAGTGGAAACATTGCCAACACCAATTCTTTCACCATTATTAGTAGGAGGTGCAGCAACATGTGGAGCATTAGCATTGCTAGTGGTGGTAATAGTCCAAACTTTAGCTACATTATTCTCTTTAGCTAGTTTTTCATTTTCTTCTCTTTCCCACCTAGCATGCAATTCGGCCATCAATCTTATATTCTCATTAATTCTAACTTGGATGGCATTTGCTGTAGTAACAATTTTATTTTCAATATCCTTATTAGGCATAACTTTCAATTTCAAAAGATCAACATCGGAGGCAAGACTATCAACCTTAGAAGCAAGAATATCAATTTTATTGAGCTTTTCCTCAACAGATTTGTTAAAAGCAGTTTGTGTACTAATAAATTCTTTAAGCATAGCTTCAAGACCAGGGGTACACTCCTATTATTGTTGTAAGAATTCCCATAAGAATTACCATAACCGTTACCATTATTATAAGGATATGGCCTATAGTTGTTACTAGAATTGTTCCGATAAGCATTATTGTTGAAATTATTATTTTTAATGAAGTTCACATCAACATGTTCTTCTTGGGCAACCAATGAAGCTAACGGAACATTATTAGGATCAACATTAGTCCTATCATTCACAAGCATGGACATAATAGCATCAATCTTATCACTCAAGGAAGAGGTTTCTTCGACCGAATTTACCTTCTTACCTTGTGGAGCTCTTTCCGTGTGCCATTCAGAGTAATTAATCATCATATTATCAAGAAGCTTTGTTGCTTCACCAAGAGTGATGGACATAAAGGTACCTCCAGCAGCTGAATCCAATAGGTTCCGCGAAGAAAAGTTCAGATCCTGCATAAAAGGTTTGGATGATCATCCAAGTAGTCGAGTCCATGGGTTGGGCAATTCTTTACCAAAGATTTCATTCTCTCCCATGCTTGAGCAACATGTTCATTATCTAATTGCTTGAAATTCATTATGCTACTTCTCAAAGATATAATTTTAGCGGGAGGATAATATCTACCAATAAAAGCATCCTTACATTTAGTCCATTAATCAATACTATTTCTAGGCAGAGATAGCAACCAATCTTTAGCTCTTCCTCTTAAGGAGAAAGGAAACAATTTTAATTTTATAATGTCACCATCTACATCCTTATACTTTTGCATTTCACATAGTTCAACAAAATTATTAAGATGGGCAGCAAGCATCATCGTAACTAACACCAGAAAATTGCTCTCTCATAACGAGATTCAAGAAAGCGGGTTTAATTTCAAAGAATTCTGCTGTAGTAGCAGGTGGAGCAATAGGTGTGCATAAGAAATCATTATTATTTGTGGTTGTGAAGTCACACAACTTAGTATTTTCAGGAGTACCCATTTTAGTAGTAGTAAATAAAGTAAACTAGATAAAGTAAATGCAAGTAACTAATTTTTTTGTGTTTTCGATATAGAGAACAAGACAGTAAATAAAGTAGAACTAGCAACTAATTTTTTTGTGTTTTGATTTAGTGCAGAAAATAAGAAAGTAAATAAAAAAAACAAAGTAAAGAGATTGGATTGTGGAGACTCCCCTTGCAGCGTGTCTTGATCTCCCCGGCAACGGCGCCAGAAAAAGAGCTTGATGGCGTGTAATACACACGTTCGTTGGGAACCCCAAGAGGAAGGTATGATGTACACAGTAGCAAGTTTTCCCTCAGAAAGAATCCAAGGTTTATCGAACCAGGAGGAGCCAAGAAGCACGTTGAAGGTTGATGGCGGCGGGATGTAGTGCGGCGCAACACCAGGGATTCCAGCGCCAACGTGGAACCTGCACAACACAACCAAAGTACTTTGCCCCAACGAAACAGTGAGGTTGTCAATCTCATCGGCTTGCTGTAACAAAGGATTAGATGTATAGTATGGATGATGATTGTTTGCGAGAAAACAGTAGAACAAGTATTGCGATAGATTGTATTTAATGTAAAAGAATAGGACCGGGGTCCACAGTTCACTAGAGGTGTCTCTCCCATAAGATAAATAGCATGTTGGGTGAACAAATTACAGTCGGGCAATTGACAAATAGAGAGAGCATGACAATGCACATACATGATATGATAAGTATAGT
>NC_061514.1:110027387-110125499 GCF_022539505.1 Lolium rigidum
GAAAAGAAACTTGATAGTACATAGAGGATGACATGCGGGTCCCATTTAGCAACGAATCGGTATCACCGTTTGAGAGGCCGCACGGGATCGAAAGAAAAAGGCAAGTGACCAAATATGAGGTGCCAAAAAAATTCCAAGAAAAGAAAGTTGATTGCACATAGAGGATGACATGCGGGTCCCATTTAGCGACAGCTCTCAACGTTTCCAAGGCGGCAAGGGATCAAAAGAAAAAGGAAGTAGCCGTAAATCAGGGGGTCAAAAAAAATCCAAGAATAGAAAGAATTTTGGTTCATAGAGGATGACATGCGGGACCCATGAGTGCTAAAAATAATCCAAAAAGAAATTTTATTGTACATAGAGGATGACATGCGGGTCCCATTTTGCAGCAGCGGTCTCAACGTTTCCAAGGCGGCACAGGACCAAAAGAAAAATGAAGTAGCCGAAATCGGGGGTGAAAAAAATCCAAGAAGAAAGATTTCAATTGGGCCGCATCTGGACATCTTGGCCTTCGAACTATCCCGCTTGGCCTTTTGACTCGTACAATTTCAGCCCACTCCAAAACAGGAAAGTTCGAATTTTCTAAAAAACGAGAAAGTCCTATGCTTCGCAAAAACAAAAAAAGGGGATTCAACATATAAGTTTGTTTATGTAAAAATAAAGATTTATTTTATCCGTTTGAAATAGCTCGGAGCGCAATACACCGTTTATTGTCCGCAAAATAATCAAGATATCACATGTTTGTTGTACGGGAGGGCGACATCGGGGACCCATGAGCCGACGAGCGTCGTCAACGTTTTAAAGGCGGCAGGGGATGGAAAGAAAAAAATAAACCAAAAATCTGTTGGTAAAAAATCCAAGAAAAGAAACATTTTCGTTCTAAGAGGATGACATGCGGGACCCATGAGGCGACGAGCATCCTCGGCGTTTATTGTTCATAGAGGCCGACATGTGGGACCCGTGAGCCGACGGCGTCCTCAACGTTTTAAAGGCTGCAGGAGATCGAAAGAAAAAATAAGCAAAAAATCGTTTGGTCAACAAAATCCAAGAAAAGAAAACATTTACCGTTCTGAGAGGATGACATGCGGGACCCATGAGGCAGCAGCATCCTCAGCGATTTCAAGGCGGCGGGGATCAAAAGAAAAAAGGAAATATCCGAAATTGATTAGGGGTTCAAAATAAATCCATCAAAGGAAACTTTTATTGTTCATAGAGGATGACATGTGGGACCGACTCCGCCAATGAGCGTCCTCATCGTGTGCGAGAGGGCAGGAGATCAAAAGAAAAAGGCAAATAGCCAGAAATTAGGGTCAAAAATAACTCCAAGAAAGAAAACTTTTATTGTCGTAGAGGATGACATGCGGGACCCATGAGCCAGGCAGCTTAGTCAACGTTTCAAAGGCGGCATGAGATAGAAAGAAAAAGGCAAGTGACCAAATATCGAGTGCCAAAAAAATCCAAGAAAAGAAAGTTTTATTGTACATAGAGGATGACATGCGGGTCCCATGAGCCGGCGGGTTCCTCAACGTTTCAAACGTGGCATGAGATCGAAAGAAAAAGGCAAGTGACCAAATATGAGGAGCCAAAAATAATTCAAGAAAAGAAAGTTTTATAGTACATAGAGGATGACATGCGGGTCCCATTTAGCAGACAGCGGTATCACCGTTTGAGAGGCGGCAGGGGATCGAAAGAAAAAGGCAAGTGACCAAATATGAGGAGCCAAAAATAATTCAAGAAAAGAAAGTTTTATAGTACATAGAGGATGACATGCGGGTCCCATTTAGCAGCACAGCGGTATCACCGTTTGAGAGGCGGCGGGGATCGAAAGAAAAAGGCAAGTGACCAAATATGAGGTGCCAAAAATAATTCAAGAAAAGAACGTTTTATAGTACATAGAGGATGATATGCGGGTCCCATTTAGCGACGACGGTATCACCGTTTGAGAGGCGGCAGGGGATCGAAAGAAAAAGGCAAGTGACCAAATATGAGGTGCCAAACATAATTCAAGAAAAGAAAGTTTTATAGTACATAGAGGATGACATGCGGGTCCCATTTAGCAGCAGCGGTATCACCGTTTGAGAGGTGATACGTCTCCGACGTATCGATAATTTCTTATGTTCCATGCCACATTATTGATGATATCTACATGTTTTATACACATTATATGTTGTATTTATGCATTTTCCGGCACTAACCTATTAACGAGATGCCGAAGAGCCGATTCTTGTTTTCAGTTGTTTTTGGTTTCGAAATCCTAGTAAGGAAATATTCTCGGAATTGGACGGAAATCAACGCCCGGGGTCCTATTTTTGCACGAAGCTTCCGGAAGACCGAGGGGAAACGAAGTGGGGCCACGAGGCGGCCGGACAACGAGGCGGCGCGGCCCGAGAGGCCGGCCGCGCGGCCACGGCGTCCGGGCCCCTCGTGACGCCCCTTGACCTACCTCTTCGCCTACTTAAAGCCTCCGTGATGAAACCCCCAGTACCGAGAGCCACGATACGGAAAACCTTACTGAGACGCCGCCGCCGCCAATCCCATCTCGGGGGATTCGGGAGATCGCCTCCGGCACCCTGCCGGAGAGGGGAATCATCTCCCGGAGGACTCTTCACCGCCATGGTCGCCTCCGGAGTGATGAGTGAGTAGTTCACCCCTGGACTATGGGTCCATAGCGAGTATCTAGATGGTTGTCTTCTCCTCATGTGCTTCATTGTTGGATCTTGTGAGCTGCCTAACATGATCAAGATCATCTATCCGTAATGCTATATGTTGTGTTTGTCGGGATCCGATGGATAGAGAATACTATGTTATGTTGATTATCAATCTATTACCTATGTGTTGTTTATGATCTTGCATGCTCTCCGTTATTAGTAGAGGCTCTGGCCAAGTTTTTGCTCTTAACTCCAAGAGGGAGTATTTATGCTCGATAGTGGGTTCATGCCTCCATTAAATGCTGGGACGATGACGGAAAGTTCTAAGGTTGTGGATGTCTGCTGTTGCCACTAGGGATAAAACATTGATGCTATGTCCAAGGATGTAGTTATTGATTACATTACGCACCATACTTAATGCAATTGTCTCGTTGTTTACAACTTAATACTGGAAGGGGTTCGGATGATAACTCGAAGGTGGACTTTTTAGGCATAGATGCATGCTTTGGATAGCGGTCTATGTACTTTGTCGTAATGCCCAATTAAATCTCACAATACTCATCATATCATGTATGTGCATGGTCATGCCCTCTCTATTTGTCAATTGCCCGACTGTAATTTGTTCACCCAACATGCTATTTATCTTATGGGAGAGACACCTCTAGTGAACTGTGGACCCCGGTCCATTCTTTTACATTGAATACAATCTACTGCAATACTTGTTCTCTTGTTTTCTCGCAAACAATCATCATCCACACTATACATCTAATCCTTTGTTACTGACAAGCCGGTGAGATTGACAACCTCACTGTTTCGTTGGGGCAAAGTACTTTGGTTGTGTTGTGCGGGTTCCACGTTGGCGCCGGAATCCCCGGTGTTGCGCCGCACTACATCCCGCCGCCATCAACCTTCAACGTGCTTCTTGGCTCCTACTGGTTCGATAAACCTTGGTTTCTTACTGAGGGAAACTTGCTGCTGTACGCATCACACCTTCCACTTGGGGTTCCCAACGGACGCGTGTTGTACGCGTATCAAGAGGCGGCAGGGGATCGAAAGAAAAAGGCAAGTGACCAAATATGAGGTGCCAAAAAAAACTCCAAGAAAAGAAAGTTGATTGCACATAGAGGATGACATGCGGGTCCCATTTAGCAGCAGCGGTCTCAACGTTTCCAAGGCGGCAAGGGATCAAAAGAAAAAGGAAGTAGCCAGAAATCAGGGGGTCAAAAAAAATACAAGAATAGAAAGAATTTTGGTTCATAGAGGATGACATGCGGGACCCATGATCCTGCATCGTAAACGGCTCGATCGGAGAGCGTTGAACGAGATGGCGCGATCGAGAAAAAAAACAATGCCAGAGAGGCTGCCATCTGGGCACTACATCCCTCGGCGGTGCGGATTTGCGTTGACTCGGCCGGCGAACCCGAGATTTCGAGATGCACCACGTCGACCCGGGACACCATACGCCACGTTTTGGCCGTTTTCGTCGGGCTAGGTGGCCTCAAAAACGAGAAAAAAAACGTTTTGACATGCACAACGGAGAGACCAAAAATCGTCGGCCATGGTCACCAGCAACCACGGCGCGACTTCAACTTCGTCGGCCATGGCAACTTTTCTTGTAGTGTATGCCATTTGTGTCCACCATACCTACCTACCACATGGTATTTCTCCGCCATTCCAAAGTACATTACTTGAGTGCTACCTTTAAAATTCTATTTCTTTGTCTTTGCAATATATAGCTCATGGGAAAATAGCCTTAAAAACTATTGTGGTGAAGAATATGTAGCTATGTATCTTATTTCTTATAAGTTTCTTGTTGAGCGGTAACCATGTTTCTGGGGACGCCATCAACTTTTACCTTTGTTGAATATCATGTGAGTTGCTATGCATGTTCGTCTTATCTGAAGTAAGGGCGATTTTCATGATCAAATGGTTTGAGTATGCATATTGTTAGAGAAGAACATTGGGCCGCTAACTAAAGCCATGATCCATGGTGGAAGTTTCAGTTTGGACAATTAATCCTCAATCTCTTATGAGAATTTTATCTCGTTGTTGAATGCTTATGCATTAAAGAGGAGTCCATTATCTGTTGTCTATGTTGTCCCGGTATGGATGTCTAAGTTGAGAATAATCAAAAGCGAGAAATCCAATGCGATCTTTCTCCTTAGACCTTTGTACAGGCGGCATAGAGGTACCCCTTTGTGACACTTGGTTGAAACATATGTTATGCAATGATAATCCGTGTTAATCCAAGCAAATTAGGACAAGGTGTGAGCACTATTGGTATTCTATGCATGAGGCTTGCAACTTATAGGATATCTTATACATAACACATATGATTTATTACTACCGTTGAAAAAATTGTTTCTATGTTTTCAAAATGAAAAGCTCTAGCACAAAAATAGTAATCAATGCTTCCCTCTGCGAAGGGTCTATCTTTTACTTTATTGTTGAGTCAGTTTACCTATTCTTTCTATCTCAGAAGCAAACACTTGTATCAACTGTGTGCATTGATTCTTACATATTTACCTATTGCACTTGTTATATTGCTTTATGTTGACAACTATCCATGAGATATACATGTTACAAGTTGAAAGCAATTGCTGAAACTTAATCATCCTTTGTGTTGCTTCAATGCCTTCTACTAAGAATTTATTGCTTTATGAGTAACTCTTATGCAAGTCTTATTGATGCTTGTCTTGAAAGTACTATTCATGAAAAGTCTTTGCTATATGATTCAGTTGTTTAATCATTGTCTTTACCATTGCTTTGAATCACTTCATTCATCTCATATGCTTTACAATAGTATTGATCAAGATTATGATAGCATGTCACTTCAGAAATTATCCTTGTTATCGTTTACCTACTCGAGGGCGAGTAGGAACTAAGCTTGGGGATGCTTGATACGTCTCAAACGTATCTATAATTTCTTATGTTCCATGCTACTTTTATGATGATACTCACATGTTTTATACACTTTATGTCATTATTATGCATTTTCCGGAACTAATCTATTAACGAGATGCCGAAGTGCCAGTTCCTGTTTTCTGCTGTTTTTGGTTTCAGAAATCCTAGTAAGGAAATATTCTCGGAATTGGGAATCAACGCCCAGTATCTTATAATTCCACGAAGCTTCCAGAACACCGGAGAGGGGCCAGAGGAGAGGCCCAGGGCCACCACACTTGGTGGCGGCGCGGCCCAAGGGGGGCGCCCCCTATTGTGTGGCCCCACCAGGGCCCCTCCGAGGCTGCCCTTCCGGCTACTTAAGGACTCCGTCGCGAAAACCCTAGAGGAATAAGCCACGATACGAGAAAAGTTCCAGAGCCGCCGCCATCGCGAAGCCAAGATTCGGGGGACGAAGTCTCGTTCCGGCACGCCGCCGGACGAGGAAATGCCCCTGGAAGGCATCTCCATCGACACCACCGCCATCTTCATCAACACTGCTGTCTCCTATGATGAGGAGGGAGTAGTTCTCCCCCGAGGCTAAGGGCTGTACCGGTAGCTATGTGGTTAATCTCTCTCCCGTGTACTTCAATACAATGATCTCATGAGTTGCTTTGCATGATTGAGATCCATATGATGAGCTTTGTAATCTAGATGTCGTTATGCTATTCAAGTGGATTTTACTTATGTGATCTCTGGAGACTCCTTGTCCCACGTGTGTAAAGGTGACGAGTGTGTGCACCGTGTGGGTCTCTTAGGCTATATTTCACGAATACTTATTCACTGAGTTATGATTTGAGTTGGATGTCTCTATGAAATTGTGGTGTGTTAGTACCTCCTATGAATGCTCACAGATGACAGCGTGGGGTGTTTATTAGTACTTGGGAATACATCTTTAAGGTTTGCCTACATGATGAATTAGTGTTCGTTATCTTGCCAGAGAGTAATTCAGAATAGCATAGTGAAGTGCTTATTTATATTCCTTTATGATTGCAATGTTGAGAGTGTCCACTAGTGAAAGTATGATCCCTAGGCCTTGTTTCCAAATAGTTACACCACAGAGAATTGCCTCCCACGCCAGCAAGCTATTTTCTGGCGCCGTTTATTTACTGTTCTGCTACATGTTTATTTACTGCATCTTTACTTCCTGCAATATTACCACCATCCATATCACTTGCATCTCACTATCTCTTCGCCGAACTAGTGCACCTATACATCTGACAAGTGTATTAGGTGTGTTGGGGACACAAGAGACTTCTTGTATCGTGATTGCAGGGTTGCTTGAGAGGGATATCTTTGACCTCTTCCTCCCTGAGTTCGATAAACCTTAGGTGATTCACTTAAGGGAAACTTGCTGCTGTTCTACAAACCTCTGCTCTTGGAGGCCCAACACTGTCTACAGGAAAAGAAGCGTGAGTAGACATCATTGCGCCGCACTACACTCCTTCACCAACAACCGTCACGTGGTCTTCATCTCCTACTGGTTCGATAACCTTGGTTTCTTACTGAGGGAAAACTCGCTGATATACTCATCATACCTTCCTCTTGGGGTTCCCAACGGACGTGTGCTTTACCGTCACAAGCATTAGTGAACAAAATGATGTTTGTAGGTGGCTATTGACCAAAAATGGGAAATTCTCTACCTACTTCTTAAAACTCTACAAGTCATTGTTTCAAAGATTTCGAGAAAGATAGGGTTCCTTTGAGCAACTTTTATGTGGTTAACTTTCAAGGATAGTATATTGACTAAAGACAACTTAGTTCATAGGAGATGGTTAGGTGATGTAAGGTGTCGGTGATGGTCTTGTAAAGAGCCTATTAACCATCTTTTTCCAGTGGTTTAGCTAGATATGTTTGGAATCTAATCTTATGTGCTTTGATTTTAAGGGTGTTTCTGGAAAAAATGAATGATATTTGTAATTGGATTTTATCTTTTAAGGGAACTTTGGTGAGACGGGTTGTATCTTTTAGAACTGTTGCGGCCTTGTGGCGTACGTATTTCAAAAATTAGGGACAAAGCTGGCTTCCAGAATGTATACCCTGCTGCTTCCTGCTTATTAGCTTTATATCTCAAACTCATCTATCTTGTAATGTGATGCATATGAAAATGCTCATAAAACTAGTTTCAGGAAGAAAAAAAAGCTCCAGAAATTGCAAGCTTACGAAGCCGAGGGGTTGCTGGTGGTGGCATCAGAATTTTATCATAGAAGCAAAGGCTAGGCACCGATGACTAGGAGAATAGAGTAAGTGGGATATGAAAAGGAGAAGATCTTAATCCTTTGTTTTGTTCCCTTTTCCTATGGTCGATGCGTACGTTATTTTCGGACTGAGTTCTGAGTAGACTGATAGATGTTACAAAATGTTCTAGGCGTTCTAATTGGGCAGATGTATGGAGATCCCTGGGTGCGGGTGTTGGGACACAAACTTCTTCTTCAAATAAGTTTTCGATCTGCTATATTAATATAACAACCACACGGTACAATTATTAGGGTTTGAACACAAGCAAGCCTAAAGAAAGAAAAGAGAAACTAATATCGATAAGGTCAGATCAACGAAAACGCAGATGTCCAACAACCATCGCGCCACCCCCCCCCCCTCGAAAAATTCCCACCACGTGTGCACCACTCTTGATACGCCGCGTACTAAGCAACACCTTCAAGAAGGAATGCGACGACGACAACCGCCGCTGGCCGGGCTGGTTCTAGGATTTCCTCTGTACGTGCAGGGGCCGGGAAGAATGGCTTCACCCAATGCCCTTCGGGAAGGAAGGGTGGCGCCCGTAGGCGTCACCGTGTCGGTGTCGGCCAAACTGAGAAGCACTTCTCCCGTCCTCACGTCTTCGCCCCAGACGCTCCATTGTGCTCCACCAAGTGGGCCGCCCACCAACACGCGCCATCACGGCCTTGCAAACACCAATGTCGTCTCACCGTGGCTAATGAGACGTGACAGGCAGGATCGAGAAGGGCCTAACGGGAGTGAGAGGCAGTAGGGAACCGCCTCCACCGCCAATGGAGGTAACCATCCAGATGCAGCGACAAGTGCAAACCAGGCCCACCTGGGCCGGCCAAGCTCGTGGCGGGCTCGTGAAGCCCCGTCACTGCGCTACAGAACACACATCGCCGACCCCGCAACCCCTAGCTCGAGCCACCCTTCCGCCCGCCGGAGACGTCATGGATGCGCTCGGCCCTAGCCCGCCCAAACCCGGGTGGGGCCGAAGGGCCCTGATATGGGTCGGGAAGGCACAACCACGAACCACCGCGCCGCCTAGGCGCCAAGGGACCACGCCATCGCCTCCCCGCCACCCGGTGTTGCGGCGCCCAAAGAAGGATAGAAGGTGCGCCACTAGTGGAACCTCCATCGATCTGGATGCACCGCCACCAGCCGAGGGAACCCCGCGTCCCCCCTCCAAATGCGCATGTAGGGGCAGCTCCGCCTCCACCTGCACTGTGCGGGGCTTCGCTGGCAGTGGTTGGGAAGGGCGGAGAGGTGGGCCGGCTGGGGTAGGGTTTGAGTCGACCTCCCATCGCAATGCGGAGCGATAGGGATGGCTGAAGCGAAAGCTCTGCTTTTGCTTGAAACTCTGTTTATTTCCGCTGATTTATCAGCTTCTTAATGGAAGTTGGGAGCTATGCTCCTTAAGTCGATTTTTGTTTTCATTTCTAGGCGTATGAAGAGGGAGTTACAACTTACAACACCATTGTGAAGGGGCGGGCCAACAGCCCAAAAGCTAACATACGACTACTACTCTGAAACCAACAAGGCAACAACCAAAGTGGATGGACGATTGCACGTCCGAATGGCAAAACACGTTGCCTTCAGCAGCAGCATTTCTTGTGACAGAATTCCTCCTCGACATGAATTGCCAGGTGGCGGGCCCTTTGTTTCCAGGTTCCAGGTGAAGACGACATCGCCCTCGCGCCCCCGCGTCAACAGGCGGGCCAGAGCAGAGCGACACGGCTTCAACCAGTTCCACCCTGCAATCATCTCTACTCTGAAGCTATGGTGCACCTGGGATGGAAACACGCCAACCCACGAGCTGGCCATTTTTCTCAGCGATCCAGATTCCAGGCCCCCCTACGAGTACGAAGGTTCCTGGACACAGCGTAGCCAAACGACATATGTGAAACGGTCTCCGGCAGACGAGCGCACGGCGGACAGCGCGGTGCCGCCCACGACGCTGGTGTCTGTCCGGCGTCCAACATCGGTTGTGACTTTGCGGCGCCCGCCATGCAACAGGGAAGGTATTTCTCAAGTAAAATGATCACATACCGCCATATACAGGGATGGTGGCTGAATATACCTGTTTAAGCCAACGTACGCGCCAATACGCAATGGATACAAGTCACTGAGGAAAGTGGATAAATTCGCAGGAATTTCTGTTGATCAGAAGTAATTCCTCAAGTTAGAGTGGATAATGCAGTGCTGAAGCTCTGGTTTGCAAGCTCCACACGACCGCGCGCCGTCTACACTACGCAATATCGCTCGTCTTCTGCATCGCATCCTTTCAATTTCGAACTGCAAGATTATTTTGGTGGAATGTATAGCTCTGGATCGGCGAATCTAGCCCATTTTATTAGGGTGGGGCATACCTTACTTGGGCTAGGCTTTTTTCTTATTTTTTCTATTTTCCAGTGGATGGGTGGTAGTTTTAGATTCAAACTGGTGGTCTGCATGTACTGCTTCGGGCCTCCGGTCACTTTGGACATCTGATCGTTGCTTACTTGTGTGACTTGCTGCTATGGACAAGTGTTACTTGAAGAAAATGATCTACATCACCAAATCTGAATTTTTTTGTGTGAATGAACATGAACATGTGTTCTAATAGAACTCCAAAATTTTAGAAGAGAAGATACTTGTAGTGGTATGTGTAAAAAAGATAAATCTGAGTGTTGTAAACCACAAATCTAAATGGTCTAAACAGCACCAAAATTTGTTATTTTTGCATAGAACACCAAACATATCATTTTTTTCACCACAATGCTTCTTGCAGGTAGGGAACCTTCTCATGTTCGTTGTCTGACTTTGTTTGCTATTTTTTTTTCGATTTTTTATAGGGCAGGTGCAGAAGAGCCCGGGTTCAGATGTGAGTTTTCGGGCTTATGCTTGTTATATGTTCCATGCTGTATCGATCTCAGGTTTTCTATAACTTTTCATTGCTACTTGTACATTCCTGCACAATCATATGAGAGAGACATTCTCAGGTTTTCCCACGCTTTTCGTTGATATTTGTTTCCTTTACCGTTTTAGTGGGATTCTCCATTGGTGATGCTTTCAATTGGTTATCTTCCTTGACGAAATGACATGTAATTCTTCTTCGTGCTTAGTAGTAGGAGTATGTCAAAAAAGAGTAAATCGCACTGGCGGTCCCTATTCTTTCTCCCCACCTTCAGTTTAGTCCCTATTCTTTAAAATTGAATAACTAGATCCTAATTCTTCAATCGGTTGCTCACACGAGGTCCTAAACACGTCTGACCCGCGTTGACCCGTGCCACGTCGACCAGTGGGACCCAGCTAAGCAACCGATCGGGCTGTTAGCTTGCGAAAAGGCAGCTCGCGTGCGCGCGAGCAAGATGCGCATGCCCGCAACAGCGTCGGCTCGTGCCCGCGCTACTCGCCGTCAGCCGGCTTTGCCAACGCCCACATCGACCTCTCGCGTGCTATGCCGCTCGCGTTGCTGCCGCACCAGTAGAAGCGTAGCAACCGGTTGCCCGCGCACACTACTGCGCCTCAACCTGCCGACCCCGTTGCTCATGCGCCAGGTTCTCGCCGCTGCCGGCTGAAGCTCCTCTCCTCCAAGTCCGGCTGCTACTACCGGTGCCCAGGGATAAGCAGCACTAGCTCCAGTCCGGCTGGCCCGCACGCTCGCCGCTCAGACTGTGGCTGCCCCGGCTTCCGCGCATCGTGCGCCCCTCCGCGTTCGCGGCTTGCGGGCCATCTTCATCTGACCGCCGCGCGGCCGGGTGCGCAACGGTTGGCTCCGGACTCCCCGGAACCTGTGCGCCCCGCAGCAGCTCGCGCAGTCATATCCTCCCTCCGGCCGCCCGCACGGCCTCGTCCCTCTGCCGGCTCACCGTCCATCTCCCGCGCACCCTCGCAACTGTTGGCCGACCACGCCCTGGCCGGCTACTCCTCGCAGCTCCAACCTGCCGGCGCCCGCGAGAAATGGGACACGGCTTCATCGACCTAGCGATCTTCCCGCGTGAACCCTAATCCCCTGTCGGATAATAGCGTAGCTGTGTACATTACAGTATGTTTGGTTGCCTACCTGGGTCTCCCTGGCTGGCGTGGCACGGGTCAACGCGGGTCATACCTGTTTAGGACCTCGCGTGAGCGAGTGAGAGAAAAATTAGGACCTACTTGTTCAGTTTCAAAGAATAAGGATTAAACTGAAGGCACGGAGAAAGAATAGGGACCACCAATGCGGTTTACTCGTCAAAAAACACTATCCGCAACAAATTAATAAAATGTACTAATAAATTTTCTTACTGGAACAAAATGTCCTCAACTAAATCATGATGGCTTTGATTGATGGAGAGGCGATGAGCACGTGTTTGAAAAAAGCTAAACGAAGTCATTTTTTTTTCCATTGCAGTAACACAGTACCGTACTAGTGTGCTACACACCACTGCGATGCTACCTGATTCCAGTAATCTAATGGGATCCCCCAACCATTCATTCCAGTTCAGCGGACAGGATCCTAGTTCGCCGCCGCCGCCGCCGCCACCAATCCCTATCGCGCGCGCCTCCGGCGTCCCCCTCTTCGTCCCTCCTCTCCTGATCTCCTCGGCTCTGCCTCGTCCCCGCTCCCTCCTCCCTCGCCGACCTTCCCATGGCACCGCCGTTCGCCGCCGCGGCCGTCTCCTCCTCCTCCGCTCTCTTCTCACCGTCGCCATCCCGCCCCTTCATCGGCCGCCAGCTGCCGCTGAGCTCCATCTCCGTGCGGCCGAGGCGCGGCCCGCCCGCGGCCTCGGCCGAGTCCGCCGGGAAGCTCCTTCTCGAGGTGCACGGGCTTACCGCCTCCGTCAAGGAGACCGGGCAGCAGATCCTGAAAGGCGTCGACCTCACCATCCGCGAGGGCGAGGTTCGTGTTGCTGTCTGGTGTGGGTAGCGGCTCGCTTGCGTTGGGGCTGGAAGGTTTGGGGTGTTGACTTGTGTTGGTTTCTATCTGCGTGTGATCATAGGTTCATGCGATCATGGGGAAGAACGGCTCCGGCAAGAGCACCCTCACAAAGGTCAGAGTCCTACTCCTCATCTGTCCACATTTGTCTCCCGATTGTTATCATGAAAGCCACTGAGAAATTCCTCTGACAAATGGAGGTCATTCATTATTAGGATCAAAAAGGACCAAAATGGCAAAATCAGGAGTGCAGTTCAATTTTCAGGATAGATTACCATCAGGCCACTAAACCACTGCCTAGTCCAATACATGATGGACTAGGTGATTGCTCAAACTAAACAGCCCCTTAGTTCGAGGGCTATGTATCTTATGTGAGAGTTATGCCTTTTATGTCTCTTGTTTGGATACGCACCAAATCTAGAAGGAATTTGGACTAGAAAAGAGCCAGCGATGCCAGCTTAACAGTGATCAATCAGAGCCGCCCCATATAAAACAGCACCCACCAATCTCTTGAACTAACTCCCATGCTAGAACATACATACGTAATAGACTTAACAGAGTGACAGATACAACTTTTATAACATATCATCTTAAATTCCTAAGCAGAGTAATGTAAGACTACCAAGATTTGATATAAGAACGCATAAAGGTTCTACCATCATGTGCCAAGGTTTTCTTTTTGTCACTTGGTTTTGTGTTAGGACTTCAGTCTATCATTTGATTCTGGTAACTGCCATGTCCACCATCGCTTGCTCGCTGAATCCCCTTCCTTTAACAATGTTCCGTGATGCTACAAAGAGAAAATTGCTTGTGCAAAGCATTAAGTCCCCATTAATGGCCATGTTGTTGAGAATTGCCCTTAAAGACAAAATATTGCACTAAAGCAGATCCATTTGAACCCTTATGAGTGCCGACTTGTTCCCAGCTCAAAGCTCCCTTCAAACTAGTACTCCAGGCAAACACCGACTTTGCTATGGATTTTGAAAATACTTTGATGAATCCATTCAACGATGTTTGTTTTCACATCATACAAAATCTAAACTATTAAAGGAAAGACGGGTGCTCTTTTCCTTTCTAAAATAACCAGCCAAATGTACTGCTTATACAAGATCTCTAAGGTACCCTCGAAATTCGGGCCCAGCTTACAAAACATAGGATAATCCATCTTGTTGTCTTGAAATTGTAGGTCTCGCAGAGATCAACTCTTAAGTATTCAATGAGCTTTGTTATGTAGTGCGTGCATTGCAAATTGTGTGAGAACTTCTGCCATGGCAGTCGTGTGCAACTTAATTAAATCCCTTCTCATGTTCGCAACTCTAAGGTGTCCTGATACTATGGGAAATTGACCATGTTCCTTTGCCCTCGTCTAGACATTGAGTTGTTGCATCTTTCGTTACAGGTACTTGTTGGCCATCCACATTATGAGGTAACAGGTGGTACCATTCTCTTTAAGGGTGAGAACTTGATTGACATGGAGCCAGAGGAAAGATCTCTTGCAGGTCTCTTTATGAGCTTCCAAGCACCTATTGAGATTCCTGGAGTGAGCAATTACGATTTTCTGCTCATGGCATTAAATGCTCGCAGGGAGAAGGATGGTCTCCCAGCTTTGGGGCCTCTTGAGGTTTGAACATTATATCTGTTGTATAAGCCACCAACAGTTTCACTTACCATGCAAGAGAATAATACGGTGTTGTATGTTGCTAGCTGCTAGTTTCTGAGATAAGTACAACTCTGACATATGTTTTCTTTATCACGCAGTTTTATTCAGTTGTATCACAAAAAGTCGAGGCCTTAAAGATGGAACCAAAGATCCTTGATCGTAATGTCAACGAAGGATTTAGTGGTGGAGAAAGAAAGCGCAATGAGATACTACAACTTTCTGTAAGATTACTATGAAGCCATCTGACACCTTAATTTGGCTGTTACATCATTTATATGCTACCATATTCAAATATCTCATTTTACTGTATCACCTATGAAATACAGTGCCAAAAAGTTCTCTGTAGATTAGCGAAAATTATAACTATGTGAGATCACGATATCAATACGGTATGTTGTCATGTTGTGGAAAAAAGTAGCTGTCAGGTCAAGTAGTCATTGGCAGTTAACAAAAGCTGAATTAGAAGTTCTGTTATTTCACTAGTCAATTCTAAACCAGACCAAATGATCTTTGAGAGATTTGACACCTTGTTCAATAAATGCAAATCAATAAGTTCAATCAGTCCCTCTGATAATCAGTTCAAGAAAAAACAGTCCCTGTTGATTCGTTGGATTTGTTGTAATACCATTATGACCTACCATATTTGTTTTTGAAACCATGGTATTTCTTCAGATCTCCACAAATACTTTGTATCTAAGCATGGCCATGCATTACAAATTAAGCGCTTTATTCTTGACATGAATCTGGGCTGATATTTCCAAAAAGAATCCATACCGTAGAGCTCTAAGGAATGAATTATTTAGGATCTCAGGACAAATGTATCTGTTAGCTTACCTGCAGTCTTGTTTTGCTGCAAAGAACTATTGAGTTAAACTCTTCCATTTTATTTTTCGTATCCAATGAATTCATTCTAGATTTAACTGCCAATGTGTTTATGTGATGGGGGCTAAGCCCAAGGGTGTGCCCGATCTTCACGGATTTGGATGGGATTCGTGGGGGAGGTGGAAGAACACGAAGAACGTGGGTGGAAAGCGGGGTGGATCGAAGATACAAACGCAACACACACACACAACCGGTTGTTCTTCGTTGGCCCGATACACCAACCCAATGGAATTGCAAGAAAAAGACCCACAAGGAGTAGAATCCCTCACAAAAGATTGGCAATAGCAATTGATAGAGTTCCAAAGAGGAAAAGAGTGCAAATAGACAGAATTGCAAAAGCAAAGGATCCAAAACACTAGAATTCCTAGAATGGAAGAGATCAACTACCTAGAAGAGTAGGTAACTTCGTAGATTGGTAGATCTAGAAGGGTTTCCCGCAGGAAGGAGCATAGCTCATGTTTTCTCTTACATCAAGTCTAATCTCAGATCTGAGCCAACAAGGCTATTTATAGTTGGTGGGCGAAGGGATAAGTTACACGCTGAAAAGTGCTGTTGTGCTGAAGTTCGACAGGGCGGAAGTTCCGGCCGTCCTGGGCGGAAGTTCCGGTCATGGGCGGAAGTTCCGGTCCAGGAGGCCGGAAGTTCCGGCCAACTTCCGGCCTAGTTCCGGAAATGGCCAATTTCCTTGCAGTAACATCCAGGGGCGTTTTGGCGCAATTTCGGAACTAGGGCGGAACTTGGGCGGAAGTTCCGGTGGGCGGAAGTTCCGGTCCCTCGGGGCGGAAGTTCCGGCTGGATCCTTTTCCCTGGGCGCTGGAAGGCATCTGGGAGGCATCTGGCCGGAAGTTCCGGTCCTGGGGGGCGGAAGTTCCGGCCTGGGCGCTGTAGCTCCATCTTCATCATTTCGAGCTCCCTCTCCATTGGCTTGGTCTCCATGGCTCGTGTCTTGGTCGATGTACCTGATTGAACATAGGGTATTTGCATGAAGTAGCACGCCATCCAAAGAGGTATCAAATGTATACGTGGAAAGGAGCGAATTCACCTCTTGGTGTATGGTTTGGGCTCGAGCTCGTGTCATTGGACCACGAGGAGGGCTTGTCGGTCTTGATGTAGTGTCAACCTTGGGTAGGGCTACATCATTATGTCTACATACATTTTCAGCTCTATATGAGTGCAAATGTGATGCCAAAGACCTATCAGCGGAGTATGCATTTGAGATTCATTAGGCCTTTCTTTCCTCTAATGTTATATTGTTATATCCATTATTATATGCAGTATGCAAGTGTCCTTGTTTTCTTGAGACTTGTTAGGTATTGTGTGTTATTAACAATATCAGCAACTTTTTCTTGGATAGGCTTAAGGCATACATTCTTGTAAGGAGAGAATGCTTGCTGATTTTTTTTTAATAGCAATCATAATTTATCCATGTTGTATACTTCAACAATAAATTCCAGCTCTAATTGATGGTTTTTAAATTAGGTCGTTGGGGCTGATTTAGCCCTCCTCGATGAGATAGATTCAGGATTAGATGTTGATGCACTTGAAGATGTAGCTCATGCAGTGAATGGGCTCTTGACTCCCCAAAACTCCGTTCTGATGATTACACATTACCAACGACTTTTGGATCTTATTAAGCCAAGCTATGTTCACATCATGGTAAGTGCACATGCATACTTATTTTGTAGATTTTTTGCACTTGATAGACTATAGTACATTTGTCTGTTCAAATGCATCTAATTTATCCCTCAAAAAATGCATCTAATTTAGCATTCCTCTATTTTATTTCATGAAAGATTATTTGGACCCTGGATTAGCTTATCATTTTAGCTGCATGTGCAATTTCAGAGAGTAGTGTGAAAGAGAAGAGTCCGAAGATTGAACTTGTGTCTCCTAACTTTTTGTATGTAGTGTTACTTAATCAGGTGTTGAAGACCTATGGTCTCACTAGGTTCTACATATTTGAAAGTAACTGTTTGCCACTCTATCATTCAACCCAATGACAGCACTTACTGATAAAGGAACTCCTCTAAAGATGATTGTAATTTATGTAGCAAACATGAACGAGATCACTTATGTAATCTTAGCAAGCTGATCAAAATATTGTTGGCACCTTGCCAATTCTTCTACTTTTTTCAAACTGAAAAACTTCTAAGATAAAGGGCATGTATTGTCATTGATAATGGTTCTGATTGTTTAAATTACAGGAAAGTGGCAAGATAGTGAAGACAGGTGACAGCTCTCTAGCCAGCCACATCAACGAGGGTGGTTTCAAATCAATCGCTTCTTTTGTACAGCATGAATAAGGTTTTTCTTTTGTTCACTTCTCGTTCGGGGGAGATTTCGTTTGTTGTTATGATCACATAAAGACACATGCATCTTCATGGTGAAAAATGATGAATTGAATATCTACAAATATGGACCGGCTTCTTAAGCATTTTGTTGATTTAGATACTCCTTTGCAGGTCAAATGCTCGAATTCCCAGCCACTAGTCTATTTGTCAGAATAGATTGGTCACTGGTCGGTTTCCATACATTCTTATGCCTAGTACGACATGCAGCCTGGAAGTGAAGTGCTGTAAATTCAGTGTAATTTTGGAGGAAGAGCCCTGGAGTTCTGAATTGCCTTGGCCCTATTTCTCTTTTAGGCCTGTAGGATTTTTTTTTGGTTAACAATATTAGTACAGTATACAGAGCAACACCTTGCATGTGGATATGACCAACAAAATTGTATCGGAATTTTCTCTTCAATTGTAAACAGTTTTGAATATCATGCATTGCCTCTCTGGTATGTGGTCAAGTTGTCCTCTCAGATGACAGTGCCTACTGATAATCTATTATCGTGTAGTTCCGACTTCTGAGTGCTTTGTGCAAAAGTTCCAAAATTAAACTCGGGCTCTGTAGCCCGAGCTCCATTTGAAATTTCTGGGTTCTTGTTTGGATATATTAGGTAAGCCACGCTATGTCTTCTGAGTCTTGAACTCTTGATAAACTTTTTCTGATAATGGATGGACCATCGTCTCATTTCAAGGAAGATAATGATGCTCTCACAAGTCACAAGCCTCTCACGACTCCATGACAGATTTTTCCTACCTTTGAACTACAACCACAGCACCACTAGCCCACATCCCAATCCCTCGCACCCGTCTTCCCAGCCACAAACCATGGACGCGCCACACCAACCGAAGGTGAACACTACACATCCATCGCATACGCATTACCGTTACACTGCTGAAACTGAAACCACACCAACCAAACGCCACCCGATCTCTGAAAAAAACACCGAGCATCCCAACAGCAATAGCAGAGATGCTGCTGGCTCGCGCCTCCCCCAGCTTCCTCCCATCGACCTCCTCATCCCCTACCCCGTCGACGCCGACGCTGCCACCGTGCGCGTCCTTCGGCAGGAACCAGCGCACCGGCGGCGTCGGCCTAACCGCGGCATCGCCTCACTGCGCCGTCAGACGGCCCGTGATGGCGGGAGCGGCAGCGGGGGCAGTGCCGGCGGCGAAGCTTGAGGACGCCGAGGCGCTCATCGACTCCGTCGAGACCTTCATATTCGACTGCGATGGTGAGTGAGAGATAAGATCGATCGCCCAAGGCCTGCGTGTTTCCTGGAGCATGCCTGAATTAATTGGCTCTCTTGTCCTGGCGCGTAGGGGTGATCTGGAAGGGCGACAAGCTGATCGACGGCGTGCCGGAGACGCTCGACCTGCTCAGATCAAAGGTCTGATAGATTCGCAGATTAGGCTATCTTCTCAGACTCTCTGCGGTTTCTTGCTGATTTCATCAAGGATTGCAGGGCAAAAGGCTGGTGTTCGTGACCAACAATTCGACCAAGTCGAGGAAGCAGTACGGGAAGAAGTTCGAGTCGCTCGGGCTGAGTGTCAACGAGGTATCTGTTCCTGTCATTAGCTGCTGTTCTGCATTGGTAAACTTCTTCTCCTGCTAACTGGGGCATGGGACGATGATCAATATGCATGCAGGAAGAGATATTTGCGTCGTCCTTCGCAGCCGCTGCGTACCTGGAGTCCATTGATTTCCCCAAAGATAAGAAGGTAAAATGCATCTTCGTCAGTCAAACAACTCGCCATTTTTAGGAAAATGTGGCTGCACCTGCTTTGGTGCACACGATGTAGCACTGAATTCAAGCGCAAAGTTAACATTCATATGGTTCAGGTTTATGTGATTGGAGAGGAAGGAATTCTCATAGAGCTAGAGTTGGCTGGCTTTCAGCACCTTGGTGGACCAGTATGTAACAAAGACTACTCCTTTCTCTGTGACATCCATGATGAATTAAATTCATGTTTTCCTGTTAGCATGTTAGTATTTTTTGGTACCCAATGTTGCATGCAAATCTGAAATCTGCATCGACTAACTGGAGTGAGTGAGACCTTGGACAAACTTAAAAACCTTAGATAATAATCACCGTGCTCGTGCAGACAGATGGTGACAAGAAGATTGAGCTGAAGCCTGGATTCTACATGGAGCATGACAAAGATGTCAGTATGATTATTGTTCCTCTTCTAGGTCACAGCAAAATTACTATGCTATGAGGCAGTAATAATATTTGGGTTTGTCACAGGTTGGAGCAGTTGTGGTTGGATTTGATCGCTACTTTAACTACTACAAAGTTCAGTAAGTACCTTCTTGTTCGCCCGTCTAGCCCAAGAAAAAGTGGAATTAGAAAGAAAGAAAAAAAGACTAAAGTTAGATGTAAATGGTTCAGTTAAGACTGTTAGGATTGTAAAAATTCAGATTAGTATTTGATTGCATATTGAGTTATTTACTCATGTGATTTAGCACATGCAAGAGCAAGACCACAAACTCTTCGTAATCTACAAAAGTTCGGTATTATCGATTTCACATATGTAAACCTGTCACTTATTAACTTTTTAAGGTACGGGACGCTTTGCATACGCGAGAATCCTGGGTGCCTTTTCCTTGCAACAAACAGGGACGCTGTCACTCATCTCACTGATGCCCAAGAGTGGGCAGGTTAGTCAGGCATTCCTACTCTTTCAACATATCGTCGTCCCCCCATAAAAAAAACATATCGTCGTCCCTTGCTCAAATTTGCCTTGCTCAGGTGGCGGGTCGATGGTAGGCGCTGTTCTTGGCTCAACCAAACAAGAACCACTCGTCGTCGGGAAGCCATCAACATTCATGATGGATTACCTGGCAAAGAAGTAAGGCTAACTGTGTCCCAGCAGCAGTAGTCCAGCTCCATGAATCCGTTTCCAGAAATCTGCAAGAAATAATGTTGTGAATCAGACAGCTGATGGCTAAGAATAGTTTTGAGATGTTTTACCTTTCTTCTTCGATGGCAGGTTTGGAATCACAACATCTCAGATATGCATGGTAGGTGACCGTTTGGATACCGACATTCTGTTTGGGCAAAATGGAGGCTGCAAAACTCTTCTGGTTCTCTCAGGTATCTTTGATCATAGTTGAACTCGTAGCACTTGCTCTGCTGATTTTGCATCGACACTAAGATTGGTCGTTTGACTTCTACAGGTGTGACGTCTGTGGAGACGCTTCAGAGCCCCAACAACACGATCCAGCCAGATTTCTACACGAACCAAATTTCTGATTTTCTCACCCTCAAAGCAGCAACAGTATGAACAAAAATGTGAACGGACTGTTTTAGCTGGGGGGGTGCCCCTTACTTTTGTATAGCAACTAAGAGATCACAAGGATTTTTTTTTCTTTTTCATGACGATTTGTAATCGTGAGACCAGATCTTTATAAGCAAGCATGTATTAAATGCAATATCAAATGGATCTGCTGCCAACTTTTCCTAGGCTCATGATTAACAATAAATAAATGGAAGAGATATGACAACCAAATATGCCTGGTTAAGGTTGAAATGTATACCAAGCAAATAAGTATCGGTCAGAAATGTGACTAAGCACAGGACATACAGAGAGTAAATATGATCCCAGAAGAAAAAATGGCGAGTAAAGTAAGTAACATCACCAACTCTCATGTTGCGTATGAGAAAAAATATTCCTGAAGAGAACCATTACTCTTCTTATGAACTAACATTACTAGCAACATGATAATACCAGGATTCGATAAGTTACTAAAATATAGAAAAAAAGGATATGCTCTGTATTTTTATGTACAGAAGTTCAAACACAAACTATCCAATCTGGTTCCCACTCTCTAAGCTGAAGCAAGAAGTTCAAACACAAACTATCCAATCTGGTTCCCACTCTCTAAGCTGAAGCAAGAAGTGCACACAGTAGCATACCATGATAATTTCATTATATCAGTAAAAACAAGAAGAATGCACTGTACAGATTGTAAAAAAAAGCTCAGCCTAATGACAAAATTGCATGATGAAATCTATACAGTTTCAGTTGTACACTATTGCGCCTTTATTTTACTGATTTCTTTAAGCTGCTCAAGAATGTTAGCAAAGCTTCCTTCACATTTTGGCCCTTCGTTTGCCTCGCTTCTTGTGATGTGACACGCAAGCTCTCAAGACCACGGCCCAGGGAGGCAATCATGGGAACAGAAGGTGCAGCCGCGGCGGCACACTCAATCCCATCGCCATGCTGCACGAGGCCAGCACATGCAACCATGCTAAAACCAAATGTTGCCCAAGGAGTTATTCTGAAAGGTCGGTTGCGCCTCTTTTGCATTATTTCATAGAACGATGTCCGCATCGCCAATATACTAGTTCCCTCTGCTGATGTTATAACAGTGTGTGTCACAGCTCGAATCTTCTCTGCTGAAGCCGTGAACTGTAAAGCAGATGACTTCGAACTAGCACTAACAACCCCATGGGAGAGGAGCTTGCTTAATACAACGCCGGCATGTCTTTGCAGCTTCATTAAGCCATACTTTAAAACCACTGGAGTTTTATAGGGAGCCAAATTAAAAACAGCAGAAGCCTGAACAGTTTTTGACAAAGATGAAAAACCAAGAATTGCTGTTCCTCCTGCACCAACTGCGACGACAGGTTTCTCAGCAATCCAACTCTTTTTATCAGTGCTGTCCAACGGCAGCTCACTGCTATCGCTGTCGGTTTTGTTGCCATAATGACTGAAGCACTTGCCAGCTAATTGTGTGATCTCTGAAGGAACAGGAGTGTTCCAGTGTCTCCTTATTCCAGCTAAGCAGCTGGCATCAACTACAGCCACGACGGAACCAAACTCCCTTAGTTGACTTCTGAGAGCTTGAACGAGAAGAATGTGGCACTTCTCCTCAGAAGGGAGTTCAGCGAACTCCAGCTTTTCCGAACCATGATTATCTTTTGCATCAATGCGGCGTCTTCCTGCATTGTTTAAACATATTCTGAGAGCCTCTATTGCAATTCCAAATGCATAGACATCAGATAACATTTCACTGCAAATTGGCTTCCCCTTGTGGACTTGAGTGAGCAACATCTGTACAGAAGACATAGCCTTCACGATCGCCGGAGTGTCGATAAATATAGCATAAAGGTCGGCGAGCAAAGGGTAGACAGTCTGCGCAAAAAGTGGAGGCTCATATCCGTCGGCTGGCTTGCATTCTGACAATTTGCTCTCGGTAACAGCGGTGGAAGAGATTGCTTGGGACAGCAACAAGTTAGCAGTTGGAGCTAGCGACTTCAGGATCTGCCTTCCATAATCATCGACAAGGCATATCTTCCTAGCATTGGAGCTCGCTGTTGAAGTGGCACTCTGAGGGATCAAGCAGCTACCCTGTAATTGCTGTCCAGAGTTATCATCCATGGCGGTCTGAGGGAGCGAGCAGCTAGCCTTCGAGTCCTCCTGAGCTGAGCTATTGTCTGAACTGTTTTCGTTGCTCGAACCACCACCACCATTGCAGTTCTTCTCATACGGAGAGCCGAGCAAGAGAAAATGCGACCCTGTCTCCTCCGCGGCTTTCTTGGCAGCCAAGAGGTGGCCGTAGAACCCGACCCCGAAAATCTCCTGCAGGACCTGGCAGGCGGCAGATTTCACGTAGTGCTCCTTGCTCCTCTTCTCCGTGACGCACCGCTTGATCACCTGGAACGGCGACGCCGGCACGCCGCCCGCGCCGCCCTCGGCCAGGCACTCCTCCTCGATCCAGACGTCGTCGACCTCGGCGTGCGCGACCTGGGTGATGACGGCCCCGGGCCGCACCGCCCTGATCAGGCGGCCGGCGTCCGCCGCGGACTGCTCGGACAGGTTCTGCGCCGCGAGGATGTAGATCAGGCCCCGCGACTCGGGCTCCCGGAGCGCGAGCACGAACTGCTTCGTCTCCTCCGGGACCGCGAGCGGCCGCACCAGCCGCGCGGACGCGCCCAGGTCGTCGTCCTCCTTCAGGCGGGCGCAGAGCGGCCACAGGCTCTGCAGGTACGAGAGCAGCGCCGCCGCCATGGGCGCCGCATCAGCGGGTTGCTCCGCCGGCGAGTTCCGATCAGACGGGGGAGGGCTGACTTGCCCCTTGCCCCTCTTGTTAATTCTTCCGCTCTCGGGGGGGCTGATTTGGCGGATGAGGGGATTGCTCCTTGGCAGCAGCAGCAGGTTCCGGTCCGCCGCTGCTCGCCGCCGGCGGCGGCGGTGGCTGAGATGGGGCGGCGGACGAAAGCGCAGGGCTGCGGGAATTTGGGTGGCGTGCGGCGTGACCTGCCCTAGGATTTCTTATTAAAACTCTTTTTCTTTTTCTTTTTCTATATCGGTTTTCTGGTAGTCGAGTTTTCTTTTCTGTTCCGGACGCGCCCGACCCTTTCCAGACCCCGTTTCTGCCACGGTCGGTGGACATGGTTGGGTGGAAACCGGAAAGACTTTCAAGTTTCAACCTAGGTCAATATCACCACTCTTTTGGCTAGGCTTTGGAATTGTGTGTTCTGAACAATGTTAGCAAACAAATAAATACGAATTGGCTAGATAACACGGTCATGTCAAAATATCGACACTCCGTTCAAACACAACATCCAAACATACTCCCTCCATCCACAAAAGTATTATAAACTTTGTCTAAATTTGCATGTATTTAAAATCTTAAATACATATTTACCAAAGTTGAGATATCTTGCCGAAGAGCATACCTGCCCATGGGCAGTCCGGCTTGAGGCCCGGCCTAGAAAACACGGGCCTAGGTCTAAAAGGTTGGCCCGACAGCCGATCCGGGCCGGGCCTGGGTAGCTCGAAAATGACATGTTACACTCAGCATGGCCCGCGGCCCAATGGGCTTGGTGGGTATTTGGTCGGGCCGGGCTTGGGCCTGATTTTTCAGCATCGGGCTTTCCTCGGTCCGGCCCGGCCCGACACATAACCAGGTATACCGAAGAGCATGGAGAAAGTCAAAGGTTATCTTGCCGAAGAGCATGCAGAAAGTCAAAGGCTCTATTGCCAAAGAGCATGGAGAAAGTCAAAGGTGGAGGCCCGGACAATGGATGTGTACCGAGGAAATGCCCGCGGCAAGCAATGTCGTGATGACTCTACAAGGTAGGGCCATGGGTCAACATGCATGATGCCAAATCATAGATATGGCATTTTTTTAATTTCTTTCCCTTTTCATCCTTATCACTTATAAATATTAGGGCATGTACAACGGTGATGACTTAGCTGTCTATAAGAGGTAGTTATATGTGATTTTGGTGATGTGGAGGAAAGAGAATGAGGAGAGAGGAGGCTGTCTGTACAGACAGACAGACAGTCTGTAGGCTTCTTACAGACAACTTACAGACACCATTTTTATTGTTGTATGAAGGGTGTCTATAACTTATACGCACATATAGCTATGACTAACAATAGATAACTTACAGAAAGAATATTGTATACATTGTCTATAGCATTGTCTATAGATGACATGGAGTAGTATTACATACACCATCCGTCTAAACCAATGTACATGCCCTAATACCTACTAATGTACGAGAGCCAGCAACCGCTAAACCATTCAAAAAGCTATTATTAGTGTCGCTTTCCTCTTGCGAGGTAGCTCAACCGTGAATAGCAACGCAAACATACAATGAAAAGTTGATACACACATGAATAATTTTTCTCACGCTGTGTTTGGATGCACATAATTTGGCCGTGGAATTGAATTGGACTGAAATTCCAAATCCGAGATGGAAAGGAAATGACCACCATTTCAATTCTGTTATTTGGATGTACATGATATTTGTTGTTGGAATCAAGGGGTGGCACCCAATTCCAATTCATGTTTGGATGTGTAAACCGTGGAATTTGATGTTTTGTTAAGTTTGAACAATATATAAAGTTGTCTACATGTAAAAAAATAATATGTTTATATTAGAATGTTTATATGTATTATAAACAATTGAATTTTGTATCTCACAAATTCGACTTACATCAGCACATATAAAAAAGGAATACAAAATATGAAGTACATACGTTGAAATTGGACTGTGTTGCTGCTAATTTTCTAGGACTATGCAGGTCACTGCCTCATGCTTCCATGAACAAATCTAATCGGAGAGAGTCAAAGAGGTAGGAAGATGGATAGGAAGAGGTCGACTGAGAGAGGCCACCTCCTGCCGTCGTTCCCCTACTTCCGCCGTTCCCCTACCATCTCTGTTCCTTGACCGCCCCCGTTCCTCCCTCCCTCCGCCGTTCCCCTACCGCCCGATCATGCCTAGGGTTAGGAAGCCTGTGAGGATGACGCCAGGGAGATGCTCGTGGGAGGGGCGAGATGGGGGAGGAGGGCGCGGAACAAGGCGGCGTGGCTTACCGGAGCAGGAGCCGCCGCCGCCGGGAACCTCCGCGTCGGGCGGAGAAGGGCTAGCTCCCGACCGTCCTGTGGCGCTCTCGCGCTTTGAGCCTTTGACGAAGGGGTACGCAGTGTTTTCGAGCGTTTCCGAGCTCAGAATCTATCCAAGTGAAACGGTGCGCGATTTCAAAAAAAAAAGTGAAACGGTGCGCGCGTGGGTGACCCTTGGAATTGCCCATAGTTTCCAGGCCCCAATTCCAAGGTCACCCAAACAGCCGAATTGGGTCTATTTAGCTCCGAATTCCATTTCCACGATTAAATTCCGTGAATCCAAACACATCATCATATAAATCTAAAAAAACCGTGTGAAGCTGAAAACGATCTGGTCTTTTGACACAACTTAACCTGAGTTGGTTACAAGAAATAGGCATCCATCACTAACTATGTGAAAATTTATACATTTGGTTTACACTCTGAAAAAAGTCTTGTGGATGCAAAAAAAAAAAGGTAGACATGTATACAAAAATATATGACAGCTAGTGGTCTATAGTTTATTGTGACTTAATAGTTTTAGTGCATAAGGAGTTGTATTTACTATAGCTTAAAGCACATTCACCTAATATGTGAGTTTTATACATCAAGTTGTATTTTTATAGCTTAAAGCAAATTTGCCTAATTTGTGATTTTTCTTCAGCTCTCAAATTATGATTTTTTTTACTAATTTTCATACTATGTAATTTATGTACCTAGCCTTCATATGCAAGTTTTTTTTTTCTCAATAAGAGAATTGCACTTATATATATGGTTTTCACTAAGTTACGATATCATAGTTATATGATATGATGACCAAAAATTTCAGTCCAACTGGTTATTATGGTGGACCATAGCAATCCCATTTGGTAAATGAATTTGAATGTTACATGTACTAGTATCTTAAATAATAAGTTTTACACAGTAAAAATCAGAAAGGAAGTAGAAAAATTGCTTTGAGTGTTTGAGAGACACAAAGGCAGTATTTGTATAGGGTGATTTGACTTGTGAAACATTGACATGAGTTCTACTAGGGGATATGTTTGGTTTGAACCTAAGATAATTTTGGATGGTCAAAAATTGTGAAGGTTAGCATGACATGAAATATTGATAGGGTTGATTTGGTCTATTCACTATGAAAAGCTTAAAAAAGGGTTTGTCAAGGATAGTAACACAAATCCTATGTGTAATTTAAATATTTTACTTTGAAGTAGTTCACCTTTGCAGTCAATCTTTTGAACAAAGTATGTCTTCTTACTTTCGATCTAGCTTTTAACTGGGTTTTTGCCAATTTTTTGCATTTAACTCGCGTAGAGCCTGCCAGCCTTGGGCCAGGGCGATAAGTGTGATGGCCCAGGCCACGTAGGGACTATATTCACATCATACCAGCCATGGCTGCAAAGAGCTTGGGCCGGAGAAAAAAAGAGGATCTTACTTAGATTTTTAGGTAGGGAGACATGGTTGTTCTCAAAAAAAAAAAAAAAAAAAAAGGTAGGGAGACATGGAGATCCCATTGGTATTTTAATTAGGGGATGAAATTGGTGCGCATGACACAATGGCAAGTGCGGAGACTCGAACATAGATGGGTAAGGATGCATCAGATTTTGCCTAGGGCTTTCCAAACTATGAGGACGGCCGTGAACTCAGATGGCATTCTGCTAATTACACGAGCCTATATTTGTGTGACATGGTAATTGAAGAATGAGGTCACTCACGTGGGTGCATATTTTATTGCCTTTTGTCAACAAACCATGTGCATGAAGATGTCAAGTCAACCATGCGCTAGCGAGTTGTAAAAGAACTAGATGGGTAGAGTGATTTCATTTTTGGTTTCAAAGTTCACCATATTTTTCCTACGTCATGGAGAGTTTTCAATGCAAAGTACAATCGTTCCTGAAGTTATCATGGCTTAATTTTTTTTCTTTTTGCTAGAAATCTCTTTTCAGCATTTGCACGGGAGCATACAAGGAGCCAAGGAGGGCAGAAAAAATACGAGTAGTGCAAGCTTTGCGCGCTTTGGCCCAACCTACTACGTGTCTACGTCCCATCCAAACAACCACGGCAAGCCGTGACATTCAAAAATTTGGTGTAGCTTTTCCATATTTTAGACGTGAACGTACCTTTGCCAGCCCGTGTCCTCTCAGATACTCCCTCCGTTCTAATGCATAAGATTTATAGTTAAAAAGAAATTCAAACCAAGTATGATATTCTGTAGATACCATATGAAAATTATTTCTTAATGTATCTAACTATATCGGAAATACATATGTACACGCAAGGATGGGTGTAAGTGCTATCTGTACTGTTGATATGCTAGTGGTGCTTTAAGATTTGGAGAAAAGAGCGACAGGAGAAACATTTTCTATCTCCAGGTAGGCCCCGCGAGAACAAGCCTAAAGCCATCAATCACGCACGTCCATCAGACCAATACTCCAGGCTCCAGCTAACGACAAACTCGGTCCAATCATTCCTACGAAGGGAGCGGAGCAACTGGTGGTGGTGGGGCGGCGACGAGCTGCTTGTGGTGGTGGTCGGCGGCCACGCCTCAAGCTCGCTGCTGCCGGCCCCTCTGCCTCATGCTCTCTACCGGCCGCCGCCGGGCACTCTCGCACAAGCTCGCCGGCTGCTCGCCCCGCCGCTCGAGCCCCGTCGACATGCGCATCCTCCGCTATGGCGTCGACGGTAGGTGCTATCGCAGTCCGGCTCCGCCGCAACCAGATCGAGAGCAGCTCTCTGTCGTGCATTGGACTCCCTTTCCCCGAATGACGAGCTCCCCATCGGCTCACCGACTCCAGCCGTGGTCTTCGGCGTGGTCACTGGGAGAGGCCAGGTCGTCCACCTGCACGAGCGCGCCGGTGACGACTGACGACGCCATCCCCCGGACGAGCTCGCTCTCGCTGGCGCTGGCGAACAACGTGGACGCGGAGACGCTGAAGATGTGCCGCGTGACGTTCGGCGTCAACGCGCTGCTCACTTGAGTTGTGCTTGCTAGGCCTCTCACAAACAACTAATAAGAGCAAGCGACTAGACGAGCTCTAGTAGAAGAGAAAACATCAGTTCACTGCATCGCCCTCGATCAAATCGCTAGTCCAAGAATCAACATTACAATGTGGCGAGCTGCCGGCTGCCGCCACGGCGCCGTCGCCCTGTGCTGCTGCCTCCTTAGCGGCGCGTATATACGTACGCAGCTGGCTCGTGCCAGAGATGGGACACATGATGCCGGTGGCGGCCGCAGAGTCCGACAACGACGTGCACCTTTCCTCGAGAAGCGTCAACAGCACTGGAGGCGGTGGTGGTGGCGGGAGCATCCACTTCAAGATGCTCTGCAGCTTCGGCGACCGCATCTTCAAGAAGCGTCAGCAGCAGTTTCGGCAGCAATGGTGTCCACGGACTGGAGCCGACGGTGTCTGTCACCTGCGACGAGGAGCTGCTCCACGTCCGCGTCGCCGCGCTTCCGCTCCTACGTCTTTGGGCCGCAGCAGAACGCGCCGCGGTACACCACGTTGCGCCCTAGCCTGTCGTAGCCAATGTAGCTGTTACCCGCCAGTTGGGCAACTCGTCGCCGCATCGCCCTCGCAGTCTCGCACCTCTCCGCTGAACCAGCGCGTCGATGACAACCTAGCGAAGCGGGCGAGCACGGGCACCCATACCAACAGCGACGCGGGTAAATGCAAGCTCCAGGATGGCCACCTCCATGCACGAGCTCCAGGACGGCGCTGGCCTCCGATGGGACGGGCCGGCGTGGTGGACTGGAGGCGGCGGCGCGGAAGTCCTCGGTGTACCACACCGTGCGCGACTCCTTGCCGACGCAGGCCGCGCTCGAACGCCGCCAGTGCCGCCATGGACTCGCACCCGCCCTCGTACGCGCCGCACTTGCCCTCGAGATTGTCCTGCAGTGCCTGCACGCCAGCGCCTCCTCGTCGCTGACCTCCGTGCACGTCGGCCGACGACGACGGTGTGGAAGTCCACTCTCGACGGGTCGCCGCGGGCCTCCTCGAATAGCACCCTTCGTGTCACGGTGGTCGCACCGCCAGCAGCCACGCCGGCGGAGAGGACGGGAGACGGAGCAGCCACGCCGGCGGACCAGCCACGTCGGCCAGATTAAGGGGCCGCAAATCGGAGAGGACGGGAGACAGAGCAGGCGCGCCGGCGGCGGCGACGGAGGACTTTGAAGTGAGGAATTTTGAGGGTAGATGGGCAGCGGTGACCGCGGCAGTCGCTCCCTTTGTTTGGTCTGGTCTGGGAAGGAATCTCCGTGTCGGGCGGAGCAAAGGCCGGGAAAAGACAGCACTGAAGAAGTGCACGCATGACGCAACTGAATTCCTCCTCCTTTTCTTTTCTCCGGATCTCAAAGCAACCTCATATTCTGTACGGTACAGATTACTTCCTCACCCATTCTTGCGTGTACAAAATCCACACTCGAGGTATTTTGCAATCTATATTGATTTTGTATTTTGCATATTAATAATTTTTAGTAAAAACTTAGACAAATTTTACATGATTTGACTTTTTAAAAATAATATAGACATTACTCACTGGAACGGAGGTGGTAGTTGGTGCGTGGTGACATTGACAAAATCATACAAGCATCGTATCACACTACTCGAATGCGCGACTAATCGAAGTGTTAACAACAACCGTGTATAGGATACTACCAACGGTCACAGGTGGAGCTCAAGCCAGATAGTAGGGCGGGCCAGCCCAAAGAAGAGACAACACATTTTGTTTTGTTTCATGGACCAAATTTGTTCTCTATCTTCACTAGTTTCGGCTGAGCTGAGCGGGCCATGGTCCAGTTTGGCCACAACAGAGCTCCACCACTGCCAACGGTAGATACAGATAATGCAAAATACCCACTAAAAACTTGTACTACTATCGGGCTTGTTTACTTTAAAGGATTCACAAATAGAATTTGTAGGATTCTTACCCACAAAACATTTTCCTATAAAGTCATTTGGTTCAAAAGATTGAACCCTCCAAAACTACCATGAAATTATTTTTCTATACTACAATAACATATGATTTCTAGCAAGAGGTTAGACCTTATGGAAAAATTCCTATACTTTTATGACAACTATGGCATGTACTCAATCTATACAGAAATTTCCTGCGTTCTTTCTGTGGTGTAACCAAATGACTTGTACAACTAATTTCTGCGTTTTTTTATTCTTGTAACATTTTCACATGTTATGACATACTATTCCTGTGTTTTTCATATTCCCCTGCTTTTGAGGTCCTTTGAATCACCCTCAAGAAGGATTGCCCTTGCTAAGGATATTAGGTGAAAGTTGTCCAAGCAAATCGGCCATGAAAGCTCCAAAGAAATCAGATCAAGGCGGCGAAGTGGATGAGTTCCCGATCCAAATTAGATGATACCGTTTGCTAGCGTTGTAGTGTGTCTGTGCTAGTTCCTACCAAAGAAAAACAAATAATAAACGGGATATACTCTAGAATATCCCTACGGAGTAGTACCAGTAGGCAGTAGCACCGCTAGTGTGCGTGTCAGCGTGTGCATGGTCTCGGACCTAACATTCATTGAAAATCTTCGGAACGGCAACGCTCGCTGGCAACGTGCTGCAAAAGGTCAGAGAAGAAGCCTGGCACTTCTCTATGAAGCACTGGAACCTGACGCGAAAAGCGACAGGGTACCCGACTCACCTGGATGCGAGGAAGACGTCAGAGCTTGGAGAACGCACGCTGCAAATGTGCGTGTTTCTCTTTTTGCACCGCCCTCCTTCTGATACCTCATATTTGCAGTAACGTGCACGCACATGCTCGATATCGAATTAAATGGACCCGAGTGAGTATCGTTTTAGGCTAGCATTCTTCAGAAACACGGTACGGATCGCGTCGATAAAAACGTTCAGAGGCAGTAATAAGTATGCATAGTGCAAGAAAGATTAAATCTCTTTGGCTCCCTAACTCTAGTGATCTATTTATTTTTTAAAAATATTTATAAGTCAAAAAAATTTGAAAAAATTTCTACTCCCTTCAATCCATCATAAGTATCGGAGCTTTAGTATAGAGTTATACTACTAATTCTGTACTAAATCTCCGATCGTTATTATGGATCAGAGGGAGTAAGTTTAGTCAATTATGTATCCTACAAGGATGCGAAATGCCAAACTATTTCAGTTTTGGACAACACAAACATGAAAAAATCTGATACATTTGAAGTTTTTAAAAATTATGAAAAAATTCTACTCCCTTATGTCCACCGTAAGTGCAGGAGATTTAGTACAGGTTTATAATACTATTTTTATACTAAATCCCGGACTATTATTATGGATCAATGGGAGTAGATGTAGTCAATTATGTGTTCTACAAGGATGCGAAATGGTAATGCCAAATTATTCTAATTTTGGGCTAGGCAAACATGAAAAAATCTGATAAACATTAAGTTTTTAAAATATACACTATTCACTATATTTAGATCCATGCTTTATTTTTATTTTTGTGTAGCTCTGAATACAAAGCATTTGAAATTAAGATTTTGCATTTCCATATGATATTTCATTGACTAGATTTAGAATTACTCTTTTATATTTGGAATTTATAAAAAACGATTTTTTATACGAAAAGTGTCTTTGGCTCATGGGCACCAGTGCTCCTGCTGTTTAAAAAAATTCGAAAATCATACATATTTGTTTCAAAAAAATCTGAAAATAAATCTGAACATAATAAATGACGTAACCTACAAACGTGTAAAATTTCAATATGAAATTCTTTATATTGTAGACTACACAAAAAAAGACAAAATCTGTTAAAATTTGGAGATTTGAAATATCAACACTCAGATCCACACGTTTGTTATTTTTGTGTAGCCCAGAATTTTTTGTATTTAAAATTAAAATTTTGCATGTTTATGGGAAAACTCATTGGCTACACCATGATTTGTTCTCTAATTTTTTTGAAACACATAATATGATTTTTATTTTTTCTAAAATAGCAGGAGCACTGGTGCCCAGGAGCACCAAATCTCTGTCCTTTTTTATAACAAAATATTAGTGGTGCTCGGAAGGCAAAAATCCTTAATTAAGAAAAGATGTTAAACTCGGGGGGCTTTTTTAGCATTTATCCAATGCAAGATCCAAGAACAAAAACAAATTGCGAATAAATAAACGCGAGTCTGCAGCGCACCCGCCTTCCCTTCGCTCCCCTCCCCTGCATCACCGCGCTCACACCTCCCTTCTCTGCTCCCTCCGGCCTCGCCCAAACGCGAGATCTCGCAGCGCCACCCGCCGGCCGGTGATCCACACAGACCTCGCGCGCGTGCCTTGAGCGGAGCCGAAGCAACCGGACGGCGCCGAGCCGGCAGTGCCAGATTCGCCCGGTGCCCGACGCTCAGGTGGGGCTAGATCCCGCCCACCGATCCCAACTCCTCCGAGGTACTGTCGTGTGCACGCGTCCATTGAATCTCTTCGTCGTTCAACTCATTTCCGCGACTCTGGAACCTGTTTCGGGCAGCCTGGCCCTGTGATCCAGTGGCGTGGGTAGCAGCACGCGGTTGCTTTGCATTTGGTAGTGAGTTAGCTGTCCTGCGTCATTTTTACGGGTTTTGTGATCCGTCGTGGATTAGCTAGCTGCTGTCGGGGGCTCAAATAGGCATTTTTAAGTTGCTATGTGTTCTGTATGTTCACGGCAATGCCACTTTTGTTCAAAAAATTCATTTCTGAGCTGGTACGCATGATTTTTTCTCGGCATGTTGTGAATTTGAACGGGAATGCTAGTAGTCGCTTCTTGTTAATCGTTTTGTGGTCATTAGGTTGCTTGCTTTAAATTTCAAGTGTCTTGGTTACAGGTGTGCGCAGGGAAACCATTACATGTCACGGCTTTAGAGTGATACACATCTCTTGCCGGTGCTGTTTGTGGTTCTGCTGGTCCTGGTTGGCGTGAGAAGATGCAGAGGAATGGGGCGCTGGAATGCAGCGTCTGCCACTCCAAGGTGGTGGCGCCGAGCCCCAGGAGCATATCAAGGGCATATGACAAGCACAAGAGCAAGATATCGTCCAAACAGCGCGTGCTCACGTTCCTTCTCGTGTCCGGGGACTGCGTCTTGGTCGGCCTCCAGGTATTTCTGTCCCGATGCTGATGTTTAACTTCATGTTGGCTAAACAATGCCTGTTTGGATGGGATTGAGTTTGCCATAATTTTACTGAAAATAGTGTGACACGAGAATAAGAATAAATATCAATGTTATGTGATGGTCCTGATAGAGTACAGTTTTCGCCTGGTAGAGAATGGGTTAAAAGAAGATACACGCACTACTTTAGGTTTGCTTGTGCCCAATTTTCGGTAGATCATTTTTTCCTACAAATGGCAGACATCTCCAGTATTTGTTCTGTAGTGTTGCCATCAGATTCAAACCATTATTTACCTTAAAATAGGAACCATTTTTCAAAAATGTTATTGGCACTTTGGCAGATCTGGTAACATTTACTAAAGTAAATTCTAAACAGATCTATGACTGTCTGTACATTTTTAATGTTGATTTCTCGACAAATAGATAGCAAATGTAGAATGTATCTTATTGCAGAAAACTTACAACTTTGCTAATTATTTACTTTGCTCTGCAGCCTATCCTTGTCTTTATGTGCAAGGTTGATGGGAAGTTTAAGTTCAGTCCTATGAGCGTCAACTTTTTGACGGAAGTTGCAAAAGTTTTCTTTGCTATCATAATGCTAATAATCCAGGTTAGTTTTTGCTGACCCATGCTTTCGTCAGTTACTATTTGTGTTTGTATTCTGCAATGGACCATCAATTTTTTGTGCATTGTTGGTAATTCCGCCAACTGCCAATCAAAGTGTTGTAGGAACTAAAATTTCATTTTCATTATACAAGCAAGACAGCAAAACTGTGGGGGATTTACACATGATAATTTTTTGTGTGATCTGTTGCGCTTGAATCGGTACCCCTAATGTTGTTGCTCTTCTATTTGACAGTCTAGAAAACAGAAGGTTGGGGAGAAGCCACTTCTGTCGCTTTCGACCTTTGTACAGGTGATTTATCTTTTAGAAGATATTGCACTCTTTTGTTGATGCCTTGAACAGTGCTCAACATGCACTAAATTTAAAATATCTTACTTGTGCTGCTAATTTTACACAGCATGTAGGTAGAGTAAGTGTTGCTCATATCTTCTGTTGTATTTGGGCCCAACTGACTTGCATTCACATTTCTTTTATCCTATTTATTTAATTATTTATTACATGCCTATAACTTTTTGACATGTCATATAACTATTTTATTCGTCATTCCCTTTCCTGTGTAGGAAGCCCGTAACAATGTACTATTAGCTATTCCTGCTCTACTATATGCCATCAACAACTACCTAAAGTTTACCATGCAGGTAAAAGTTCATTGAATTAGCTGAAATTTCATTCTTTTGTGATGTGTACTTATATTCTCTAGTTTTCTTCATCAAACATTTTGGTACTTTTGATATTTGTGAAGCTTACAGTATATTTTTGGTATATACTTTATTGAACATTTCTTATAAAATGTATGCATATTTTTAAGTATGATAGTGTAAATTAATGACCAGAAGAGTCTCTGGTCTTTCTTTGGAAGCAAATTGGGATGAAACCTTGCGTTTTGCTTAATGAATTAAAAAATGCCACATCTAATTGAATGTTCAACCAGCTGGATTCAAATTCTGATGGTAACAGGTATCAGCCAGACAGCAGGAATTTTTGTTGGTACCATTTTATCGGAACTCTTGTCTTTACATGATTTTCTATAGGTCTTTTAGTTATGCCTTTCTTTCTTTTACTTGGCATTGGCAAGCAAGGGATAAAAGAAATTATTTAAAGAAATAAACCAAAGCCATTATATTAGGAGTGCGGCTCAATGCATCTATCCTTTTTTCTTTCCTTCAGAATTTCCATTTTTTAGTTTGGACATGGCGCCTTTGCTGCCTTCCTGTGTGGTTTATATTATTCTATGCTAAATCCATACATCATGCAATATTTTCTATGCTTCTTAGTTACAATTATTATACTTCTGTTGGCTGTGTGCATCCCTAGACGCAGAGGCCAAAAATAATTCTTCCATTATCTAAACAAAATGCTGTTATACTTACTATGCAGTTATACTTCAACCCCTCGACTGTGAAGATGCTAAGCAACCTGAAGGTACTCATTTTTCGTGCATTTCCATGTTCTCGTGCTTAACCATGCGGTGTCAGAGGATGTATGCTTGCCCGTGTTTGGCAAATGTAAAATTATTGATATCATACTTGCTGCTATACAATCCAGGTCCTTGTCATAGCTGTCCTCCTAAAATTGATAATGAGAAGGAAATTCTCTATAATTCAGGTGAGCATGGGTTTAGCATCGCTACTATTTATATATCTTCATTAAGGATAATTATTACAGTTATTATACTGACTCTGCAGCTGTGTGCATCTGAGAATTTACCTCATTTAGGTCTTCTTCAGTAGAAAAACTATTAATGGTTTCTTATGGGAATATATTATATTTAATTTACATCTTTACTCTGTTAGAAGTTTCAAATCATTAGGCAAGTTACATTTTTTCCAGAGTTTTGTTTTCCCTGTTTGCCAATATCAGTTGTTACCGATGGTAGTTGACAAATCAGCTGTGACTCTGAATCTGTTAAAAATGAACCTTGTTAATAGGTGCAACTTCAATAAAATCAAATGTAGGAAGAACTAGCGCACAAAAGTATGTGTTCGGCAAAACTCTGTCACTCATATGCTGTTGATGATATTGATATATGACCTCTTTCTCTTCTGATGGACATCAGTGGGAAGCCCTTGCTCTGTTGCTTATTGGAATCAGTGTGAATCAACTACGCTCAATGCCCGAGGGTGCCAAAACTTTTGGTCTTCCTGTCACCGCAATTGCATACATATACACACTAATATTTGTAAGTTTCTTGAACTGTTTGCGCTGTATTTATGTTGCTTCAAATGACTGAACCATTATTGGACCAACGTTCATGCATATATATATTCATGTGAAATTGTAGGTCACTGTCCCATCGTTTGCCTCTGTCTACAATGAGTATGCCTTGAAAAGCCAGTTCGACACAAACATCTATCTGCAGGTAATTTCAGCTAAAGGCTTGGCTTCCTGCTCTTTCGTCAGACTGATATGAGATATGCACTTTACCCATTTACTTTTTCGTCCGTCATTTTTCTCTTTAATTCACACCAGTTCTTTAACATAATTTCAGAATGTGTTTCTGTATGGATATGGTGCATTTTTTAACTTCCTTGGCATCCTAGGGACTGTCATACTAGAAGGTAAACACATATGACATGAAAACTGTTATACATTATGACTGTTGTACTAAATATGGCTGTTATGCTCAAAGCTCAATATGAGTGTGCCTGGGAAAATAGGATTCTATATGATATTTTCCAAGTAGTTTTTAGGTTTACATGAACATTGTAAACCGCATGGTGTTTCTGTTTTCCCCGTGAGGTTACAAATCAAAGGCAATTAGATGGCTGCTTAGTGCTTGATATATTGATCAACATGTCTTGCTGTGAACTATGGCTTGAGCATCATAGATCCTACAGAAATATTATAAGTTCGGAAACCGGGAACTTGAGCCATGTGCTCTTGTACATTTGTTATTTTTTACTTCTTTGAACACAAATGATGTCATGAATGGCCTGGCACATCTTATGTTTCCTTGTAACTATTGGCTATTGCAGCACAAGCTGTGTACGATATAACTTTGCCCAATTTGTTTTCAGGGCCAGAGAGTTTTGATATCCTTCGAGGGCATTCAAGAGCCACAATTTTTCTCATTTGTAACAATGCCGCACAAGGAATACTCTCTTCGTTCTTCTTCAAGTATGCAGGTAATGGATGATATACATATAACTCTCATACATATTTTGTTCTACCTGACCTTGAATCATAATCTCAGACTGTATACACACTTCTTTGCATGCTTTCATAATATCATATTTCCGAATGATTAACTGTGATCATACTGCAGATACAATTTTGAAGAAGTACTCATCAACAGTGGCCACAATTTTCACTGGTCTAGCATCTGCTGCATTTTTGGGACATACCTTGACTATTAACTTTCTCCTAGGCATCTCAATAGTCTTTATTTCAATGCACCAGGTGATTGTTCTTTTTTTATTCTTTAGCTTGTTGTGCTGAGTTGATGCTTACTCTTAGCTGAACTTATATAAAAGCTATTTCTGTTCAGTTTTTCTCTCCACTAGCCAAAGTCAAAGATGACAAACCAGCTGGAACTTCAGAATTGGAGAAACATAGGTAAATATTCCTTTTGCCTTGTTTTTTCTACTTTATTTTAATGCCATATGAAGTGAAGTATCAAAGTGTCAACCTTACAATTTTTGTAAGTTCTTTTTCGAGAAAACACAATAGACTATTGCGTTTCATTTCATTGAAAAGGCAGAGTTCAGATTTACAATCCTCCTAAGTTCTTGGAGTAGTTATAGTTAAATTTCTTGTCTGGTATCTTCGGCATGGTGCTATATTCATGCGTTAATTAAATTTTTAATTGATTCTCTCGGCTAGCTCTAATGTGCATAATAAATGGTCTTAGCACGAATTTGTGAAATTTGCAAATATTTCTGAAAATCTAGTCTGATAATTTTTTTTGGCAGGTTGTCTGACTCTTCTTTTGTAAATATGACTGCTGGTGCTGATGATGTAAGTGCAACATTGCTTGATAAATATATTTTAGAAATATATATTCTGTTCTATTGACTTATTTCCGTTGCTTGCCATTGTTTCAGGCAAGCCTCCTTGGCCCAACTGATGATGATAGAAAACCATTGTTGCCTACTTAACATTATACTTGAGGTGAGTCGTACTTTTGACTTTCCTCGTAAAAAAAACGACCAACAGGTGTAACACCTATTGCATTTTATTTAGAAGATACTACCGTGAGTACCCAGGTGGGCTGGGAGAGCATGTTCGCCCAGTTCTACTCTTATGAGAGAAGTCACTTGTTTACTTTGTAAATCATGCATTTAACAACTATTATGGTCTGAACCTTGAAAACAATAGTTTGGAATTGTTCATTTATGGTGGCACAACAGTAAAATTAAATGTCTAATGAACAACCATTTTGCTGCCATTGTAACTGGTACTTGTCAGAGTTCAGCTATGCGAACAAGTATACTAATGAGAAATGTAACCTAGAGTGGTTCTACTGGCTTACGGCAACCTAATAGTCCATATTGCTTGTTTGTCATAAAAAAGAAAGCACTTCCATTCTACTATTGTACCAAACAAAACATAAGGTACTCCCAACTGATGTGGGTTACATCAACCTAAGAATCTGTAATGTTTGTTTGTCAACAAAACTAAAACGTTTTGTTCGTTCTATCAATTGGTGTTATATTCATCACACATAAATAAAACTCGTTAATATGTATGGCATCTCATTCTCGCGAGTTTTGATGAACTTGTTTCCTTTTTTGTTCTGCAGGTAGTTATAGAAGAGAATTCTTTTTGCCGGGAACCACACACTTTATGTAGCATGGTAGATTGAATCATACACTCTTGTACACTGTAAAAGCAAAGGAAATATATTTATATGTAAGAGGCCATCGGATTCTTTCTTTCTTTTTTCACCCCAAGTTTCTTGGGGCAACAAATGAGGGCTGGCATATTTCACATATTCCATACGAATTCACTGATACGAAACAATAGTTCTTCTCCTTTTTCATTTTGCAGAACTGATGTACTGAATATTTTGTCAGCAGGATATCCATCTGTGCTGACCATTTGTACCATTAAATAACTAGTACTACACAACTGATTTTCATGACAAGCTCAGCATCTGCCCATAAATGTTTCTCCACGCAAAAAAAAAAAAAATCTAAATATGATCACTTTATCATTACCACCTATACAAATGTGATTGTCCTTCAGAAACGTCCATGATAAATTGTTCTACGCCTCGTTTCTGTCGACAGGCAACAGCTTACATTCAACCAAAACTCTAAACTTCTTTTGTGTGGCAACTGCTACATAGAAAGTCACAGTAGTACATGCAACAGGGTGAGCAACGGCAAAAACTTCTCCCCACACGATCATCAGACCACGCCCTGCTGGTCCCGCACGACGGCGTAGTTGATCACGCGGGCGATGGTGCCCATGGACGGCCGGTAGGTGGGATCATACTGGAGGCACTGCACAGCAATTCTCCCCAGCTGCGGCGGATCAAGGCACCAGATTTTGCAGGGTTAGATCAGGTAATCAGATGTGGCAAAGACAAGATGTAACCTTGTGGAGAGAGAAGAGAGAGAGACCTTGAGAGCTCCGGTAGGAGGGTACCGGTTGCCGAGCCTGGGGTCGATGCATTCCTGAGCTCTGTCTTCTGTTAGCAGAGGAGATGCCTGGTATATGTACGGGGGAAGGAGACAATGAAAATTTGTTTGGGGACAAAATGGATAATGCAATTTTGTCTGTAAGTTAACTCATTTCTGTCTTATTTAGAAGTTAGTTGCATTGAACTGAAATTACAATTTGCTCAGAAAGAAAGAAAAAAAACGATTAGTCTGCGCCAAGAATCTCTTAAACCTTCCATGAATAAGCCCTCAGTTGATTCATTGCTAGTTTGTTAGGTTGGCAAGTAGGGACGATGAACCAACTTCCCAACTGACAATTTGATCGTGCATATCGGTAAGCTTTTATATGATCATCGAGTACGTATATCTTTACCAGCAACCAAGGAATGGTCCAACCTTCTAGTAAGAGTGTAAGACAGAAAATGGAGTCCAAAATGAGAAGAGGGAAAATATGCCATTGCTGAGTGCTCACCCAGTTGACGAGGCTTCGCTGCCCCTGCGGCAACGTCCGGTCCAACGGCTTCCTGCCCGTCAGCAGCTCCAGAAGAACGATCCCGAAGCTGTACACGTCGCTCTTGTCGGTCATCAGACCCGTCATGGCGTACCTGAACATTCGGTGCCCGATTAAATCAGCATTGCAGATCAGGAACCAAGCAAATTCATCAAACTCGAACAAGTAATAACTACTGTAAGGAGGATGCCGGCGGCAGGATGTGGATTCGGCACTTACTCCGGCGCCTGGTAGCCGAAGGATCCGAGCGTGTGCTCGGAGCGGTTGAGCCGTGCCATGTCGGCGGCCTGGCTGAACATGTTGTAGTCGGCGATCTTGGCCCTCATGCCGTCGAAGAGCAGCACGTTGGTGGAGCGCACGTCCTTGTGCGTCACCGGCGGCGACGCCTTCTCGTGGAGGTACTCCAGCCCCCTCGCCGAGTCGAGCGCGATCTGCACCCGGTGCGCCCAGCTCAGCACCGGTCTCGCGTCCTCCTCCTCCCGCGCCGCCGTGCCGTCCCTCGGCCCTGCCACGACGCCGCCGCTGTGTGTCAGTGCATAATAACTCAAGAAGGCTGAGAAGGGCGGCTACTAGCCAGTTGCAGTGGACCCCGTACCGTGGAGGGCGTCGTGGAGGGTGCCCATGGTGGCGAACTCGTAGACGAGCACGCGGAGGTCGCCGCTGATGGTGTACCCCAGCAGCCTGACGAAGCTCTCGTGCCGCAGCTTGGAGGCGACGGAGAGCTGCCTGAGGAAGACGTCGTTGGAGGCGTGCTTGGACGGCTTCTCGAGCCGCTTGACCACGGCGAGCCTGGCGCTCCGCAGCGTGACCTTGTACACCTTGGCGTAGGACCCCTCCCCGACCAGCCGCTCGCTGGCGAAGTTCTCCGTGAGCTCGTTGATCTCCTTGAGCGCCACCGCCGGCACCTCCACGGTGAGCGGCTCGTCCTCCACGGCAGGGGCGGCGGCGCGGCGCGACCGTCTCCGTTTCTCTGAGCACGTAACGACGGAAGCGAAATTAATCAACTGTTGCGCGCGACTGCATGCACGGAATTGAATTAAACGAGCGAAACCGCGCGCATGCTCGATCTTCGCTTACCGGCCGGCTCCGGCGGGTAGGAGTCGAGATCCTCGGGGTCCTTCCTCCCGAGCCGAGGCAAGCAGCCGCCGTCGGCGAACAGGTTCTTCACGCTCTCCAACCACCTCATCGTCGCCGGCGGCGGCACGGAAGAAACGGCACCGGGGCTCGATCGATCAGCGCCTCAGCCTAGCTAGCTAGGTACGACAGGTTTGAACGAACGAACGAAGGAAATGGCTAAGATCGATGAGGCTGACCAGATGTTGTCCACTCTTATCGCGCGGAATCTACCGATACTGATCGATCGAGTTGCTGAATTTTTCCTGCCTACCTCTTTGTGGACGACATCGCTGCAGGGAAGCTCACGGTGACAGGCATGGAGGGAACAAAGGACAAAGTAGACAGACTTGGGAGAGGACCGTCGTGACATCCTGCGCGGACTAACTCGCGCGCGGGGGACCCGCCCGTGGAACGTAACGTTAACGTTCAAGTACTGGGCCGTTGGACCAAGTCTCACCTCCTTCTCTCTCGATCATGCCGTTCAAAAGTTCATTCAGGATGGACTAACGAGGTGCTCGAAATCTCGAATCATTAAGAGGCTTGTTAAACTTATGATAGTTAAGCCTCAGATCATTAACCTCATTAAGCATAACAATCTGAAATCATTGTTTGGTTCGGCTAATTATGTGCTTGCGAGCGCTCGCGAGCAACTCACTAAGGATCGTTAAAAAAATAGACATGTGCATGTAGCTAAGCATACATGCCAACCTCATCAGTATTCAGATCTACATGGTAAGATAGCCATAGGATCAAAAAATGCAAAGCAAACCAGCGTGCATGCTTATTCTGCTAATCCACTGCCCCGACGAGCAAGGACGTAGACGCAACGACGCAGCAAGAGCCAGGGGTCTGGCAAGAACTGTGGATGGAGTGATGCAAAGTGGTCAGATTTGGGATGTGAGCAGCTGACGAGGCAGCCGGGCAGTGTGCGGTAAGCAGAGCCCTAGGGCGTCGCCGCAGATGACTAAACGAGGAAAAGTCGGATGGCTATTTATTAATTCGGTCGGTCGATTCATTGGTTTACCTTGATGGGTTTGGTTGCTGCCTATATACCTCATCTTTGATGGGCCAGGAGCCTAACGACGCAACAATATAACCCAACACTAGCTTGTTACCGATCTTAATGAGTATGTTGGTTCGATTGTTTTGCTTGTTAACCTTAACAAGCTAAAATTATTGTTTAGCTCGGCTTATTAAGAAAATGAGCCAATTTCAAATAAATCGAATAAACGAGCACTCATTTAACTTGTCAAGCTTCTAACTTTATATCCAGGCTAAGCTCATCTATCGATGAAAAAAGAACCAAACGTGCGGCTGCCAGCGTCGCTGTTGCACGGTCTTTTTTCGTTTATCTGACTCTGATAAGTAGCCTGACGCGTTGCGTACTGAAGCAGATAATCGTTGAGTTTTCGTTGGGTGGCTAGACTGCTAGTAGTCCTAGTACTATCGCTGTCGCGTGAGGCTGGTTCCGCGCTACAGTATGGTGCGCGGAACGGCTGGGCGACCGGACCGGCCACAGAGACGCTCGAGCCGGACGTAGCTCAGCTACAGACAGTAGGTACAGGCTTGCCGTGCAGCCCATCATGTCAGGCAGCAGGCTACACGTAGCAAACTCCCCAGAGTTTGAACGACCGGAGCGTCCCTCTGTCACGCCTCTGCCGCGGGCCACACGGGCACGGCGTACCGACGGTGGTTGCCAGGGACGGAGCCAGGATCTGAGGTTAAGGGGGCAGACTTAGTGCTATGATGTCTATAAGGGGGGCGAAGCTTGCTAAACACCATAGATGATAAACAACCATGGCTAATTTTTTGAAGAAACTCAGGATCATAGGGGGGGCGTAGCCCTGCTCGTCCCCCCTTGTCTCCGTCCCTGGTGGTTGCGCTACGGTGACCCGGCGCCCGGCAACGACCGTCGCGACGTCTGATGTTGCACGACCCAACTCCACGCGGCGGCTGCGGTTACGATCAAGCTCACCTGCCCGTGCAGGTGCAGGCCTCCAAGCTGGCCAACGGTTGCTGCTCGGGGGCAAGACTTCGATCATCGACACGGTTAATTGTCAGTCGATGTCGTTGAACTACGTCATGACTTGTGCTACCTTGTGAGTTGTAACTGAAACCCAAGATCTTTCTAGTTTAACATGAGTTGCAACCCAGTGAAAGACCTAGGATTTTACCAATAGGAATAGGCAATTACCAGGATTTTTCGATACCCTTTTGTGGGCTAACTTATCCCTTCAATTTTAATTGTAGTGGGAGGGAAGGGGGATACCGAAGCACACCTCATAAGAATAATGCACAAAGAAAATTACGACCATTTTGGTAAAATCCATGAAGTAAAAAATTTACGTTGTAATATGGTGTAGGATCAATAAATAATTTGTGATGGAAATTTGTATAAATGATCGTACAAATAGTTTAAAATATGCATAAAAGAAACTTGCAATACTATTTGTTTGAATCGCGTAGACTACATTACTTAGAGACGCGAAAATATCAGTTATATCATATTCATCCGCTTCAAAAGAAAATGGCCCGCTCAATGTAAGTGACTAGATTATCACCCATCTTATTTCTCAATTTTGTTTTCACTAAATTCATTGCAGAAAACACCCTCCAAACACTTGTTGTCACGACCGGTTGAACCAAATACCAATTTGGAAAGAAAGTAAACCATATAATGCATTTTATGCCTCTTTAATTTCAACAACCTTAACTAAGAGGTCAACAAGATCCTCTAGACCTTGAAAGTTATACTCTTATCTTACATCGTTAAGGCAATTATCAAGCTAAGATTTAGCAAATAATTTGCTCGAGATATCATGAGGGTAGAACTCAGATAGTCTACGTACCTTTTGTGCATCAAAAGAAGCAAATGAGTTTGAAGGATTGAAGGCCGGCATACAAGAGAGTAAATCCATATTAACCTCATCAAACAGATTACCAAGCTCTTGACAGATTTGATGAATGAAACCAATATATACTTCTCTTTAGAAGTGGTCATCGCATTTGTTTGGTTTCGGGCACGAGCATATATTGTTGATTTTCCATGAGGCACATATTTAATGTCCATGAAAGGAACTTTAACACCATGATGTTCACAAAATAAAGGGACCCTCTCAAGAAATTGAACCCCAGCCATTAGACCTCAATTGTTGTATTTTTTCCTTTGCCCCATTAGCAAGTGATATTGCATTGAGGATATATGGCTCCCTAATTTGCAAATAGAGATAGTTCATTTGTATATCCAAGAATAACAACCATCAAGTAGTGTATTCTTATCCAACCATACATCATCATCATCATCATCATCATCTCCAAGGTCGGTGAGAACATAATGAATTGTGCAGGACATCATAGCCATGTCGTACACAATATTGGAATGCGAGTCCCACTGAGTGTCACCGGGCCTAGGAAAATTGGTATGTTGATATAATCCACTTCTAATCAATTTTAAGTTCACCACAATCAAGTCATGTCCCAATCAAGCTTAGCATTTCAAAGCATTCCATGACGCTTACATTATTCGGTAGGTGAGATATTTGATTGAAAATTATCACACAGTGAGTATTTCCCTTGGAAAAAACAGAAGAACTAGTTGTTGGAATTGAGTGCAAAAATTGATATAATAAGCACAAGATGACTCTTGCATGATCTTTTCAGTCCTTCAATACCTCTTTTCATGTTACTAGCCTCATCATAACCCGGAGCACTGATTTGAGTCATTTTTTCGAAATGGGGGAAAAATCACCCCAGCTTCTGCATCCAAGGGATGCACATGGATTTTTTTATTAGATTATTCACAACACCTTACAAGAGCAATACAAAAGATCAAACTAGAAGCCACCCCTCTAAACCTACAGAGGGATGAAGGGGGTGACAAAACACCAACTCACATCATCCAAAAAACTAAATGCCTTCCCAAGCCGTCCAATAGCAGGTGAGAAGCACATCCAGTCAAGCAGACTCTCAGCGTACGCCAACACACATGCCACAGAAATCGCTACCGCCGTCTTCCTCGCACCCATCTTCAAGAGGATCACCGCATTGACCTTGTCAGGCCTGCCGTCAATGTCACCATGACGCCAGACAGCACCACCATCCTGCACGCGTCCAGCAGTCCGCACCCGTTTTCGATACCCTGCAGCTCCACGCCACCGAGAATCATCGATGTCAACATGGTAGATGAACACCACATCACCAAGATCCACCTCCATCCAGCCGCTGCTTCAAAAATGATGCCCCTAGAGGTAGAACGACGCAGGAAGCACCGTCATCATCCGATCCGGGAGACCCGGATCTAGGGTTTCCCCCGGAGCATCACGAGTGAGTAGCCGCAGAGTGCGACGACGATGCCTTCAAGAAGGAAGCGACGCTTAACGCCGCCATCGCCCGCCAATCGTGGCACGGTTTTCACCGACAGCCGCGAGTCCCCAACTCGGCAAGAGCAAGCGGAGAGGCCAACAAAGATGGTGCCTTCGCAAGGGAACGACGCCAACAGCCGCCGCCATCATCCGCCAAGAACGATGTCAAGGCGCGGTTTTCACCGGTGGCCCCTTCACCGCTAGCTCATCATCGACTAGATCGTCATCGCCGGAGTAGACGGATCTCATGATCCGCCACCCCAGCAACCAGCCGACCTCCTCCGGCGAAGAAGGAAGCCACCACCTAAAAGTGCATATAGCCCCCATGTGTAGTTTTGGTAATTAATGACAATCCCTATGGACTAATGGTTGCATGGAGTTATATGTGTAGGAGTTGTCCATAGGCAATGCTTGAACGATTAGTTGGCGTCAAGGTTGCAATACGAAGAAATGAGGTGCAAGTTCAAGATGAGTCAACTCAAAGAGCTCACATGCTTGAAGCTTGCCATTCATATGTGCTCATGGATATGTGAAGATGCATCGAAGAAGAAGCTCTCCTATAGTGGATTATGGGGGAGCAATCCGCAAGACATCAAGCAAGCAAAATCAAGAACGGCGTTCCATCCTTGTTGCAGTCAAGATCATCATCATCGAGCTCAAGTGGAATGCGCAAGGTTAAGGTTTGCTCTTGATAGGGTTTCTTTCTTACCGGTCTCGTGGTTTAGTTGGGAGACCGGTTTATAGGATAATGGTCGTACTATCAAGGGGCTCTCGAGTGAGTAACTCGGTCGTATCGCTCGGAGTACGGTCAAACCTTTGCATCCTTGCATCATCTTTCTTGGTTGTTATTTGGATCTTATCCATGTGGTGTTTTAGAGCTTGTGGTTATTTACATGACAAGCTCTAGTTCATCGAAAACGGATTTCGCATAGATCACTTGTTGCGTTTTCGAGTTTGGTGATTTTCTCGATTTCTCGTTTTGAGGTGTTGCACCTCTAAAATTAATAAAAAATCAACCCCCACTTGTTTTGTGGGGTATCTTTTGTCGTCCTCTTTCCAACAAAATTGTTTTCGTCTCATTTGGATTTTTCCAAGCTCAAGTTATTTGCATTTCAAGTTTGAGTTTAAAAGAAAAAGAAATATTTTGAGGAGGGGCGAGCAGCCGGAGGCGCCGGCGGCACCACCGGCCTGCCCACGGCCGAAGCCTCCGGGCGTGGTACCGCCCGCGGTACCGCTTACCGGCTCTTGCTCACAGAGATGGACCAGGGGGTTTGGGGCGCCTCGGCCGTACCAGGTCCGGTACCTTGGCCGGAGCCTCCGGTCTCTCCCCCGCGCACGCTGCCCACCTGCTCACACCTGGGCGGTAGTACCGGCCACCACGCCCCGCACGCCTCACTCTCCCTCACGCGCGCAGCACCCTCGGGCGGTAGTACCTCCCCTAGCTGGCCGGTACTACCGGCCCCAAGTCGAGGCAGCCCCAACGGGCAGAAAATTGGGGGCCCAGCCTTTTAAATATTTCTCCCCCCATCTTTCTTGAGTGACTCCTTCTTCTTCCTCTCTCTCAAGCCTCTCTCTCCACCATTGTTGTTCATATTTGAGCTTGGGATCTTTCTCCCCATCCCATGATTCTTGCATCTATTTGAGAGAAAGATTGAGGAGATCTAGATCCACACTTTGACCAAACCAAATCATCTCTTTGTGAGTAAATTTTTGGGATCTAGATCTTGGAGAATTTTGTGTTCTCCTCTTTATTCTTCCTCTCTTATTCCCCCAATAGCTTTAGTAGCTTTTTTGGAATTTGAGAGTGAAGAATTGGATCATCTTTGTGGTCTTCTTGCCATTGCATTTGGTGCATCGGTTTGACTTCTCCGCGGTGATACGTGGAGGTGAAAGTTCGTGAGATATTCACTTCGGGAGCTTGTTCCCGGAGGTTGTTCCTCTTGGGTATTTGGACCCTAGATGGCTTAGTGGTCTTTGTGGTCTTTGTGGTGTTCTTGGGGACTCCAATTAAGTTGTGGAGATTCTTCAAGGGCAAGGCCTTTGTGGCGATTTATTGGGAGCCTCCAATTAAGTTGTGGAGATAGCTCCAAGCTTTATGTGGGTTCGGTGACCACCCTAAGGTTCCATAGTGGATCGAAGACATCCCTTTTGGTGGGAATTCTCGAGGAGAATATGGTGGCCTTCGAGCATTTGGAGTGACTTGTCCTCCACACCGCTCCAACGGAGAATATCACTCACAAGAGTGTGAAATTCAGGATACATTGTTGTCTCCGCGTCACTTCGGTTATTCCTATACCCGATGATGTGGGCATTACCGTTCGGGTAACTAGTATTGTACTACCTCTTACGGCTCGGCCAGGGGCCCATAAAGGCACTCAACGACCAGGTGGGCCGTTGCGTCGGGTCCGAAGAAGGATTCTTGAAGGACAAGGCAAGAAGACGAAGAATACAAGGAAAGTTTAGATTTAGGGCTCTTTGTAACCTAGTCGTACCCGGATAGACCTCTCGAGACCTGGCTCCCAATATAAGGGCCAGGAGAGGGGCTGCCGAGGGACACTGATACGTCCATTTTGCATCACTATTTTATATCATAATTTGCTGTTATTCATTGATATATTTCGTATTTGGAGATGATACTTATGTTATTTCATCTATTTTGCATGTTTCATGATTATTGGAGGATCGCGCACGGAGTCGGGATTCTGCTTGGAAAAAGCGCCGTCGGAATGCAATATTTCGGAAGATCAACAATTGACGGAAATTATATGAAAAATCCTATTTTTCCCAGAAGACGAAGGGAGCCAGAAGGGGGAGCCGAGGAGGGCCGCCATGGGCCCACCTCATAGGCCGGCGCGGGCCAAGGCCTGGCCGCGCCGCCTTGTGAGGAGGGGGCCCACAGCCCCCTCTGGCCTCCTCTCCTTCGCGTACATCTTCGTCCCGAAAACCTAAGCTCCAGAGGATAGTCGCGAATCGTCACAGCCGCCTCTGCGGGGCGGAAAACACCAGAGAGAAAAGAGCTCTCCGGCGGGCAGGAATCCGCCGGGGAAATTCCCTCCCGGAGGGGGAAATCGACGCCATCGTCATCGCCATCGATCTGGACATCATCTCCATCATCATCACCATCATCTTCATCATCATCACCGCCGTCTCCACTGCTGCACCTCGTCACCGCTGTAACAATTAGGGTTTGATCTTGATTGTTTGATAGGGGAAACTCTCCCAGTGTTGATTTCTACTTGTTATTGATGCTATTGAGTGAAACCATTGAACCAAGGTTTATGTTCAGATTGTTATTCACCATTATATCACCTCTGATCATGTTCCATATGATGTCTCGTGAGTAGTTCGTTTAGTTCTTGAGGACATGGGTGAAGTCTAAATGTTAGTAGTGAATTATGTTGGTTAGTATTCAATGTTATGATATTTAAGTTGTGGTGTTATTCTTCTAGTGGTGTCATGTGAACGTCGACTACATGATACTTCACCATTTATGGGCCTAGGGGGATACATCTTGTACTCGTTTGCTAATTGCGGGGTTGCCGGAGTGACGAAACCTAAACCCCGTTGGTATATCGATACGGGGAGGGATAGCGAGGATCTCGAGTTTAAGGTCGTGGTTAGATTTATCTTAATTACTTTCTTGTATTTGCGGATGCTTGCAAGAGGTATAATCACAAGTATGTATTAGTCCTAGGAAGAGCGATGCATTAGCATAGGTTCACCCACACAACACTTATCAAAACAATGAAGATTAATCAGCTATATGAAGCGAAAGCACTAGACTAAATTCCCGTGTGTCCTCAAGAACGTTTGGTCATTATAAGTAAACAAACCGGCTTGTCCTTTGTGCTAAAAAGGATTGGGCCATTTGCTGCAATTATTTCTCTCGCATTTTACTTACTCGTACTTTATTTATCTGCTATATCAAAACCCCCTGAATACTTGTCTGTGAGCATTTACGGTGAATCCTTCATCGAAGCTGCTTGTCAACACCTTCTGCTCCTCGTTGGGTTCGACACTCTTATTTATCGAAAGTACTACGATACACCCCCTATACTTGTGGGTCATCAAGACTATTTTCTGGCGCCGTTGCCGGGGAGTGAAGCGCTATTGGTAAGTGGAATTGGTAAGGAAAACCTTTACTGTACGTGCTGTTTTTTTATTTCTGCCTGCTGCTATAATTCATTATGGAGGGCTCTTCTCTTGAATTCCTCTTTGGAAAATCTACTACTACTGCAAAGGTAGTGGATGAGGTGCCAGGTGAGAAAGAGGTTCCATACAAAATACCTATGAAAATTATTGAACGTGTTGTGGATAACCGCTATGAAGGGGATGGAGTTGTCCATCCTGGTGATCATTTACTGTTTTTACATGAATTATGCGGGTTATTCAAATGTGCAGGTATTGCTATGGATGAAGTTAGGAAGAAACTATTCTCTATATCTCTGTCTGGTAAGCGGCGCATTGGTATAAATTGCTGAAGAATGGTGATTCTCTTGATTGGAAGGATATTGTGCCTTTATTTTATTCCAAATTCTATCCTCCAAGTGAAATTCACAAAGATCGGAACCGCATATATAATTTTTGGCCTCATGATGGAGAAAGTATTGCCCAAGCTTGGGGAGATTGAAGTCTTTAATGCTCAAATGCCCCATTCATGAGCTTCCTGGTAATATTATTATTGATAATTTCTATGCAAGATTGTCTTTTCAAGATAAGACTTTCTTGGATACTTCTTGTTACGGATCATTTACACGCAACAAAGAAGAGTTTAAAAGGGACCTTCTTGATCGGATCCAGGAGAATACTGAAGGATGGGAGAACGACAAAGATAGAGAATCAGGTATATAAACTATGATTATAAATGCATTGAAGTTTTTATTGATACTGATAAATTTCGTAATATGAGTGCTACTTATGGTCTTGATTCTCAAGTCGTTGCAAATTTTTATAAAGCTTTTGCCTCTCACTTTGAATTGCCTAAGAAGAATTTTGATAAGTATCATGAACCGTATAAAGATAAAATTGATTCATCTATAAATAAATGTGTTGTAATTGAAACTGTTGATCATGTTATTCCTGAAGCTTATATTGAAAAAACTCCTTTCCCTGCTAAAATGAAGGAGTACTACGTTATATCTAGTGCGGTTAATAAAAGTGCAAAGAAACCTATAGAACCTGAAGAACAAATAAAGGTTGAACCTGTTGTTGCAATAATTAAAGATCTTGTGACTGAAAATGTAGAAGATAGTCATATTATTTTCTGTGAAGATACTTCTAATATTGTTTCGCATCCTAATAAGTCTAGGAAAGCTAGTGTTCCTATGCTCTCTGTTAGAATTGGTGATCATTGTTATTATGGTTTATGTGATATTGGTGCAAGTATTAGTGCTATTCCTTATGAGCTTTATACGGAGATCATGCATGAAATTGGTTCTTGTGAACTTGAAGATATTGATGTGGTTATTCGGCTAGCTAATAGAGAAACTATCTCTCCTATTGGTATTGTTCGAGATGTGGAAGTTCTATGTGGTAAGATTAAATATCCTGCTGACTTTTTGGTACTTGGTTACTGCCGCTAGTAAGTATTGTCCTATTATTTTTGGTAGACCTTTTCTAAATACTTGTGGAGCTGTTATAGATTGCAAGAAGGAAAAAATTGTGACTAAATTTGCTGGTGAATCTTATGAGTTTAATTTCTCTAAATTTGCCAAAACTCCTTATAAAGTTGATTTGCCCAATAATGATTTTAGAGTTGAACAGTGTGCGTCTATTGCTCTTGCTCCTAATAATCCTTTGCAGCAACATTGGGAGAATAGTGAGAGTGAAGTCTTTAGGGAAGAAAGAAATGAGCTTGATAAAATTTTCCTTCGTCAACCTATTCTTAAACATGACTTGCCGGTTGAAGATTTAGGTACAACACCACCACCAAAGGAAGATCCTGTTTTCGATTTAAAACCATTACCTGATAATCTTAAGTATGCTCATATTGATGATAAGAAAATATATCCTGTTATTATTAGTTCTAAGCTTTCAGAATTTGAAGAAGAAAGGTTATTGGAAATATTGAAGAAACACCGAGGAGCTATTGGCTACACTCTTGATGATTTGAAGGGGATTTCTCCCTCTATTTGCCAACATGCTATCAATATGGAAGATGATGCGAAGCCTGTTGTTGAACATCAGCGTCGTCTAATTCCAAAGATGAAGGATGTGGTAAGGAATGAGGTATTAAAACTTCTTGAAGCTGGTATTATATATCCTATTGCTGATAGTAGATGGGTTAGTCCTGTGCATTGTGTTCCTAAGAAGGGAGGAATGAGCTGTTGTGCCTAATGATAATGATGAGCTCATCCCTCAAAGAGTAGTTGTAGGGTATAGAATGTGCATTGATTATCGAAAAGTTAATAAAGTTACTAAGAAAGATCATTACCCTTTACCCTTTATTGATCAAATGTTAGAGAGGTTGTCTAAAAATACTCATTTTTGCTTTCTTGATGGTTATTCACGGGTTCTCACAAATTGCTTGTTAAAACTAAAGATCAAGAGAAAACCACTTTCACTTGTCCCTATGGAACTTATGCTTATAGGCGTATGCCTTTTGGTTTATGTAATGCTCCTGCTACTTTTCAAAGATGCATGTCTGCTATTTTTCATGGTTTTTGTGAGAGTATTGTGGAGGTATTCATGGATGATTTTTCTATCTATGGGAATTCTTTTGATAATTGCTTGCGAAACCTTGATAAAGTATTGCAGAGATGTGAAGAAACTAACCTTGTTCTTAATTGGGAGAAGTGCCACTTTATGGTTAATGAAGGAATTGTATTGGGACATAAAATTTCCGAGAGAGGTATTGAAGTTGATAGAGCTAAAGTTGAAGCAATTGAGAAGATGCCCTATCCTAGGGATGTTAAAGGTATTCGTAGTGTTCTTGGTCATGCTTGGGTTTTATAGGAGATTTATTAAAGACTTTTCTAAGATTTCAAAGCCTCTTACTAATCTTCTTCAAAAAGATGTACCTTTTGTTTTTGATGATGATTGTAAGGAAGCTTTTGAAACTCTAAAGAAAGCCTTAACAAGCTGCTCCTGTAGTTGAACCTCCTGATTGGAATTTACCTTTTGAAATTATGTGTGATGCTAGTGATTTTCTTTGTAGGCGCTGTTCTTGGACAGCGAGTAGATAAGAAATTAAATGTTATTCATTATGCTAGCAAAACTCTTGATGCTGCTCAAAGAAATTATGCTACAACGGAAAAAGAATTATTAGCTCTAGTCTTTGCTTGTGATAAGTTTAGATCCTATATTGTTGATTCGAAAGTTACAATTCATACTGATCATGCTGCAATTAGATACCTTATGACAAAGAAAGATGCTAAGCCAAGGCTTATTAGATGGGTACTTCTTTTGCAAGAATTTGATTTACATATTATAGATAGGAAAGGTGCTGATAATCCTGTTGCTTGATAATTTGTCTAGATTGGAAAATATAGCTTATGATCCTGTTCCTGTTAATGATAGTTTTCCAAATGAACAATTGGCTGTAATAAAGGTGAGCTCGTGAGATAGTCCTTGGTACGCTGATTATGCTAACTTTATTGTATCCAAGTACTTGCCTCCAACCTTTTCAGCTCAGCAAAGGAGGAAATTCTTTTATGACTTGAGGCATTATTTTTGGGATGACCCACACTTATATAAAGAAGGAGTGGATGGTATTCTGCGAAGATGTGTTCCCGAATATGAACAACAAGAGATATTGAGTAAGTGCCATGGTAGTGTTTATGGAGGACATCACGCCGGAGATAGGACCGCGCAAAAGGTTCTACAATCAGGTTTTTATTGGCCAACTCTATTCAAAGATGCAAGGAAGTTTATTTTATCTTGTGATGAATGTCAAAGGGTTGGTAATATCTCCAGACGCAATGAGATGCCTATGAATTATACTCTTGTTATTGAACCATTCGATTGTTGGGGATTTGACTTCATGGGTCCTTTCCCTTCTTCAGAAGGTAACACTCATATACTTGTCGTTGTTGATTATGTTACTAAATGGGTGGAAGCCATACCTACAAAAAGTGCTGATGGTGAGACCTCTTTAAAAATGCTTTTAGATATTATTTTTCCTAGATTTGGAGTACCTAGATATATTATGACTGATGGAGGTTCTCATTTTATTCATGGAGGTTTTAGAAAAACTCTTGCTAAATATGGTATCAATCATAGAATTGCTTTCGCCTATCATCCTCAAACTAGTGGGCAAGTAGAATTATCAAATAGAGAAATTAAATCTATCTTGCAAAAGACTGTTAAGAAATCTAGGAAGAACTGGGCTATTAAATTGAAGGAAGCACTATGGGCTTATAGAACCGCTTATAAAAATCCCATGGGTATGTCACCGTATAAAATGGTTTATGGGAAAGCTTGTCATTTACCTTTAGAACTAGAGCACAAAGCTTATTGGGTACGTAAGAGAACTAAATAAAGATCCTAAACTTGCCGGTAAGAAAAGATTGCTACAATTGAGTTCTCTAGATGAATGGAGAAGTGAAGCTTATGAAAATGCTAAACTCTTTAAAGAGAAAGTTAAGAAATGGCATGATAGAAGAATTATCAAAAGAGAATTTAATGTTGGAGATAAAGTCCTATTGTATCGGTCTCGTCTCGGATTTTTTGCGGGGAAATTACTCTCAAAATGGGAAGGACCATATGTCATTGATGAGGTATATCGATCGGGAGCAATTAAAATTAGCTCTCTGCAAGGTAATGCCACACAAGTGGTGAATGGACAAAGACTCAAGCATTATATCTCTGGTGATTCTTATAATAAAGATGTTGATGTTATTCAAGTGGTAACTCCGGAAGCCTTCATCAAAGGCCAAGTTGACAGTTCTGCAGAGTTCGACTTTGAATAGGTAACAGTTCTAGTAAGAAAAAGTCCGCGTTTAACTTTCCGAACAATGTTTTTGCAACTTTTGGAAAATATGAAAAATTACGAGATCGAAACGGAGTGGAGGAGACGCACGAGGGCGTGCCCCCACAGGCCGACGCGGGCCCCAGCCTGGCCGCGCCGCCCTGTGAGGAGGGCCCCTCGTTGCCCCTCTCCGACTCTGGTTCGACCTGGTACTTTCCTTTTGACGTGAAAATTTCTGCTATTTAATCCCCCGGACCCCTGGAGGTCCGTATATCGTTTTCTCGTCGCATTTTGTTTCGAGCTGTTTTCTGCCAGGATCTGCGTCGGATCTAGAGCCACCATGTCTTCGTCGGGAACTCCGAAGGACAGCTTTCTTGAGGACATCGTCAACCCGTACATGAGTGAGTTGAAGATGCACCCCAAGGAATTGCTGCTCATAGATGGGTAGTTGCAGATTGAAGATGTCCGGGGTCCTAAGGGAGAAGGAAGCTTGGAAGACAGGATGGAAAAGCTAGAACAAGAGGTCTTTAACTACAAGAAGATGGCTGAGCGTGAAGTGGACATCTTCCACAAGATCGTGTCTGAACTTATTGATGAACACGAGAAGGAGACTGCAAAGCTGTGGAGCGATATCCTCTCACTTCACGACACCACCAACAAACTCCAAGCTCAACTCTATGATGTTCAGAATCAAAACTGTGAGTATGAAAACAGGTTTAAACACATAAGCTATGCTGCTAGTTTCAGGATCCCTGAGACCAAGGTGTCGTTTGTTGATGGAGAGCCTCTTCCTTGGAAGTCTGATGATGGGAAGAATTCACCACCGAAGGAGTAATTCATCATCGGTATTGGCATCCCCTTGGTTTGTTCCAAGCTTGGGGGAGTGCCGCGGTATCACATCATCACTATCTTTTACCTTTTTATTATCAAGTAGTGTCATATCATGAGTAGGGAAGTTATCATATAAGATGTGTTGCGGTATGGAAGTATCTCTCTTTAGTTGGTTATCTATGTATCCCTTGGTGTGAGTTATCGTTATGGAATATTAATGAGAAGTTCTATCATTTACATTTTGCACATCTTATTTTAGTTTGCAATCTTTATTATGTGATTGATCTTGTTGTTAGTATTGGTATCACTTTGGGAGCATTGAGTAAACCTATTTGGTTTTGGCAAACTTAGCATTGGTCAATAGCAACAACACTTTGAGTTTAAGTAGAAAAGAGGAAATACATGTAGATATGTTATTATCTTTCTTGTTAGTTCCTAGCTTAGTGTTCTGAAGTTAAATTTGTTTGTGCTTACAAGGAAGATGCATGGTTATTTCTATCACATGTATATTTGTTTGCTTCCCTCAACTCTTATGCTTGCTAATTAACCTTTCTAGCCAAAGACCTGCACCGAGAGGGAATACTTCTCGTGCATCCAAAGCCTTTAAAACAAACCTATGCCATTTGTGTCCACCATAACTACCTATTATGTGGTATTTCCCTGCCATTCCAAGTAAATACTTCATGTGCTACCTTCAAACAATCCAAAAATTATTACCTCTTATTTGTGTCAATGTTTTATAGCTCATGAGGAAGTATGTGGTGTTTTATCTTTCAGTCTTGTTAGGCAGCTTCCATTAATGGACTAGTGGCTTCATCCACTTATCCTATAATTTTGCAAAAAGAGCTGGCAACGGGGTTCCCAGCCCCAATTAATCAACTTTCATTAATAATTCTCTTCACATGTTTTGCTCTGATTCATCAGTAAGCAACTTAATTTTGCAATAGACACTCCTCCATGGTATGTGAAATGTTGGAAGGCACCCGAGGATTCGGTTAGCCATGGCTTGAGAAAGCAAAGGTTGGGGGAGTGTCATCCTTAAATAAACTAAAGTACATGTGTAAACAAAAGAGAAGGGGGATGATCTACCTTGCTGGTAGAGATAACGTCCTTCATGGGAGCCGCTCTTTGGAGGTCTGTTTGGCAAGGGGTTTAGAGTGCCCACTACCATTCGTTGACAACAACAAACACCTCTCAAAACTTTACTTTTATGCTCTTTATATGATTTCAAAATTTGAAAAGCTCTAGCACATGATTTAATCCCTGCTTCCCTCTGCGAAGGGCCTATCTTTTACTTCTATGTTGAGTCAGTAAACCTATTTCCCTCCATCTTAAGCAAGCAATTGAGTTGTTGTGATCCAACCATCTATATTGTGATCTACTTAATCATGCCTTTTATTCTTCCTTGTTTAAGTGGTACAAGTTTTATCTGAATGAATATAGCTTTGAAAGTTATCAATGATTATGAGGAGATTATTATGATTGAGTATGCAAGTTGATTATAAGCTTTAATATGAGAGCGCTGCTCAATAGACGAGTATAATACGTTAAGCTGTTCTCGACCAAGAACAAAGTTTGCCATCACCAATTATGATTTCCTATGCACCTTTATTTGTGATTACCTTCTACTTGTTTCAAGATGAATTATATGAGGAAGTTGTTCAACTGGAATGTCTTGTGTGAATGAATATGATGCTTCTTGTCCGTATTTTATTTATCGACTCTTCACTCCATAAACATGTGGTCATGTTCACCGAGTTCGGTTTCGCTTGGGGACAAGCGAAGTCTAAGCTTGGGGGAGTTGATACGTCCATTTTGCATCACTATTTTATATCATAATTTGCTTGTTATTCATTGATATATTTCATATTTGGAGATGATACTTATGTTATTTCATCTATTTTGCATGTTTCATGATTATTGGAGGATCGTGCACCGGAGTCAGGATTCTGCTGGAAAAAGCGCCGTCAGAATGCAATATTTCGGAAGATCAACAATTGACGGAAATTATATGAAAAATCCTATTTTTCCAGAAGACGAAGGGAGCCAGAAGGGGGAGCCGAGGAGGGCCGCCATGGGCCCACCTCATAGGCCGGCGCGGGCCAAGGCCTGGCCGCGCCGCCTTGTGAGGAGGGGGCCCACGGCCCCCTCTGGCCTCCTCTCCTTCGCGTACATCTTCGTCCCGAAAACCTAAGCTCCAGAGGATAGTCGCGAATCATCACAGCCGCCTCTGCGGGGCGGAAAACACCAGAGAGAAAAGAGCTCTCCGGCGGGCAGGAATCCGCCGGGGAAATTCCCTCCCGGAGGGGGAAATCGACGCCATCGTCATCGCCATCGAGCTGGACATCATCTCCATCATCATCACCATCATCTTCATCATCATCACCGCCATCTCCACCGCTGCACCTCGTCACCGCTGTAACAATTAGGGTTTGATCTTGATTGTTCGATAGGGGAAACTCTCCCAGTGTTGATTTCTACTTGTTATTGATGCTATTGAGTGAAACCATTGAACCAAGGTTTATGTTCAGATTGTTATTCACCATTATATCACCTCTGATCATGTTCCATATGATGTCTCGTGAGTAGTTCGTTTAGTTCTTGAGGACATGGGTGAAGTCTAAATGTTAGTAGTGAATTATGTTGGTTAGTATTCAATGTTATGATATTTAAGTTGTGGTGTTATTCTTCTAGTGGTGTCATGTGAACGTCGACTACATGATACTTCACCATTTATGGGCCTAGGGGGATACATCTTGTACTCGTTTGCTAATTGCGGGGTTGCCGGAGTGACAGAAACCTAAACCCCCGTTGGTATATCGATACAGGAGGGATAGCAGGATCTCAGAGTTTAAGGCTGTGGTTAGATTTATCTTAATTACTTTCTTGTATTTGCGGATGCTTGCAAGGGGTATAATCACAAGTATGTATTAGTCCTAGGAAGGGCGGTGCATTAGCATAGGTTCACCCACACAACACTTATCGAAACAATGAAGATTAATCAGCTATATGAAGCGAAAGCACTAGACTAAATTCCCGTGTGTCCTCAAGAACGTTTGGTCATTATAAGTAAACAAACCGGCTTGTCCTTTGTGCTAAAAATGATTGGGCCACTTGCTGCAATTATTTCTCTCGCATTTACTTACTCGTACTTTATTTATCTGCTATATCAAAACCCCCTGAATACTTGTCTGTGAGCATTTACAGTGAATCCTTCATCGAAACTGCTTGTCAACACCTTCTGCTCCTCGTTGGGTTCGACACTCTTATTTATCGAAAGTACTACGATACACCCCCTATACTTGTGGGTCATCAGACACCCAATCATAATAGCCATAACCACCTTAAGTCTAGAGCTAGGTCACCGTAGAACTTAGTCTCTCGACGATATTATAGTTGAAACCTTCGGCACCCCATTGTAACCGATATTTTCAGCAATCAAGATCAGACAAGCAGGACGTAAGGGTTTTACCTCATCGAGGGCCCCGAACCTGGGTAAATCGCTCTCCCCGCTTGTTTGATAACCGATGTCTCGTGTCAGCCTACAGGATTCCATCTACCCTAAGCCCCATACGTAGGGCATTGCCGGGGAGTACCCTCGACAATTGGCGCCGTCTGTGGGAAACTTGTCGGCACAAGGCATGTCATCGGCAGTTCCGGTCACGTCTGCGGCATTCGTACTGGAATCGCCAACGCCGCTAAGTCCAAGAAACTCGGTTCGTTGCGGATCGTTCGAGTTCACACCGCGCACTGAGGCCTCGCATCCGATCTCTTCGGAGCCGCGCGGCAACATGGATACAACCTTCGGTGGTGTCCACTTCATCATCGACTCCAGAGGGTTTCTTTGACTTCCTAGTTCAAACGCGCCAAGCCCAAGAACTTCGGTTCCAGATGACATCGCACCACCAGCAGCTTTGGCAGTCTTGCCTGGGAGTAATGGCGAGTGCAGCCGAAGCAGTTTCGGTAGCAGAGAGGAGCAAAGGAAGAGACGAAGGGATTCAGGCCGTGAAGAAGAGGAGCGAGTGGCGAGCCGCCCTCGACAGTACGAACGGGGATGTTACAATATGCAATCAAGCAAGAACCACCTCCGCACAGCTTATTTATCGGCCACGGAGAAACTTGAAGCACCGTGTTACCTGCACTCTTATATTGACCCAAAGGATAACCTCGAAAAAGCCACCCATCTGCTTAGAAATTGTCGGCAGTTCCTCGAAGTCCAGAGCTTTTGCGATGACCTCAGGGCTGAGGCAGCAGCAAAAGCCCATTCGGCAGAAAAAAGGGCGGCAACTTATAGTCATCCACCACAGCAGTACGTGTCGGAAGAAGGAGATGCGTACATACCAACCGAAGTATATCCAGCGTCTCGAGGACAAGTCAACATGATCCATAAAACTAGCTTTTCAAAGAGAGAAGCTAAGAAGTTCTCGCGAGAGGTGAAGTATGCAGAGGTTGCTATGGCTGAGGTACCCGAGTATATCAACTGGTCAGACCAAAGCATATCTTTTAGCAAGCAGGATCACCCGATGGCCGTTCCAAGACCTGGTCACGCTTCTCTAGTTCTCGAGGCGCAGATTGGAGGTTACAATATGAGCAAGGCCAGGTGTTCATGGATGGAGGAAGCGATCTGAACCTGCTGTTCGCAAGCACAATGAAGGCAATGGGTTTAACAATTGATATGCTAAAAGAATCTGATACAGGCTTCCATGGCATCATCCCAACCCGACACGCTTATCCCCTTGGCAAAATATCGTTGGATGTAGTTTTTGGCACACCTAGCAACTTCAGGAAGGAGAAACTCGAATTCGAAGTGGTTGATTGGGAATCACAATACCACGCCATCCTCGGCAGGCCAGCGTTTGCCAAATTCATGGCAGTACCTCACTATACATACTTAAAGCTGAAGATGCCAGGCAATAACGGGACAACAATAACCGTTCACGGAAGTTTTTCTCGTTCTGATAACTGCGACAGGGATTTCCAGAAGATCGCCTCAAAGTTTGGCGTTAAGGAAGAGCTCAATGCACTCGACGTTGTTACAGATCACACGCAGCCTCCAGCCGATAATCGGAATGTAAAATCCAATGAATTTGACGTCGCAAAGGAGGCAAAGAGACAGCAAATGCACCCTTCTGACCCGAAGAAAACAGTCAACACGTCGGCAGATCTTGCTGTCGCATAGGAAGGCGCACTCATCGAGTTCCTCCGTGAGCGCTGGGAAATATTTGCATGGGAACCATCCCACATGCCAGGTATTCCTAGGGAACTCGCTGAGCACGCCCTCAATGTTTACCCAAAAGCTAAACCTGTACAGCAGATGTTACGTCGCTTCTCAGAACCAAAAAGAAAAGCTATTGGCGAAGAAATTAATCGGCTCCGCAAGGCTGGATTTATTCGGGAGCTCAAGGAAGCCGAGTGGGTAGCTAACCCAGTCATGGTGCCAAAGAAAGATACGACAGCTCTTCGCATGTGTATCGACTACACAAGCCTCAACAAGCATTGCCCAAAGGATCACTTTCCGCTGCCCCGCATCGACCAAATAGTCGACTCCATAGCAGGCTGCGATCGTCTCTCCTTCCTCGATGTGTATTCAGGATATAATCAGATCAAGCTCAAGAAAGAAGATCAAGAGTTAACGGCGTTCATAACTCCGCACGACGTTTATTGTTACAACGTTATGACTTTCGAACTAAAAAACGCGGGTGCAACTTATCAGCGGTGTATGCAAGCCTGTCTTGGAGAGCAAATTGGTTGGAATATCGAAGTCTACATCAATGATATCGTGGTTAAAACCAAAAATGCAGTTACCCTCATTGATGATCTGCGTGAAACTTTCGACAATCTCGACAGGTACAAAATAAAGCTGAATCCGAAGAAATGCTTCTTCGGGGTACCAGGAGGTCAGGTACTCGGGTAATTTATTTCAGCTAGAGGAATAGAGGCCAATCCTTTTAAAATCAAAGCTATCCTCGACATGGAACCGCCAAAGAATTTGCATCAAGTGCAACAGTTGGCAGGTTGGCTAGCAGCGCTTAGCAGATTTATCGCCAAATTGGGAGAAAAAGCCTTGCCCTTTTACCAGTTGATGAAGAAGTTAGAAAAGTTCGAGTGGACAGCCGAGGCACAGGAATCTTTTGATAATCTAAATAAGATTCTGTCAACATCTCCAATACTCGTAACTCCACAGGAAAAAGAACCAATGCTATGCATAGCTGCAACGGTGCAGGTTTTCAGCACAGTATTAGTTGTCGAGCGAGCAGAGGCAGGAAAAGTTCATGGTGTACAACGACCTGTTTACTACCTCAGCGAGGTACTTACACCAGTGAAGCAGAGATATCCTCATCATCAGAAGCTGGCATATGCCCTGTGGAGGACAGCGCGCAAGCTCCGACATTACTTTGCAGAGCACCCGGTCATCGTGGTAACCGAAACACCATTGAAGAACATACTCACCAACCTAGAGGCTACGGGCAGAGTATCTCAATGGGCTATCGAGATAGCGCCACATGATATAACTTATGTCAATCGAACAGCGATTAAATCTCAGGTCCTTCCCGATTTCTTGGCTGATTGGATATAGTCGCAAATTCCGGCAGCACCCGATATGTCTGGATCCTGGACGATGTATTTTGATGGATCCAAGCAGAGTACATGTGCAGGAGCAGGAGTAGTGTTGATCTCACCACAAGGTGACAAAATGAGGTATATTCTAAGGATGAACTTTCCACTGCCGACAAATAATGAAGCGGAGTATGAAGCGCTGTTACACGGGATGCGTATGGCCAAAGCATGCGGCGCAACTCGTTTGGAAACCTATGGAGATTCAAATCTTGTGGTGCAGCAGTCGATGAACTTATGTGACGCGGTCAGTGACAACATGATTGCTTATCGTCAAATATACCAGTCCATGGAAGCGAAATTTGAAGGATGCGAGCTAAAACATATCGGCATGGCTAGCAACGAGGAAGCCGACGCATTAGCCAACATAGTTCCACATGCTCCCCTATTCCAGATGGAGTCTTCTATGAAGTTATTTCTCAACGATCAATTAAAGAAAAGGTTTCGGCACCTCCAGAAGTGTCGACTGCTGGTTCGGAAACTGAGCTCCAGGAAGATGTCGAAGGTCCTACGTTGCAATCTACAAAGCAAGTCTTTCTCCTTGAACCTCTTTGGACTGAGCCTTTTCTAGCATACTTAATGGAGCAAAGATTGCCGGAGGATCCAACGGAAGCTAAGTGTATCGTGCGTCGGTCTAAGGCCTTTACCATAGTGGATGGTGAACTTTATAAGCGTAGTATCTCTGGTATCTTTCAAAGGTGTATTGCCATTGCCGATGGAAAAGCTCTATTGCGCGAGATACATGAAGGAACTTGTGGTCATCACGCAAGTAGTAGGGCTCTTGTAGCCAAAGCTTTCAGAGCAGGGTTTTATTGGCCAACAGCAGCATCCGACGCTCGAGAATTGGTGCGGAAGTGTGACCCTTGCCAACGTTTTGCACCAAAGCCTCACACTCCTGCAACGGATCTAATGACAATACCTTTGGCTTGGCCCTTTGCGCAATGGGGACTTGATCAAGTTGGTCTGCTGCCGAGATCATCATCTGGAGGGCACACATATTTGTTGGTCGCAGTCGATAAGTTCACTAAATGGATTGAAGCCGTACCAGTCAGAGATCAAACAGCTAAAACTGCTGTCCAATTCTTCAAGGGAATAACTTGTCGCTTTGGTATGCCTCATTACAGACAACGGAACCAATTTTGATTCCAAAGAATTCCATAAATTCTGTGATGATAGTGGTATCAAACTCAAATTTTCTTCCGTTGCACATCCTCAAACCAATGGTCAAGTAGAAAGGATCAATGGCTTAATATGTGGCGGGATTAAAAAATGCCTCACAGGCGCAGCCGGATCTTGGGTCGAAGAATTACCATCCGTGCTATGGAGCCTGCAGACTACGCCAGGTCGACCCAGTATACTCCGTTCTTCCTTCTTCATGGAGCCGAAGCAGTTTTGCCAGCCGATGTTCGTTTCGAAGCTCCTCGGGTGACCGCATACACAGAGATAGCTTCCGTCCATGCACTACAAGATGTTGTGGATCTTCTTGATGAAGCTCGAGACATTGCCTTAGCCAGAACGGCAGTATATCAGCAGGCGAGATGAAACTACCATAGTCAACGAATTCGCAACCGAAGCTTCAGCGTTGGTGACATGGTATTACGATTGAAGCAGGAAAGAACTTTGAAACTTGAATCTCCATGGGAAGGACCATTTATCATCACTGAAGTAATACCAGGAGGAGTTTATCGTCTCAAGAACCCTGCTTCAGGCAAAGATGTTGGAAATCCATGGAACGTTGCACACTTGCGATGATTCTATGCATAGAGTTCGACCTTTTCCTTATTCGATACATAGAGGCCTCTCAGCCCTTCGCATATTATGAATAAAAGTTATTGGTTCATTATTATTATTATTCTGATACTCGAATGAATGTTCGGGTCCCCTTTTATTTGTTACTACTCCCATCGGGACCTTCGGCTAAAGCTGCGCATTGCGCAGCCAACTCGAGAATATTCGGGGGCTGCAAGGAACTACTATGGTGTCGATGATTAATTAATACTCCCATCGGGATCTATGATTATCGATACATTACTAAACCATCCAAACCTCAAGAAAATTCACGAGTGCTGCATTCGATGGAAATAATATTACTTGCAAAAAGGCTCATACCAGTGCACCGTGCTACGAGACCAAATAAATAAAGCGACTAAATCCCTCATTTACTCGAAGGGTGTCGCTCTTACAGAACTTATGAATCGACTCTGCAGATAATGCAATTACAACAGAGTCGACGAGTGAGCAAACTGACCTGATCACCCAGTTGCCGTCGACAAACCTTTTTGAATTGAACTAACAAGTTCAAAAACAAATGATGTTTAAAGGAACACATCAAGAACATACAGGGTTATTCCTTGCGACGCAAGGTCTTTATTTAAGCAAAAATTTACACAAAACTTCATGGCAAGGCTTCTTGGTCTTCTCGAGCCTTCAAATCTCTTTCGATTCCTGTTTCCATCCGAGAGATAATAACATATGCAGGATGTCTGGCTATGGAATAATATTGGTCTAATCTTCTATTGGCATTCACAATGGCCTCCAAATCTAAGGTCGGGTGGCACTCTAAGACTGAAGCAAGCGCAAGTTCGGCTCCAGCAACAAGTTCCTTCCGCACTAGTAATCGAATTCTCTCTAGAGTCTTGAACCGGTTGAATAAAGCAGATAAAGTCTCGGGTGCTTGATCCAATGGAAACATGGTTTTCCATACCATTCAGAGATGAGCGTGGTATTTGTCAAAGTAATAATGCACCTTTTCTGCTCGATGCTCAAACTTAGCCATGGCTACGGCTTTCGATCGATTGGACCACAGTTCATGCTTTGGGTGAGCAACATCGGTCATTACTGCGATCTTTTCATGGATTCGTCTGTTCTCTTCTGATTCGTCGGAAGCTACGACTGATGAAATGAAAAAGTTAATCAACAGAAGATTATTTAGAAAGTAAGTTGACAGAAGTCAAAAGGTGGTCGGTTGCTTACAGCTTAAGCTTTCAGTAGCAACACGGAGACGATCCAGAGCATGTTGTTCAATTGCGGTAGCAATTTCGCTTTTTCTTTTCACCAACGCTGCCATAGCGTGAAGATTAGATATATCTTTGTTCAACCGAGATATTTGATCACGTAAATGATGAACAAGATCAGATTCATCACTAGCTGAAGGATTCAGAGAAGGTTCGGCACGAGAAGAAGTTGAAGGAATCTGTAGCACAATTCTCAATTCAGGAAAGCGTGGATAAAAGGCGAAAAAACTCCCATCGGGAGCGTATATTACATCCACAAGACTGTTAATACTAGCAATAGAGCTAGTACAAAGCAAGGCTAGAATAAATTGTATCTGACATTACAATAGCGGAGCAAGGGTTATTTCAAGGCTGAGCCGATGATGAATCAGGAGCAGCCTTAGACGCAACTTTGTTCTTTTCTTCATCAACTAACTTGAGGAGTTGGTTGGCGCATATCACTGCCGATTGCTTGAAAGGTTCGAGGTTGACTAGGCATTCATTGGAATCTACTGGCAATGCCTTGGACAACTTTTCCAACTCAGAACCTAGCCCGTGCCCCATTAACAATTGGAAAGTAAGAACCGCCCCAATGAGACGAGAGCGCCGCTTCAGTACATCTATAGCTTCATAAGATTCGATGAAGAAGGCGTCCGCCATCTCGCCAAGGGTCTTGTTTTGGCTCAACTTTGGGAACATCATCGAAAATAACTTCGATAAAGCCCCCTTGGTTTTCTGCAAAAGACCTTGGACTTGGTTATTGGAATCAGTGGCAAGCGAAAGGGCATCAGACATCGAATCCTCTCGAAGCTTGCGTGCACGGTCGATAGGCATATCGGCAGCATCTGGGAAAATTACGAGTAAGCAATCCAGAAGATAGTATTGGAAGAATACCGTGCAATGGGTGAAAAGGAACTTACCTAGCAAGTTCATGATGGACTCTCGAAGAGCGCCTTCTTTTTCATCGGCTACGATGGCAACTTCGCGTCTGGCTTCTTGCTCGTCTTTCATCTTCTTCTTTAGCTTCTTCAGCCCATCCTTCAGCAGTGTGTTCTCGTTCTGAGCTTCGGCTGTGAGCCTATTGGCTTCCAACACCTTATCAGCTGAAGTCTTGATGGCCTTGCGAAGCTGGACGTTCTCGGATTCCAGGCGGGTGAATTGGTCAGCAAAATTGTTGGAGATATGCCCGAGAGGCAATAATAAATTAGTTATTGTTATATCTTAGTGTTCATGATAAATGTTTACACCCCATGCTATAATTTTATTAACCGGAAACATTAATACATGTGTGTTGTGTAAACAACCAGAGTCCCTAGTAAGCCTCTTGTAAAACTAGCATGTTAATTAATAGATGATCATGGTTTCCTGATCATGAACATTGGATGTTGTTAATAACAAGGTTATGTCATTGGGTGAATGATATAATTGACACACACCCAAATAAGCGTAGCATGAGATCAAGTCATTAAGTTCATCTTGCTATAAGCTTTCGATACATAGTTACCTAGTCCTTCGACCATGACATCATGTAAATCACTTACACCGGAAGGATGCTTTGATTACATCAAACGCCATTGCGTAAATGTGTGGTTATAAAGATGGGATTGAGTATTCGGAAAGTGTGAGTTGAGGCATATGGATCAAGAGTGGGATTTGTCCATCCCGATGACGGATAGATATACTCTTGGCCCTCTCGGTGGAATGTCGTCTAATTAGCTTGCAAGCATGTGACTAGGTCACAAGAGATGACATACCACGGTACGATTAAAGAGTTCTTGTCGGAAACGAGGTTGAACTAGGTATGGAGATACCGATGATCGAACCTCGGACAAGTAAAGTATCGCGTGACAAAGGGAATCGGTATCGTATGTAAATGGTTCAATCGATCACTAAGTTATCGCTGAATGTGTGGGAGCCATTATGGATCTCCAGGTCCCACTATTGGTTATTGGTCGGAGAGGATTCTTGATCATGTCCGCATAGTTCACGAACCGTAGGGTGACGCGCTTAAGGTTCGATGTCGCATAAGTAGATTCAGAATATGAGATGGAGACCGAAGTTTGTTCGGAGTCTCGGATGGGATCCATGACATCACGAGGAGGTCCGGAATGGTCCAGAGAATAAGATTCATATAAGGGAAGTTGATTTCTAGGTTTCGGAAAACTTCGGGGATTTTCCGGTGAAAGGCCGGGAAGGTTCTAGAAGGTTCCGGGGGTCCCACCAGTGGGCCCACGACCCTAGGAGGGCTAGCATGGGCTGAGGGGATGCACCCTAGCCTAATGGGCCAGGGGCACATGCCCCTCAAGGCCCAGCCGGCCAACCCCTTTAGGGTTTCCCCAAACCCTAGGGGGGATCAACTTGGGGGGGGGGGGGGGGGGGGAAGAAATCCCCTTTCCCCCCACTTGGGCGCCAGCCCTGGCCCTAGATGGGCTTGGGGGGCCACCCCAACCGACCTCCCCCCCTATATAAAGAGGGGAGGGGCAGGGGCGCATCCACCCCTTCATACCAAGCTCTGGCCGCACCCTCTCTCCTCCATAGTGATGTTCCGGCTTGGCGAAGCCCTGCAGCTTTTCTCCTCCACCACCACCACCACGCCGTCATGCTGCTGGGATTCTGAGGGGATCTACCACACCTCCGCTGCCCGCTGGAACAGGGAGAGGATAGGCTTCATCGACACCGTACGCACGACCGAGTACGGAAGTGCTGCCGGATTGCAGCACGGGACGATCGACTACATCAACAACGAGATCTAATCTCCTAAGCTTTGGAATCTTCGAGGGTTAGTCTCACATACATCTCGTTGCTTCGATATTTATATATTAGATCTTGCTTCTTCCTAGATTGGATCTTGGTTTTTGTTCATGTTCACGGTAGAATTTTTTTGTTTTCCATGCAACGAACCCGTCAGTGGTATCAGAGTCGTGTCTATGCATAGATCTGTTGCACGAGTAGAACACAATGGTATTTTGGGTGTTGATGTTTTTGTTGTCTTTAGTTATGTGTACTTTGATCTTGTGGGATGGTGGGATGAAGCGGCTCGGGCTAACTTTACATGACCGCGTCTCATGAGACTTGCTCCACGCTTGACATGCAACTTGTATTGCATAAGTGGCTTTGCGGGTGTCTGTCTCTCTCACCATAGTTAAGATTCAATTTACTCTTTCAATTGACAACATTAGTATCAGTGTTGTGGTTCATCTTCGTAGGTAGATTGGATCTTACTCGAAAACCCTAAACCACGTAAAATATGCAAACCAAATTAGAGGTGTATAACTTGTTTTTGCAGGGTTTGGTGATGTTATATGGCCATGATGTGATGATGATTATATTTGATGTATGAGATGTTTATTATTGTATTATGGCAACCGACAGGAGCCTAATGGTTGTCTTTAAATTTGTTAAGACATGCATGTCTATTCATCATGTAATAGCTTTATTTCAAGTAGTTGTTATAGTAGCTATAAGTGATGGACAACCATGAAGCGGCGCCATGGACCATGGTGCAATGCTGGTGATGATGGAGATCATGCTTGTGTGCTTTGGAGATGGAGATCAAAAGCACAAGAAGAAAGGCCATATCATATCACATATTATGAATTACATGTGATGTTAATCCCTTTTGCATCTTATCTTGCTTAGATCGCGACGGTAGCATTATAAGATGATCCCTCACATTAATATCAAGATAATAAAGTGTTCTCCCCTCATATGCACCGTTGCCAAAGTTCGTCGTTTTGAAGCATCTCGTGATGATCGGATGTGATAGATTCTACGTTCACATACAACAGGTGTAAGCCATGTTGCACACGCGGAAATACTTGGGTTTGCTTGACGAGCCTAGCATGTACATACATGGCCTCAGAACACAGGAAACCGAAAGGTTGAACATGAGTCGTATGGATGATATGATCAACATGTTTATGTTCACCATTAAAGCTACATCATCTCACGTGATGATCGGACTTGGTGTAGTGATGATGGATCGTGTGCCACTAAACAACTATGAGGGATGTTGTATCAAGTGGGAGTTCATTAGTAATTAGATTAAAACTTGAAATAATTATCATGAACATAGTCTGAATAGTATTTTGAATTAAATTGTAGAATTGGCATCCGTTATCTACCATGCGCTAGTCTTGTAAATTGAGATAGAATCACTGTTAAGTCTGACAAGTAACTTTACGGACTGGTACCGTATTGTTAAAGAATCAAGAAATGATTAAGTCCTATTGCAAACTTTTGGTAAACCTCACATTGCTGATTCAAAGAGCAATGGTTTCAATTAGTACCTAAAATCATCTTGTCTCCGTGAAACTTGAAGTTCAAATCCGTTTGAAAAGTAAGGAGCTGGAAATTTTGTTTTCAGAAATAAGCGAGGTATGAGATATATGTGATATCTAAGACCTTATTGCAAGATGATAGAATATAATCTAGTGAGACTACATAAACTCATAAGTTTCATGGGAATGTACGAAGGTTGAAGACGCTAGGCGTCCTGATCCTCCAACTTGTTGGGCACTAACGATATTCGCATGTCCATGAAGTGATCATCCTTAGTATGCACCGTTGCTAAGACTCGTCATTTCGAAGCATCACGTGATGATCGGGTGTTATAGATTCTACGTGTGCATACAGCGGGTGCAAGCCAGATTTGCACATGCGAATACAGGTTAAACTTTACGAGCCTAGCATGTACAGACATGGTCTCAGAAAGACGTCATGATTTGATGGATACAAATTATGAGTGAAATTGTTCATCACATTAAAATGTTACTAATAGTGAAATCCGGAACACTTGTCATGTGATGATCAACTTCAAAGTAAGAACCTCAAGGATATTGGTATTTGACCAACAAACCTAGAAGTTATTGATGTTGAAGTGTTTTTCTGAATAGTGAGGAAAGCCAAAAGAGAAACTACAAAAGTTTTTGGCAGAAAGAAAGAAAAGACTAGAAAGTCTAGCTCAGATGTATATAGATGATATACATGTTATGAATGTATTCTTTGTTTGGTCACACAATGAAATTCTTGGGTATTTTTACCATATTGGTTGGTATGAGATGTCATACAAAACAACGCAATACAAGAATACAATGGCCTAAGTGACTGACAAGTAATATGGTAGGAATGCACGTCCGGAACAAAATAAAGTGTTATTGTGTTCGTCGTTGGCATTCTACCTAGCCCTTCAGATTTATAATAAAGAACTTTATAATTGTTGTTTTGTTCTGGTCAAATGAAAACAATGAGTTGTTCAAATTGTGACAGTATTCGATGTACGATGGATAAGTTATTATAAATCTTTATGGTGAAGCACACATGCATAACACTGACGCTAAAATGCCATAAGGCAAATGATGTGAATTCCACTTGTTAGTGGAATCACCAATTAGGTCATGTTAGAAAGGAACGCATGAAAGAACTCCATGCAAATGGATTTTTGGAGTCATTCAATTTTTGAATCGTTTGGCGCTTGCGAATCTCTTCTAAAGAGAATGACTGAAATACCGTTCATAGGCCAAGAGTTGAATGGGCAACTAACTTAATGGAAACATACATGATGATGTATGTGGTTCATTGGGCATTGTTGTGTGCGGGAGATTCTTCTACTTCATGAAAACTTCCAACAATGAATTGAGTGTATATATGTGGATATATTTATTCGATAACGAAGAAGTTTGAAACATTTGAATGGATTCAAATAAATTTCAGCATGAAGTGGAAATCATCGTAATAGAAATGTCAAATATCTATGATTGGATCATGGTGGAAATATTTGAATTACGAGTTTTAGCGAACATCTAAGAGAGATATGAAATTGTTCTACAACCTCACGTTTCTTGGAGTATCATAGTGATGATGGAGTATCCGAGAGACGTATCCAAACCTATTGAGTGTCGTCGTGGTGAACAGACAGATGCCATAGGATGGCTTATCTTGGGGCCGAATGGACGCTAGAGGATTCGGGGGAGGGTTTGTGACCAGATGGGATGAACTTCCGGATGCTTTCCTCAAGAACTTGGCCGAGGCCAGAGGTAGAAGAAGAAAGACACAAGGATGAACTCTCTCTAGATCACTATCTTCATTGATTTGCACAGGTTACAGGTTTTTCGTACAGGATCTCCCTCTCTTCTCTTCGCCGCCCGTAGAGAGGGCTGCCCCCTCTCCTTATATAGGGGAGAGGGTGGCTTACAAGGCAAGAAACCCTAATGGCATCTTCGACTGGACAAACTACTTTACAAAGCTACTTTACAAAGCTACTTTAATCATAGATGACGCCGGTATCTTCTTTAATCAAGGAGGCTGATGTCCTCCGGTTGCTTTGGGCGTCATCCTCCTCTTTATCGTCATGCCTTCGTATAAAGCCACTTTGCTTAGCTCATCTTTGTCCTCTAGCTCTGGAGAGAATCTTTGACCAGTCACCCGACATGTTCTTCTTTCCGGTACTCCGGTATCTTCTTTACCTGGTTCCGGCATACCCCTCTTGGGGATACCAGCATAGCTTACTTAGCCAAACTCTTACCTTATGCTCCGGTATGATGATTAAACCGGTATCCTGATGGCCTAAACCATCCGGTTTGGCATGCCTTTGGCATACCGGGGGTCATCCCCCCAACATTAGTCCCCAAAGCTGGTATAGTCTGACGGATTCTATCCAACAGACCATGCCAGGTTCTTATGTCCTTGGATACCGGTTGAATCTTTCCGGCTTCCAGCTTAGATCCGGCATCTTCGCTTTGGCTACGTTTTCTCCGCTTGCAAGGCATTTCCCGGCATCTTACTCACCGGCATGTTCAGTCATTAATTACCTCCTCGGCGAAGTCGAGAATATATCGGGTCCCGCGCCTGTCAGTGACATGCGCACTGTGACTGGCGCGCCAGTGTCAGGGGTCACTTCCCTTCGGCTTCCGCGCGCGCAATAAATGCACCACAGCGGATCCCAACCACTTCTCTGGATCCCTGTGCTCCTCCCTGTGGCCTTTCGCTGATGCGCGTGTAACACCGCGCCACGTGGCGGCGTGCGGAGTGAACCGTCGCGGTCCACGGGCCAAACCACCGCGGCCCAGCGGTTTTCGGCCCACTTCTTTCCTTTCCTTTATAAGGGCAAACCGCTTCCCCTTCTTCTTCTTCTCGCATTCCCCAGTTCCTTGCGCACCAGTGTCCCTTGCTCTCAGCGCCTCCGTCGCTCCGTTCGCCGCTCGAGCTCCGCCGCCCAGCGAATCTCCATTGCCGCTCTGCCGGACGCCGCCGGACTTCGCCGCACCCAGGACCTTGGTGGTGCTGCTCCTGCGGCTGCGACATTGTTGCTCCTTCAAGCTCCTCTTCACCTCACCGTCGCCGGACTTCCTCGCCCACGGCAAGCTCACCGATCCACCGGCGAACTTCTTCCTCTGCGACTCCGCCGCCCCAGGTTAGGCCCAATCTGGATTTACCCCTTTTTTGCTTGCTCTTCAGATCTTGAGTTGGTTGCGTATTTACTTCTTCTTTTCTGCTTCTTTTTCTCTCTTTCGTAGATCTTCGCGCGGGGGTAGATTGTGGGATTTCTGTTTCTCCGCACCAAATCTCATGTCTAACATGGAATCTTCCTCTACTTCTTCTTCTGCCTCTTCCTCCGCCAGCCGGCGCACCAGATCTTCCGACGGATTGTCCGCCGATTTTGCCCGGATGGACGCTGAGTCCGGTAGCAATCATGAATCCGGTAGTTCTAGTGAGGGATCCGGTATGGACTCCTCCAATATCACCCGTGGGGCCTGGATGGGCTCCAATGTTACCCAATATGAGATCGATTGGCTTTACCGGTCCAGGAGGATTCCGGAAGGAGTAACCTGCCGGCTTCCTGGCGATGAGATTGAACCGGTGCTTCAACCCGGTGAGCGCGTTGTCTTTCTTGCTCACTTTGATCGCGGCCTCGGCCTCCCCGTCTCTCCTTTTTTCCGGAGTTTTCTCGATTTTTACAAACTCCAACCTCACCACCTTCCCGGCAATGCCATTTTCTACCTCTCCTGCTATGCCACCTTCATGGAGGCTTACATCGGCATTCGTCCCACTGTCGAGACGTTTGCTCGTTTCTTTGCTCTTCGGATCAACTCCGTTCAGGGCTTAGATATCCCCAAACCCAAACCTCTCGTGCAATGCGGGTCTTGCATAATCGGCTCCCAGCAAGGGAGCCCCTTTTTTAAGTTCTCCGGCCTCGAGTCTTGCCGGTTGTGGCAAGGGACTTTCTTTTATGTGAAGAACAACGGCGCCGCGGATCTTATTGATCTGCCTCCTTTTGATCCGGCGCCGCCCACAAAGACCAACTGGGGCTACAATCCGAAGGAGTCTCACAGTGAGACTAACCGGATTATACGCTTCATGAAACAGCAGATGAAGGACACCAACATCTGCTCCGACGATATCATCCGCACCTTTATCTCTCGCCGGGTGCTTCCTCTCAAGCGTCGCCAGCACAAAATGTGCGAGATGTATGGCCCCGGTGATCCTACCAAGATCACCGGAATCCCTCTCAGCAAGAAGGACATTGTCCTTAAGGCTAGGCAGATCTGTCAGCATGCCATGCCGGAAGATTGGGAATGGGGCCTTCGGCCTCTTAGCTCCACTAACCCCCCGACCCAAGAAGTAAGAAATTACGCAACTCGGGTCGGCTTTTCGGTAACTTTTGTATTGCGAGTAACCTCTTGTTTCTTTTTCGTTCTTTCAGGCCAAAGACCGTTTCCCCGGCATCTTATCTGACCGGCGAGGTCCTTGCCGGAAACGCGGTCTCGACAAGTTCGACCCCGACCCCGTCATCTTTTGGCGGGACCTGAAGATGGGCAGGACCCCAGCGGCGCGCCTCGGCAAGTCTCCGCCGGAACCAGCGGGTTCGTCTGACGAATTGACCTTGCTTGAGGTAGCTTTTCTTTTTGATCTCTTATGCTTCACCGTTATTGTTCCTCTGTAGATCTTCCCTCAGCCAACACCAAACCGCAGGTCCATGAGCATGCCACCCCGCTGCAGGCCGAGGTTGGCCAGGAGTTCCTGGACAAACTCACTGGCGGGAGCAAGAAGAAGAAGGCCCCGGCGACAGATGCCGGTTTAAGCCAACCGCCTCCTGCCAAGCGCTTCCGGACTGAGTCCTTCGGGGGGAAGCAAGTAGGCACGAGGCGCTACAAGGGCAAGCAGATGCCCACCTCCTCCGGGTAAGGCACCGTTCTTTTGCTCATCTCGTCTTTTGCCAAGTTCTTTTCCGGTTGCTTTTTCCCAAACTTTTTTTTCTTTTTCAGCCCTGCGCTCAAGCTTGGCCCCAGGCCTGAGGGCTCTGCCGGCTCCGCGAGGACCTCATCTCCTCCTCCTCACTCAAGCCCGACACCTTCTGGTGCCGGCAACACCTCTGCCTCCCCTCTGGGAGGCGCTACAAGTTCGGGGCGCGCGGCCCCTAAATCTTCTGACCACCGCGCGGAGGAGGATCTTACCTCCCCTCCAGAAACCCAAGACACCGGCGCCAGTGACACCGGCGCTGAGGAAGAAGCTGCCGGGCGGGCGGAACCTTTGGTTCCTCCCGTCCAAAAAGAAAAGAAGAAGAAGAAGAGTTCACACTCTTCCCCCTCCAAGGCCGTGCCGGAAACTTCCGTGCCGGCAACCTCCACGTCAGCGCCAGAAGCTCCAGCTCCTGAGCAACCTGACGCCATGCCAACGCCGCCGCCGGAAACTCCTGTTCCTGAGGCGACGCCCACACCTCCGCCGAGCCAGGGACCTCCCGTGACTACGCCGATGCCGCCGCCGGCAGCCCCCAAGACCGCTAAGTTCCTCAAGCCGGGGGCGTCGCGCGGAAAGGCTGTGGACGGCAGCGCCTCCAGCGGCTCGCGGTCCTTGGTGCTGCACGTCGGGCCTGCCGCCACTGCAGTCTCGGAGAAACCTTCCGGCCTCCTGGGCCGGATCGTTGAGCTCCAGCGCGAGGGCAAGGAGCTGGGGCACCTTCTCCCTTACGCTCAGAAGTGGAACGCAGCGGACATCTCCGCCTCCACGAAGGGCTTGGGGAAGGACCGCCTTCCGGCGCCGGATCCAGCTGGGCCGCGGTCCACTGAAGAACATTTCATGCGGCTCAAGCGAGCCGTGAAAGAGTTCGACGGTGCCTGGTACGATGCCACCAGCAATGTCGTGGTAAGTTTCTCCAAACTTCTTGTAATTCTTTGCTGATGCCAGTTTGTTTCTTTCCGGATCTTGTCTATCTTCCCAGTCCCCGAGTTTCGTGTTGAGAGCGCAGCTCTTAGCGCGAAACTTAACTAGAAATGCGCAAAACCGGCATAGCCAGTCCCCGAGTTTCGGGTTAAGATCTTTTGCTTTTTCCTTTCTCACATTATTTTCCTGGAATAGAGCACCGCTGACACCCGGAAGCAGCTCTTTGAGGAGCTTCTGTGGGAGCACCGGGATCTTGCCGAGGCCCACAGCCATTGCCAAGGTTTGTTTCTTTCCTTCTCTTCTTGTTCCGGCATCTTTTCACTGGAAACTTTTCTTTTTTGTCTTTGTTACCCACTAACTTTCCGCATAACAGCTATCCCGGAAGCCTCCATTGAGGCCCTCAAGGTCCAGGTTGCCGCACTCCAAGGTATCTTTTTGTTCCCCGGTTAGTCTGCTTTCTCTGCACTGTATCAGTGCCACTGTGCTAACACTTTCTTTCCGGTTTTCAGCGGAGAAGGACAAACTTGTCCTGAAGCACCAGGAGGAGCTAAGCGCCCAGAAGGCCAGCTACCAAAACCTCAAGGACCAGCTTATCCAGCTTGGCCTTGATCATGCTAAGGCGCTGAAGGCCACTGAAGCTGCTGCGGAGGCTAGGCTCAATGAGACACTGGAGGATGCCGGCAATGCCACTGTGGTGCTGCAGGCTGAGCTGGAGGAGGCCACCAAGGCGCTGAAAACAGCTGAAGGCCAGGCCGCCAAGGTGCACCAAGCCGCTGTGGAGGATGCCGCCAGGGGTCAGAAAGCAGCCGAGGACGAGGTCGCGCGGATGAAGGCGGAACAGAAGGAGTATGATCTTCTAGTTGCGCGGACTGATGCGCTTGCCCTCCGTATGTTTTTCTCTTCTCTTTTCCAGTTTCTGCTTATAAGCTTATTTGTTCCGGCAACATGCACTTAGCTTCTTTTCTCTGTCTTGTAGGGCTCTTTCCGGATTCCCAGACTCACGTTGTGAAGAAGGTAGAGGAGCACCGGGTTGCCCAGGGGTGCAAGGACTTGGCTGCGGCCTGGGATCCTTATGACCACCTGGTTGCGCTGAACTCGCGTGTCTCCCACATGCGTTGCGTGGACCGGAACCTTGCGGACATTCCGGAGGTGGCCGCCCAACTCTTCAGGACTCTCTGGCCTGGGGAAGTGGTGCCGGACACTTTCTCCCTCATCAGCGACCGCCTGAAAGGTGCCGGCCGAAGGATCCGGGAGTGGCAGTGCTCTGCTGCCCGTGCCGGAGCAGACTCAGCGCTTCGCGTTGCCTGCTCCTGGTACCCGGAGCTGGACCTGGACGCCCTCGTTGGCGTGCGCGAAGGAGCTCCTACCGATGTGGACCCGGTCCTTACCGCTAAGCGGCAGGATCGCGCGTACCACATCGCGGAGTACGCCGAGATGCGCACCTTCATCCCCCCTCCTGAAGACGTCAAGGACTATCTGAGCGAGGAGGAGGAAGATGAAGGCGAAGATGAGGGTGCCGAGGATGTGCCACCAGAAGCTCCTGAGGCCAGCGCTGCTCCCCCTGAAGCCCCTGCTGTTTGAATTATGCTTGAATGATGCTTGTTATATATTTGTCCTGCCGATCTCAAAACAATGCCCGTTAAATTCTACCCCGGTATGCCGGGGTTTATGATGTAAGTTAAAACTCAAGCTCTATTTTGGCTGTGGTACAACTTATGCCGGTGTCTTGTACACCGGTAACTTATTAAGTTATGTTGGTTTGCCTGTTAGCACTTTGCTTATGGTTTCGATTTTGGTCTTGCACTGCAATGATTTCGAAATTGTTTCCGCATCCAATTCGATGCACACTTGGCTCTTTTGCCTTGGCTCTGCCTACCTTCTCTGGGCATTTTTGGCGTATGAGCACAAAGTTCTTTTACCAAGCAAGCACTTTCTTGAACTTAGAAATAACTCGAAATTTTTGCAAAAAACCGGTATAACCGGGGTTAGTTAAATTTTTTCGGATTGTTCTTTCCCGGTTTCCCTCTCCACAGTTCATGTGCTTATTCCCTACCGGTTTATCTTGCTTGCCATGAAGCCAAGTTATGGACAACAGCAGAGTCGAAGACTCCGGTAGGGTCTAGCACACTACTAAACCGGAAAGAAAAAACGTTCAATAAGCAACCGGCAAACAGAAAAAATAGACATGTTACATGCAATGCTAGGAAGGATAGTCCCCGAGACTCACTCGAGGTTCCGGTATCTTTTATTCATAGCATATAAGGTACAAAAAGGAACTTCTTACACCACAACTTCAAGAGTAGAAAGGACGCAACAAAGCTACGTTCCACGGGCGTTTGGTCTCCTCTCCGGATTTGTCCGCCTTTCCCTTCTTCCATTCCTGCGCATCGATTAGGTAATATGCATCATTGTGTAGAGCCTTGCTCACAATGAAAGGTCCTTCCCATGGGGGGGACAGTTTATGCTGGCCTTCAGTGCGCTGCACCAGGCGTAGCACCAGGTCTCCTTCCCGGAATACTCTCGGGTTAACTTTCCGGCTGTGATAGCGTCGGAGATTTTGCTGGTAAATGGCTGTTCTTGCCAAAGCTAATTCTCTTGCTTCTTCTAGCAAGTCCATATCATTTTCTCGGGCCTCTTTTACCTCTTCTTCGGTATAGAGTTGCACCCTTGGTGAATCATGGAGAATGTTGGTTGGTATGACCGCTTCTGCTCCATAAACCATAAAGAATGGAGTGTATCCGGTAGACCGGTTTGGAGTTGTTCTTATACTCCACAACACAGATGGTAGCTCATCGAGCCAACATCCCGGCGATTTTTCCACCGCATCAATGAGTCTTGGTTTGATACCGGAAAGTACCAAAGCGTTTGTTCTTTCAACTTGGCCATTGCCTTGTGGATGTGCTACTGAGCACAGATCCGACTGGATGTTTTTGTCTTCACAGAACCGCTTGAATTCTCCTTGGGCAAAGTTTGAGCCATTGTCAGTTATGATACTGTGTGGGTATCCATACCGCAGGATTACGTCTTTTAGAAATTTCACTGCTGTGTGGCCATCACACTTTGCGATAGGCTTCACTTCCAGCCATTTGGTGAATTTATCCACCATAACCAAGATGTGGGTCATGTTTCCCCTTGCGGTTTTGAACGGCCCAACCATGTCCAGGCACCAAACAGCAAAGGGCCAAGTTAGCGGTATGGTCTTTAAACCGGATGCTGGGGTATGGTTTTGCTTGGCGTACCTCTGGCACCCATTGCACTTTCTTACCAAATCCTCAGCATTGTCCAAGGCTGTGGGCCAGTAGAACCCATGCCGGAATACTTTTGCCACTAACGCCCTTGATGAAGCGTGGTGCCCGCATTCTCCTCGGTGAATTTCTTCCAGCATCTCCTTTCCCTCTTCCGGTTCAACGCACCTTTGCAAGACACCGGTAACGCTTCTTTTGTACACCTCGCCATTGATGATGGTGTAAGCTTTAGACCTCCTCTGTATCCTTCTCGACTCATTTTCGTCAACCGGCAAGGTGCCGTTGATCAGGAATTCCTTAATAGGTTTAACCCAAGATGGTGCTTCTCTAACCACAAACACCGGCATGTCTATGTCCATGCTGTCTACAAGCATTCCCTCTTCCGGTATGGGCGTCGTAGTCCCCGAGTTTTCCGGTACAGTCCCCGAGTTTGCCGGTATAGTCCCCGGGTTTCCTTCGTCAATATCCATTGGCACCACATGCGACTCCGGTACGAAAATTGATTCCGACTCCGGACTTGGCTTGATTGATGGAACTCTCAAGTGTGCCAAGGCTATCCCGGGAGGAATTTCTTGCCTGGACGAACCCAACTTGGATAGAGTATCTGCGGCTTCGTTCTCAGCTCGCGGCACATGGTGAAACTCACATCCTTCAAAGAAGCCGACAATCTTTTGCACATGGAACCGGTATGAGGCCATGTTGGCATCTTTTGCATCCCAATCTCCGGAACACTGCTGTACCACAAGATCTGAATCGCCGTAGCAAATGATCCGGAGTGCACCGATTTCTTTTGCGACCTTAAGCCCGTGTATAAGAGCTTCGTACTCAGCGACATTGTTTGATGCCCTGAAGTGTACTTGCAAAACATACCGGAGATGATCTCCTTTCGGTGAGGTGAGTACCACACCGGCACCTAGACCCTCCTTGAGCTTGGATCCGTCAAAGTGCATCTTCCAGTATTCTATCTTGTGTTCTGGCGGCTTGTACTGCATCTCTGCCCAGTCCACCAAGAAATCAGCTAAAGCTTGCGATTTTATGGCATCTCTTCTTTCATATACCGGTACATATGGTGACAGCTGGATCGCCCATTTTGCAATCCGGCCGCTGGCGTCCTTGTTGCCCATGATGTCGGAAATGGGCGCCTCGCTCACCACCTTCATGGGGTGCTCCTCAAAGTAGTGCTTGAGCTTCGTGGCGGCCATGAACACGCCGTAAGTCATCTTTTGGAAGTGCGGGTAGTTTTGCTTCGAGGAGGAGAGCACCTCGCTCAGGTAGTATACCGGCCTCTGCACGGTTTTTCCTTCCTCTTCTCGCTCTACTACGACCACGACACTAACCACTCGGTTCGTTGCCGCTATATAAAGCAACATGGGTTCTCTTTCCAAAGGCGAGGCCAAGATTGGTGCGGTTGCAAGCATGGTTTTTAGCTCTTTAAACGCCGCGTCTGCCTGTGGGGTCCAGACGAACGTATCGGATTTTTTCATTAGAGCGTATAGCGGCAAGGCTTTTTCTCCTAGCCTGCTTATGAACCGGCTTAGCGATGCCAAGCTTCCGGTAAACTTCTGCACATCTTTTAGTTCTCGCGGGACAGTCATTCTTTCTATTGCCCGTATCTTTACCGGATTGACTTCAATGCCCCGGCTTGATACAAGGAAACCAAGCAGCTTGCCGGCAGGGACACCGAAGGTACATTTTGCCGGATTGAGTTTCATCCGGAACCGTCTTAGGTTATCGAATGTTTGCCGGATGTCATCGATTAAGGTGCTCTTTACCTTAGTTTTTATCACGATGTCATCTACATAGACTTGCACATTTTTTCCAATCTGATCAAACAAGCATTTTTGCATACAGCGCTGGTACGTTGCACCAGCGTTGCGCAAACCAAAAGGCATAGTAACATAGCAATAAGCCCCGTGCGGGGTAATGAACGCAGTTTTTATTTGATCTTCCTTTTTCAAGGGAATCTGGTGGAAACCGGAATATGCATCTAGAAAGGACAACAACTCACACCCAGCAGTTGAATCAATCACTTGATCGATCCGTGGCAAGGGAAAAGGATCTCTTGGGCAAGCCTTGTTGAGGTTGGTGTAGTCGATGCACATGCGCCACACCTTTGGAGCTTTTGCTTCCAGGTTCTCATCTTTCTTCTTTTCAACCATCACCGGATTAGCCAGCCACTCTGTGTGCGTGACCTCCACGATGAAACCGGCAACCAGTAGTTTTGTCACCTCTTCTCCTATGATTTTCCTTCTATCTTCAGCGAACCGGCGCAAAGGTTGTCGCACCGGCTTAGCATCCTTCCGGATGTTTAGAGAGTGCTCAGCCAGCTCCTCGGAACACCCACCAAGTCATCAGTAGACCAGGCAAAGATATTCCGATTCTCACGGAGGAAGCTGACGAGCGCGCTTTCCTATGCTTGGTCGAGTCCGGCACCGATACGAACGGTGCGCTCTGGGTAAGCCGGATCCAGCACGATGTCCTTTGTTTCATTCGTCGGCTTGAACGTGGGTGAGTCCAAGTTTCCACTCATTGCCGCTAAGCTCAACTTTGATGACTGAGCCAACGCAACTGCGGTTTGTATCCTCTTTTTCTCCTCGAGGATCTCACTGGACACTGTACGCTCGCCGGCGACCTCGAGGATGCCCGCCCGAATATGAACACCTGCAAGCGCCACTTCATGCCCCACGGTGGGCGCCAACTGTCGTCGTGGTGAATGCAGCGGATGCCATAGGATGGCTTATCTTGGGGCCGAATGGACGCTAGAGGATTCGGGGGAGGGTTTGTGACCAGATGGGATGAACTTCCGGATGCTTTCCTCAAGAACTTGGCCGAGGCCAGAGGTAGAAGAAGAAAGACACAAGGATGAACTCGCTCTAGATCACTATCTTCATTGATTTCCACAGGTTTCCAGGTTTGTGTACAGGATCTCTCTCTTCTCTGCATCGTGCCCGTGAAGAGGGCTGCCCCCTCTCCTTATATAGGGGAGAGGGTGGCTTACAAGGCAAGAAACACTAATGGCATCTTTGACTGGACAAACTACTTTACAAAGCTACTTTACAAAGCTACTTTAATCATAGATGACGCCGGTATCTTCTTTAATCAAGGAGGCTGATGTCCTCCGGTTGCTTTGGGCGTCATCCTCCTCTTTATCGTCATGCCTTCGTATAAAGCCACTTTGCTTAGCTCATCTTTGTCCTCTAGCTCTGGAGAGAATCTTTGACCAGTCACCCGACATGTTCTTCTTTCCGGTACTCCGGTATCTTCTTTACCTGGTTCCGGCATACCCCTCTTGGGGATACCGGCATAGCTTACTTAGCCAAACTCTTACCTTATGCTCCGGTATGATGATTAAACCGGTATCCTGATGGCCTAAACCATCCGGTTTGGCATGCCTTTGGCATACCGGGGGTCATCCCCCCAACATTGAGTTAATGATGAGATAAAATAAAATGATGTCATTATATTTTTGTGGATTATGCTTTAGAGACTACCGCTTTTACACTAAATAGAGCATCATCATAATCCGTTAAGATGACACCATACGAGTTATGGCATGGGTATAAACCCTAATAGTCCTTTCTTAAATTTTGGTATGCGTAGCATAAGTAAATGAGTTTACAACCAAAATCGGATGAATGTCTTTGTTGTTGTCCCAAAGGACTAATTGGGAATTCTTTCCACTATGAAGTCAAATACAAAAGTGTTTGTTAATGTTACTTGCTTATTTCCAAGAAATTGTTTTCTAGCGAAGTATTTGAGTGGGAGGACAATGGAACTTGATAAGGTTTGTGAACCTGAGCATGATGATCAGAGTAGCGCAGCATCGGAAATGGTTCCGGAAGGGGCCACGACGGTCAAGGCTCCCATGTCTACAAAGTTTTATAGTCATGGAGATCAAAGTACCTATTGAACCTTGTAGATGTGGTTTACTTTGTGATCAAATAAATGATTTGTGGACAAAGGATTGATTTTGAACAATGATAAACCAACTACATACAAAGAAGTTGTGATGGGCCCTAACTTCGTTAAAATGGCTAAGCACCATGAAATCCAAGATAGGTGAATACTTTTTGAAAGTAAATGGATCTATAAAATTAATGGACTCTGATGGAATATCCTTGAAGAAGCTCAACTTGTCGAAAAGTTGTTTACGACAGAGTTCAAAGAGTTGACTACGATAAGATTAGATCTTCCGTAGTGATGCTTATAGTCTATGTGGATTATTCTAGTATTCGCTGCATATTTCTTTTATGAGATATGATAGTAGGATGACAGAAATACATTCCTTACCAGAAGTGTGTATAAAGGATGTATACTAGATACAAACCAAGAGTTTTGCTAGTCCGTGGAATAGCAGATAGGTATACAAACTTCACTGGATGAAGTAAGTATCACGGAGTTGGATTCTTCACCGGATGAAATAATCAAAGAGTTTTGATTTTATCAGAAATGATGAAGATGCTTGCATTTGCAAGAAATTAAGTGGGAGCGCTGAGACATAGTTATAATATTATGTGTGGATGACATATCATTGATTATAAATGATGTAATTATATACTTGATGTGATTAAAAGGTTTCATTGAGAATTAACTTCAATGAAAGGATATCGACTGAAACATATTTAGCGTCAAGATCTATGAAGATAGATTGAAACACATAATAAATTTAAGTCAAAGTACATAGAATGAATATTGAAGGAGTTCAATATAAAAATATTAAGAAGGTGTTCTTTTCCATGTGAAGGTTTGACAAGACTTGAGTGTATTAGACACTCAATGAGTAAAAACACATGAGTGATTTTAAATCACGAATAATATGTACACAATCAGATGTCCTGTGCTCTGAAGAGTTAGGAGCAAATATCAGAATGATCTATGCGATGATCATTGGACAACAGTAAGAATATCCTTGAGTACTTTGGAAGAGCCAAGGATATATAGTTTTGTATGAGGTAATAACAAACAAATCGATGTAAGGCGTTGCACCGATATTAGTTTGGTCACATATAAAAAAACCAATCTCAATTAGGCTAAGTGTTCATTGAAAGGTAGCACAATGAGCTAGAAGAAGTCTATGCTAGATTTAGATGACTTCTAAATATTGTGACGGATTCTACAAACAAATGCAGAGTATGTCATTGTTTTGACAATGACCGAGAGTGTTTGAGTCGAGGAGTTCTTTGAGAACTTGGTGTAGTTCCGATAGTGTCAGAACTTTGAAGCTATATTGTGTGTGACTATATTAGTGACATATTTCAGACCGCGGAATTAAGGTTCCACAGAAGACTGAACATATACGATTAATGCCAACTCATTTGGAAAATGAGTGATGCGTAGTGACGCAAATGAATTGCAAAATACATACGTTTCTGAGCATGTCAGAATCGTTGGCTGAAACCTCTCCCGTGAGCAAAACATGATAAGCACCAGAAGGCCAAGGTGTTATATCTTTACAAATGTAAACTAGATTATTAACTCTAGTGCAAGTGGGAGACTGTTGGAGATATGTCCGAGAGGCAATAATAAATTAGTTATTGTTATATCTTAGTGTTCATGATAAATGTTCACACCCCATGCTATAATTGTATTAACCGGAAACATTAATACATGTGTGTTGTGTAAACAACCAGAGTCCCTAGTAAGCCTCTTGTAAAACTATCTTGTTGATTAATAGATGATCATGGTTTCCTGATCATGAACATTGGATGTTGTTAATAACAAGGTTATGTCATTGGGTGAATGATATAATGGACACACACCCAAATACGCGTAGCATGAGATCAAGTCATTAAGTTCATCTTGCTATAAGCTTTCGATACATAGTTACCTAGTCCTTCGACCATGAGATCATGTAAATCACTTACACCAGAAGGATGCTTTGATTACATCAAACGCCATTGCATAAATGGGTGGATATAAAGATGGGCTTGAGTATTCAGAAAGTGTGAGTTGAGGCATATGGATCAAGAGTGGGATTTGTCCATCCCGATGACGGATAGATATACTCTGGCCCTCTCGATGGAATGTCGTCTAATTAGCTTGAAAGCATGTGACTACGTCACAAGAGATGACATACCACGGTACGAGTAAAGAGTACTTGTCGGAAACGAGATTGAACTAGGTATGGAGATACCGATGATCGAACCTCGGACAAGTAAAGTATCGCGTGACAAAGGGAATCGGTATCGTATGTAAATGGTTCAATCGATCACTAAGTTATCGCTGAATGTGTGGGAGCCATTATGGATCTCCAGGTCCCGCTATTGGTTATTGGTCGGAGAGGAGTCTTGATCATGTCCTCATAGTTCACGAACCATAGGGTGACGCGCTTAAGGTTCGATGTCGCATAAGTAGATTCGGAATATAGATGGAGACCGAAGTTTGTTCGGAGTCTCGGATGGGATCCATGACATCACGAGGAGGTCCGGAGAATAAGATTCATACAAGGGAAGTTGATTTCTAGGTTTCGGAAAAGTTCGGGATTTTTCCGGTGAAAGACCGGGAAGGTTCTAGAAGGTTCCGGGGTCCCACCAGTGGGCCCACGACCCTAGGAGGGCTAGCATGGGCCGAGGGGATCCACCCTAGCCTAATGGGCCAGGGTCACATGCCCCTTAAGGCCTAGCCGGCCAACCCCTTTAGGGTTTCCCCAAACCCTAGGGCGGGGATCAACTTGGGGGGGAAGAAATCCCCTTTCCCCCACTTGGCCGCCGGCCCTAGCCCTAGATGGGCTTGGGGGGCCACCCCAACCGACCTCCCCCCCTATATAAAGAGGAGAGGGGCAGGGGGCACAGCCACCCCTTCATACCAAGCTCTAGTCGCCCCCTCTCTCCTCCATAGTGTTGTTCCGGCTTGGCGAAGCCCTCCAGCTTTTCTCCTCCACCACCACCACCACGCCGTCGTGCTGCTGGGATTCCGAGGTGATCTACCACACCTCTGCTTCCCGCTGGAACGGGGAGAGGACGGGCTTCATCGACACCATACGCATGACCGAGTACGGAAGTGTTGCCGGACTGCAGCACGGGACGATCGACTACATCAACAACGAGATCTAATCTCGTAAGATTTGGAATCTTCAAGGGTTAGTCTCACATACATCTTGTTGCTTTGATCTTTATAGATTAGATCTTGCTTCTTCTTAGATTGGATCTTGGTTTTTGTTCATGTTCACGGTAGAAATTTTTTGTTTTCCATGCAACGAACCCATCAAAAATCTGCCACAGCGTCAACTGTGGCAAAAATTGGCTTCGAGAAAGAAAGTGAAAAGTTATGATAGGTCGCGCGGAAAACAAACTTTAATTAATCCAAGAATCGGTCATCGGCTCGGAAGCTAAAAGGATATTGTGCCGAAAGATATACTTACATGATCACGAGCAATTTGAGGGACGGAGGCGCCGGCAGAAGGGTTAACCTTCGACACAGGAACCTTGGCCACAACTGTTCTTGGAGGTGGCGTTAGCTCGGCAGTCGAAGGATTCGACTCCTTTGCTGATTCAGTTCTTTCAGAAAATAATTTTGCCCTCTTCGCGAGAGGGACTTCATCGTCGTCATCAGAGCTGCTTGAAAACAAGAACACGTATCAGATGAATTGAAGGAAGTTAGTTGCAAAAGAAAAGTGGAAACTTACAACTCCAGGTCATCTTTGGCAGTGAAGAGGCTTGTTGAGCTCTTTGCAGCTGGAGGAGGCAACGCAGTTACATGCATTAGCATCATCATCTTGCCCGCTAGGACTTGATTCAGCAGTTGTCATCAAGTCTTCATTGATCTTCCTGCGCCGCATAGCCTTAGTGCGAGCATCGTCCTCGGGGGCTTCGTCACCTTGGACGTCGCTATCCTCGAGAGCATGCTGCCCATCTTCAGTATCCCCCGAATCATCATCATCCTATGGCTCTACCCCACTTTCGGGTGTAGGAGGATAACATTGAGCAACGGTGGAAGCCTGTCGACAAATAAAGAAACTATCGAGTTCAGATGCAGAAATAGAAATGACCCTTGAAGCAAATGCAAGGAAAATTACCTTGGCTGGAAGATGCTTAAGATCAAGAGGAGGGCGAGCCGAAGTCAGAACAATATTGTCCTTCTGGCTGAGACGAGTCAGGCGCCGCACCTCATCACGAAGTTCTTCATCAGATAGATCAGTTAAGCTGACCCTTGACTTATCGTTTTCGCCGGTGTACATCCACAGCTGATGACGAGGCGGTTCCTCGGCAATGCCCACCATGAGGGGCTTGGGTTTTTAGAGAAAGGCGACGACGGAAGTTCCGGGAGCGAGGCGGTACACGACGTACCCAGGTTCACATCCCCGCGGTGGAGGATCGCTACGTCCTGCTAGCAATCCACTATATGAATATATGTGTACATGGGGCCGCCATAGGCGGAGTTGTTGGATCTAGTCTAGTTCTAATCTGCGGGTTGTGGTGTCTAGGCGTGTCGCCTCTATGTTCTATGTTTCTGAATATGCGTGTCTAAGGGGTGCCCCTGTCTGGCTTTATATATCAGCTAAGCTAGGTTTTACAAGAGTCCTAGTAGGATTCATATTGGAGTCTTCTTTCCTTGTCGTACAAGTTGTTAACGCTTGCAGGTCCAGCTTGTCGAGTCCTTGTGCTGGTCCAACTTCATAGTTTGCACCGGGTATGGTAATGTCGAGTACCCGAAGGGTTATGCCCACGTCAGTAGCCCCCGAGTGTCTGGCCGAAGTGAAGCTTCGGGCAGGGACTAAAGTTGTCTTCGCCGAATGGCTTGATCATCTGTTGAATCTTGTGCATGATGTAGAGTCGAGGTTGCTTTCTGTCGGGTGCGCGAAGCGCTCCCGATGGGAGTAGCCCCCAAGTCTATGGGCGGGTGCTTGCAGCCACGCATAGACTCAAGTTGTACTACTCGAAGATCTTGATTGTTGATGCCGACGTCTTCAACTTCATTCTTCTTTGTTGGCGAGGTTGCCATATTTTTCTCGGGTGCGCGACCAGCGCTCCCGATGGGAGTAGCCCCCGAGTCTGTAAATAAATATGAAATAGTTATGTACAGGGTGTAAAAAATGCTGAGTCAAATACCGTACATGTCTTCGAGTTCCGAGAACATGATGCTGATGACTCTGATGATATCATAGATAGAGGAATTAATGATTTGGAAGATATCCCAGAGGAGCCGATGATTTGGATGATATTCCGGAGGAGCCGATGATTTGAATGATGGTCCAGAGGAGCCGATGATTTGGATGATGGCCCAGAGGAGCCGATGATTTGGATGATGGCCCAGAGGAACCGATGATTTGGATGATGGCCCAGAGGAGCCGATGATTTGGATGATGTTCCAGAGGAGCCGATGATTTTTATTGGGTGCGTGTCCAGCGCTTCCGATGGAAGTAGCCCCCAAGTCTGGGCACTGATGCTTGCAACCGTGAGTAGACTCAAGTCGAGCAACCCGATGTTTATAGTTTTCTTCAGGTGCCGTTGACACATTGTTGTTTATTTCAAGGGGCAATCCTTAATGCACCTTGAGCATCGTTGATGCCATTGTTTGTAAGTTTATCGGCAGCAAATTATTTAAGTGATCAGCTCGTGTTGTAGGTTTTGCTAAACCTGTTGTATGTGCAACTTTGCTTTCAACCGATGCATGACTTGACAGCAGCTCCCGAATAGATCGGTGGCACTAGATCTGCCGATGACTCCGTCGCTCTTTGATACTTCTGTAATTTAAAGTATCGAGCGTGGATCGTTTTCGTATGTATTTCATGATCCTTGCTATCTGCGGCACTCTTTGAGGCATCTATAGCAAAGGAAAAGAGCAAGGTCCCGTCGATTTTGCATCATAGCACTCGTAGTTTCAGAGGCTTTTTTAGAGTGCAATCTCTAGGTGTATTTTCCACCGCACCGATGTTCGTTGTAATATACGAACAAGGTTCCTGACGATGTAGTTCGGGTGTCCCGAATTACTGCAATTCTTCAAAACTTGAGTCTTCAAATCTTCTTGAATTCCAGCGAACCAGCGCTCCCGATGGGAGTAACCGCAATAGTTCGAAGATATTCCAGGAGCCCCCGAGTAATTCCAGCGAACCAGCACTCCCGATGAGAGTAACCGCAATAGTTCGAAGATATTCCAGGAGCCCCCGAGTAATTCCAGCGAACCGGGGCTCCTTATGGGAGTAATAGTCTTCAAATCTTCTTAAATTCCAGCGAACCAGCGCTCCCGATGGGAGTAACCGCAATAGTTCGAAGATATTCCAGGAGCCCCCGAGTAATTCCAGCGAACCAGCGCTCCCGATGAGAGTAACCGCAATAGTTCAAAGATATTCCAGGATCCCCCGAGTAATTGCAGCGCTCCCGCCAAGAGCGCATCGGGTCAATATTATATAATATGATATCCATTGAATATTCCAGATGATGAATCCACCAACCCGAGAGTGCATCGGGAGAATATATATCCAGAGCCGAGGAAGTCAGGTCCATTAGCTCGGCTGCGGCGAGGCCAATATGGAAGCAGGCCGCAATGCGGACGCAGGTGAAGTAATCAACCAGAAATAGTTGAAGTAGCGGGCGTAGCCGAAATAGTTGCGCCACCAAAGATAGTCCATACGACGGGCGCAGCCGAAATAATTGCGCCATCCAAGATAGTCCATGCGGCGGGCGCAGCTGAAGTAATTGCGTCGTCCAAGATAATCCATGCGGCGGGCGCAGCCGAAGTAATTGCGCCATCCAAAATAGTCCATGCGACGGGTGCAACCGAAATAATTGCGCCATCCAAAATAGTCCATGCGGCGGACGCAGCCGAAATAATTGCGCCATCCAAGATAGCAGCCGAAATAATTGCGCCATCCAAAATAGTCCATGCGGCGGGCGCAGCCGAAATAATTGCGCCATCCAAGATAGTCCATGCGGTGCCTGGCTGATGAAGAGGTCGCAGTTGATATGGCCGATCTGCGGCGGGCGAGCATCCGAATATATTGAGTCCATAATGTCGGGTCTGTGACACGTAAGCTCCGAGCGCGGCGACTATGCGCGGTGAAGCAGTCGAAACTTGTTCTGATCTGCAGTCATATTATAGCGCAAAAAACTATGCACAAATAATAGTATAGACCAAAAAATATTTGGCGAAATAAAATTTTGCGAGTAGTAATTAATTGAAAGTATAGCACCTGATACGATGAATTTCGGATGACTGCGCAGCCTGGTGACTCGCCGATGTACTGTAATGTTGTCTTCAATTTTTTTTTCTTGCACGTAGTGGCAGCTCTTTCGGTCGTTTGTGTTTCCTCCTTTAGTAATTGATCAGTTTGGTAGTTGATCTATTTCCAGAATAAGGTGCACACATCTTTCTTTTCTTTTCTTGAAACTTGCTTCTGCGAGGAGACCGGCCAAGATCCAATTTGCCTCGGAGTTGGAGCAGCTCTAGCATCTTTGATCGACCCTTCTTCTTCTATCTTCTTCGTTCCTTTTTTGCTTCACGTGGTTCCGTTTGGAGATAGGGCGTACGTACGCAGCTAATACCAGCATGTTGATTGGATTTTTTTTCTTCACGTGTAGTAACGCTGCTTCTCTTGCTTCTTGCTTCTTTATTGTATCTTCCTGTCTAGACCGATCAGCTAGGGACAAGGCCATGTGCTAGTCTCCAAAAATTGATTGATGTAGATTGCTTCATGAACGAATCTATTCTTTTTTCATCTGTACTTGATGTAGTTACAGCAGAACACAAGTGTGTATCTTTTTGGGTTTTGGCGCTGCTATCCTTGCAAATTTCTCATGCTTCATTGTCGAAACGTCTTGCCGCTGGGTCTCAATCTTCGGGTGGTGGTACTTCTGATGGCAATGATCTGTTGCGGCACACAGATAGTCGCCCAGCGTCCAGCGACCATCTATCCGTCATTGTTGATGATGATGGATCTCGCCCAGATGACAAAATCCAGTCGTCGCGATTTCCACAGACGGTGCCAATTGACGAGGCGGTTCCTCGGCAATGCCCACCATGAGGGGCTTGGGTTTTTAGAGAAAGGCGACGACGGAAGTTCCTGGAGCGAGGCGGTACACGACGTACCCAGGTTCACGTCCCCGCGGTGGAGGATCGCTACGTCCTGCTGGCAATCCACTATATGAATATATGTGTACAGGGGCCGTCATAGGCGGAGTTGTTGGATCTAGTCTAGTTCTAATCTGCGGGTTGTGGTGTCTAGGCGTGTCGCCTCTATGTTCTATGTTTCTGAATATGCGTGTCTAAGGGGTGCCCCTGTCTGGCTTTATATATCAGCCAAGGTAGGATTTACAAGAGTCCTAGTAGGATTCATATTGGAGTCTTCTTTCCTTGTCGTCCAAGTTGTTAACGCTTGCAGGTCCAGCTTGTCGAGTCCTTGTGCTGGTCCAACTTCATAGTTTGCACCGGGTATTGTAATGTCGAGTACCCGAAGGGTTATGCCCACGTCAGCTGATGAGGCCGAGACATTAGTGGTTTCACCCGACGCCTTAGAAACACTGAGACCACCTCAGTGCCACACATCGTTAGACCTTCTGCATTCTTCATGTCCATGAACTTTTCATACAGTTGATCGGCTATGGTACTTTCTTCGGCAGTCAAAATGTTCCGCCAGGATTTATTCGGCGTAGCCAAGGAGACATCTTCGAACGGAGGCAGGTTGGAGCGCCGTCCAGATACTGGGATGTCTCGCAGATAGAACCATTTCTGTCGCCAGCCCTGGAATTCGTGTGCAGGAAGAGAAAACCCACGAAACAAGAAGGCGGCGAACATAACAGTAAAGCCTTTAGGAGGCTTTGGGCGAGAGGATGAACCTGGGAGGCGGATGTCAGAATCGGCAGATGAGATGAAGCCGAGCGTGCGCAGCCTGTTCACCTCGCGGTTGGAAATGGTGGAGGCGCACCAGTCAAGGCCAATCTTGGTCGCGCCCGTGGAAGCACTTGAACCAGCGGTTCCCTTCTTCTTGCCCATGGTGCTCGAGCTCTTGAAAGCAGGAACAATGGCGAGAAAGAACTGAGGAGGAAGGCGAGTAGTATGGAGGCGTAAAAAGTGAAAACGGTAAAAGGCTCTTTATTTATAGCAATGACTGATGGGAAATCCTGACCGTAACGCTGATGATCGTGGAGAGGTGGACGAGGATCCAATTATACACGTGTCCAAGCAGGAGAGATGGAACCGGCGACCCATTACGCCCACTACGCGTGGAAATCGAGGAGGCGCCTCGGTCAATGCACAAGCACTAGTCATTTCCAAACTAACCGCGCAGGAGTAGGGTGGGCCCGTCAGGTGATGTCCTGTCAATCAGACCGCGGCAGTGGTTACGTCATCGATGATGTCATAAAAAGCATCGGCTCCGCATGAAGCATCCGAAGGAAATTGAAACATTCGAGTGGTTCGATCTAAGTCTACGCGCGGTTGCAAGCATCCGCGCCTAGACTCGGGGGCTACTCCCATCGGGAGCGATGAACACGCACCCGATGAAATTCGGGTTCGAAAACTTTTTCAAATCCAGAATCATGCCCGGGGACTTGATTCCGTGTAGGGTAACGTTATTTTGCCATCAGCAGTTAACCGGTAAAACCGGGCACATTACTCGATATCCTTTACGTACTAAATCTTGCTTGAAAGTATTAAAGACCCGATATAAGGAGATATATCTGATGACCATAACAGTTTGCATAAAGCTTCGGCAGAGGAAAACATTCGAGTAGTACAACTTGAGTCTAGCATCCGTGCCTAGACTCGGGGGCGCTACTCCCATCGGGAGCGCTGAACGCGCACCCGATAAAGAAGACGCTACTATTGCAAGAAAGTCAAGATTTTTCGGTAAGTACGAAGATTCGACAGAAGACATGTTTTTAGTCCCTGCCCGAAGTTTCTTCGGCCAGTCACTCGAGGGCTACTGATGTGGGCATTACCCTTCAGGTAACTAGTATTGTACTACCTCTTACGGCCCGGCCAGGGGCCCATAAAGGCACTCAACGACCAGGTGGGCCGTTGCGTCGGGTCCAAAGAAGGATTCTTGAAGGACAAGGCAAGAAGACGAAGAATACAACGAAAGTTTAGATTTAGGGCTCTTTTTAACCTAGTCGTACCCGGACAGACCTCTCGAGACCTGGCTCCCAATATAAGGGCCAGGAGAGGGGCTGCCGAGGGACACCCAATCATAATAGCCATAACCACCGTAAGTCTAGAGCTAGGTCACCGTAGAACTTAGTCTCTCGACGAGATTATAGTCGAAACCTTCGGCACCCCATTGTAACCGATATTTTCAGCAATCAAGATCAGACAAGCAGGACGTAAGGGTTTTACCTCATCGAGGGCCCCGAACCTGGGTAAATCGCTCTCCCCGCTTGTTTGATAAACGATGTCTCGTGTCAGCCTACAGGATTCCATCTACCCTAAGCCCCATACGGAGGGCGTTGCCGGGGAGTACTCTCGACACCCGAGTGCTTGAAGTTATATATCTTGCTATCACATAGTTGCTTGAATTGCTTAGCATAAGTTGTTGGTGCACATAGGTGAACCCTAGTTATATAGGTTTTGTGCTTGACAAATTAAACGCTAGTTTTATTCCGCATTTGTTAAGCCATATTCGTAAAAAGTTTTAAACCGCCTATTCACCCCCTCTAGGCGGCATCAGTGTCCTTTCACCACCACCAAACCCGAATCAGATCCTGGGCGCCCTCTTTGACTCAAAGATAGCCAAGAGGAAACCCTGCAACCGCCGAAGGTCGGCAGCGCCGCCGCCCGCCGAGGCCAAAAGGGCTCGGGGCCACCGACCACCACGAACATCGCCGATGCGTGATCTCCCCAGTCTCCACCATCTCGGATCGCTACCGCTTGAAAGGAGTGGAGGGACGCCACCGCACCCCGATCGCCAGGCTGAGGAAGGCCGCCACCACCGCAGGGGCTTTGCCCGGCGACGCTCCGGACGGCGGCGACGGAGAGGATACCGCGCAGAGGAGGGCTAGGGGAGGGAGGAAGAGGCGCGCCAGCGCGACCCGGCGGCCGCCGCGCGGACATGAGAGTTGGAGCGGACGCGAGGGTCCTGGCTCGTAAGGGTTGGAGCGCTTCTCAGCACTTAGGTATGTAAGTTTTTACTTGAAAAAGGCCTCACTGATTTGAGTCATAGTCATGCCATGACTAGCAAGTAAAACTTCAATGCATCCTAAGTGATAAAGAGGTCGTATCATCTACATGAACAACTCCAATAAAGTGCTCCATTCCCGATTTATAAACGTAACATAAGGAAAGATCTAGTTGTTCTTTATGTGATATATCATTCATTAGATAATTAAAAGTTCATAGGGCTCATCACCAAATTCATCAATTATTTTCTTTCTAGTTTTATGACACAACATTAAATATTTTACTTTTGTATCTTTGGGATAGTTAAGGTGCAATTACCATGAGCATTATTCAAAACATACTGGTAGCAACAGAACTACACGTGTATACAACTCGTTGGGACTCGAAACACTAAGTGAGGGGAAAAGTGGTTCTATCCTCTATCCTCATTAGAAGACCAGCAATGTAAAAGAAAAACTGTTTTGTGTCCCCAACTCCACTGAGATGTTTGTTAGGCACACACAACATGTAAATCATACAAAATAAGGTAAAATATAGTGAAATGAGAGTGCCAAGTATATTTGTACTTTAGGATTTAGTAAGAAATGAAATTAAAAGAGCGTGCAAAGCAAAGTAGAAAATGTTTCTTATTCTTTAAAATGGAATAGGGTTCATGGTTTCACTTCATCTCTCTCTGATAAACATGGTGGTATGAATATAACTTTTAACAACAAGTTAATGAGTGATAGCAAAATAAACTGAATGGTTGATAATCATTCATATGGTCATCACATCCTATCATAAAGATGATGCAACACGTATTACTAATACTCTATTGGAAGGGAAAACTCCTTCAACAAAGTTTAAGATAAACAGAGTATTGCTTTAGTAACTTTGACATGATGTTGATTGACAGGATACCGTCTTGAACAAACAAGGCCACCTACATTGTAATCGATGAACAATAGTATAAGCAATCATTTATCACTTGTGAGGTAACCAATGGAAAGGTAAAAAACCTTAGTAATACATAGATTTTTTTGCTTCCACATGCATACCACCAAGTTACTCCAACTAACACACACATCCCCCTCATGGGTTCTTGCATACAATTTTGATCAGAAAATAGCATACATGAACGGGGGTAACATATGCATTTGTCAATACATCAACAATAAAATACAAATGTCATCTCATAGCAAAATATCCACCATCAAATTAATACAAATATGGTAACAATCATGTAGGCATCTCATGTGACTCTAATTAGTGAAATACATAGGGAGGCATGCTACAAATTACTTCCATAAACCCATAGTCCAGGGTGTGATACATCTAAAATGTATCTACTTTTACAAGCACTTTGCTCAAGGATGTTCTCCAAAATCTCACCATACTTGGATAAAAATTGCTGAATTTGACATTGTTTTTAGCAAAAGTCTTCTTTCTGTCTGTTTTCACAGGAAATAAAATTGAGAAAAAATAGAACGAAAGTTTTTCACCAAAATATGGGGCCTGGGACTTGGAATCACACGAGAGGAGCCACGAGGCCCAAACAAGCTAGGACCAGTGGCGCGCCATATGCTGGTTGGCGTGCCACTAGGCCCCGTTTGGCCCTCGAACATCGTATCGTCTGCTCCCTTCGTGTGTCGCCTTATATACCCTAAAAACCTCCCCCATGAGAAGCACGGAGCTTTTCGTGAAACAGAGCGCCACCAAGACCACGATCTTCGTTTCGGGGGTCAGATTGATCATGCTCTCCATCCTGGGAGGGGGATTTTGAGGGCTTCTTCACCATCACCGCCACCAACATCATAACCAACAACCATGTTGATGCATGTAAAATGCATACATGAACTTTGCATTATATTACTTATATTTTAATCATATTTGCATCATATAAGGGTTATATCATTTTTTAATATTGATTTTGGGGATATTTCACAGTTTTCCTATTTTTCTGCAATTAACCCTGCAAAGGTCAGAAAATCCCTTTTTTCTATATTTTGATGTTTCAGGGACTCAAACGACGTCTAAATCACCTGAGATTTTACGAGGACCAGTTTTTAGAAGGAAGAAGGAGTACGAGCCAAGGAAGCGCAAGAAATGAAGTCCGAGGACCAAAAGGGGTAGGCCCACGCGGCCAGGTTCCTTGGCCGCTTGGGGTGCCCCATCCTGGCCCTCGAGCCTCCGATATCGTCCATTTTCATCTCCGTGCCTCCGTCTTGACCTAAAAACGTCTATAAAAATACTCTCCCGATGCCTTTCGAAAGGGAGCGGCGCCAAAACACAGAAACACGAAAACAGAGACCTGGAGCTGCAGATTGGAGGGGGAAAACTCCAGCGGGGTGCTGCCGGCGTGGTCTCCACCTCCTCCAACGACTCCACCATCATCACGATGATGAGGAGGGAGTAGTCCACCCCTGGACCGTGGGTTTGTGGAAATAACTTATGTATCTCTCCTCTCTTTGAGCTTCACTAATTAGAACTGTATGAGCTGCTGGACATGATTACGATCATCTATGTAATACTTTTGTGGTGGATCTTTTTATGAGTTAATATATGTTTGAGATTGCAATAGTTTTGTTTCAGTTATGAAAGTAGATGCATATTATGTACCCCATTCTTGTTTACTTGTTCTAATCAAACTTGTGTATGAGGGCGTGTGAGGGGGAACGTGTGCATTAGATGGAGTAACAGGGGTGGCTAGTGCGGTGAAAGTGACAGAAATTCCGCGATCCACTCGGGTGTTTACCTTAACTTTGTTACCTCACTAGGGATAAAGAGAATACCATGCTACCAGTGATGTGGGGTGACCTTGCCACTTCTCCATTACTAGATCTAGCATGTTCTTATTTTAACTTCATGTCATAGAACTTGCTATACTCTAATTTATCTTAATTACTAGGGTGTTATGATTTAGTTCGCATCTTGGTGGAGTATAAGAGAGATTAATACACAAAAGATCTATATGTTAGGACGTGATGCCAATATAACTAGTAACTTGTCATGAAACCTTTATGTTGCAATCATACATGTCAATTCTAGTGTTCCATTATCTACCACTTCATAAAAGAGAGAGTGCATTTTGTGAAACTATGAACCCCAATCCATTTTTAATCATAAGAAACACCTTTCCAACACTTTGTCCACACTTTTTATTTTCAGCCATTTAAAAAATCCAAAAATACAAAAACATTTTTTTTCTTGCATTCACAATATAAAACCCAAAAATATCATCCATTATTGTTTCCACCATCCTTGCATATATATTTACCATCATTGCATATCAAGTTGTTTTCTGGAGTTGTGCAAGTAGAGAGATCTATCCCACTTGTTCCACACACCACATTGTTTTCTAGCACCGTTGCATTACCATCCATATCATTGCATATTTATTTCTTGTTTGCATTTATTATATTTTCACATCTTTTCTCACACCTTGTGCTTGACAACCACTTGGTGTGATTGAGGGTACAAAACATTTTTCTTATTTGTTTTGCAGGTCTCATAAGAGAAGGATAAGAAGATAAACCCTTAACACACAGTTCCCCGAGAGTTCAATATTACCCTCGAGTCACCCTCGTGGGGAAAACACGTCTTCCACATCTACAAACTCTGCACTTGGAGCTCAACCTAAGCGTATACACTCTACGCCCATCATATGTGCTCACGACCATTGAATTATTGTTGCAGTAGTACCAAAGTTATTTGAATTATTTTACTTAATATTGAGTTTCTTTAATTATTTTATGTCTGTTTTTAACAGTTTTTTAGTTCTGAAAAATTTTACACAAAAAATGTTCTCCAAAAATCACCAAAAAATTCCCAGATCATTTTTCTGCACAGAGGATCCACCAGGCAAAAGGACAAGGTGAAACAACGAACATGGGAGAAACGGGCACTGGTGGCACGCCCACCCTTGTAGGGCGCGCCACCTGGCCTTGTGGGTCATACAAGGGGAGTTAGGTGAGGAGAAGGCTCCCAGGTTCTTCCCCTCGACTCAAAACCCGATTAGGTGCCACTCAAAAAAAAAAATCTCCTGCTCCCTTGCTGGTTGCTGCTCAGTTTTCGATCACCAAATTTAGGCAACTATTTTCAAATCCCTT